>NC_092520.1:89882500-90207500 GCF_037038585.1 Patagioenas fasciata
ATTAACTAATGTGCAGCCATTATAAATAGCTACAGCTACAGCTGCAGGCATTATACGACTTCATTATGTTGTAGATAAAGATTATCTCATGATCAAGGTAGAACAGTTGCAATTCGTTTTGAGGTGTATCTTTTAATGCAGAGAGAAGAATATTATCAAAATGATCTTCCATACTCAAGCTACAAAGAGAATAACTTTTCAAAGGCAAAAGTCTAGGGCTACCCTCTTAGGAAAAAAAGTCCTCCTAGTCTATGCAGCCTTGCTGCACCTCACCCTACTTTTGATTATTTGAATACTTTGAGATATTTTAATGCCTTCTCAAATTTAATTACAACAAAGTTTTTTTATTAAAAAAAAAATCTTAAATAAGAAAGGAGAAGACTCCTGAAAATAGAAGGAAGGATGTTAAGGAAGGTATGAGCAAGGACGAGTAAGATGCAAAGGAAGTCAGCATTGCCTTTAAAATGAGGGTTTTGCCAGCTTTGCTTTTCACTTAAGTGGGCAAATCATTCTCCTCATGAAGAAAAATTTCAGACTTCTGCAACAGGGAAGAAGAGTGGTTCTATTGTAATATGGACAGAGACTAGTAATGTATTTCTATTCTTGCTCTGTAGTACTTGAGAGGAGTGAGTAGCGCAGAAACAGATTGTCCTTCTGAAGGTTTTCTTGTCTCATCATCAAAGATCTGAAAAGAAATATGCCTTGAGAGACTGCCTTGTTCAACACTGTCCCGGTTTCTTGAGATTCTATTCCAAGAGAAGAAGCGAATGAGCTGGTGCTGTGAAAACACCAAACAACACACACTCCATAGATGGTGCTGCTAGGGAGAGTTACAAAAGCACCAGATAATGCAGAGAAGGAAAGGCCTGAGACCAGTGCAGAAATTTCCAGGATTCTTTATTTCATCTCCTCTGCAATTGTTGCCACAGAGCAATCATCCAGACTGCTGTTCACAGGTACATGAAGGATCCCTTAAACCATTTAAAAAGAGCTAAAGCATCATCCAGAAGGTGTAAGTGGAGCAGACTGGGGCCCAGAGTTGCCTGGAAGAATTTCACCTTTGAGTTCATCCTGAAGGCATGCTGGAACACTTTTTGAATCATAGTTCTTCAAGTGGAAAGAAGAGATGTCCATGAATTAATTAAAAATTTTGCTAAGCCCTTGGAAGCATTGCCTTATATAACTATCAATATGTTAAAAAAATACATGAATAACATAAGAAAAGCACATGCTTAACTTCGCACATACCTTGACATTGATGAAATATGTAGAGACATAGATATGCTTTTATAAAGCAAGCCATTAAATGTTTCTCGTTAAACTGTTTTTCATTTTTCTGGCACCTCTGAAATGCTTTTGGCATCCAAACACATGAGTTCACTACTTGAAGCTGCTAAAACACAAGGCCTGATACTATGCTCTGTAACATTTTTCATCAGTTCCTTTTACAACTCCTAGCTGCCTGCCAAATGTTCAGCTAAAAAGTCTTATCATTTAGCCCTCTGTTTATCTGTTTATTTTGGTTCACCCCCATCCCTTGAAACTGGGAAAAGCAACAGCATACGTCACACGTAATTCTACAAATCTGTTCTGTCTTTTTGGCTGTTCCTCAGTATCTCAGCAAAAAATGTTTCAAAATACACTCTATTTTTTATAATTAAAATAAATTTGAGTACAATTTAATATGAATATGCATGGGTTTTGTTCTACCTTGACATATGTCTTCAATCAAATTTTGTTATTCTATCGGTTCATGGGTAGAAACAGGCTCACTGTTTCTCAAACCATTAAACTGACTCATTTCCATGTTGATTCTGGACATATCACTGTTATCAGAGGAATGGTTCAGCGCTTCAGACTGATTTTGCTGAGAAATGTACTTTAGAACTATCGTTTCAAGCCCCTGTGTTCCAAGCATGTTGTATCTTTCTTTTTCCCCCTGCAATAATAACAACGACACTAATAATGATGACATTTCTCTCAGTAAAGGCATTGAAGAAGTTCAGCATCCATAATACCAACTTGAATGGGAACAGAAATCTCTACATAACTGGCAAAATTATTACCCTCCCTCAAAAAATTTATTATCAAAATTCCCAAGTGGAGTATTAGAGGTTAAAAAATATCATTCTTTAACGAAGCAGCAAAGCCATCCTTTAACCACTTTGCTGACTTTGTTATCCTTTGCAAGGCAAGTACCAAAGATCTAGTGACTGCTGATTGATGAAGCCTATTTTTTCCTGCAAATTCCCTGCAGTCCAGAGAACCATCTCCCTGTGTGGATGGATGGTAAAATTTTTGGCATTCACAGCTCCTGGTTTACACAGTTACCAATTTTTCCAAACAAAGTAGAAGAGTATCTCAGACCGGGAGCAACAAATGTGTTGTTGTTGTTGTTTGCAGATTACAAAGCACTTAGCAGAAGTACTTTCAAAGGCAGTTTTTTTTAAAAAGAAGAAAAAAACTGCATTATCCACACTGTGAAATTTTTCCCAAATGCAAGGTGAGGTAAAAAATCCGTGGTGGTTCTAATGCTTTTTAACTGGTGAGGAACTCAGCAGGAAGCTCAGCAGTGCATGTGCACATGTGTATATATGTACATGGGCGTGTGCATGTATGAATATGGACATATGCACACGCATGTGTGAGCATGTGTGTTCCTCTGTGTGTGTGGATACATGGCACGCCTACAACAGAAGTTTAAGAAAACATTATAAACCAGATAAGTATATGTTCTACAATATTGCAATAATACTGATAAGAAAATAATAACTGTTGTGCATTAGAAACAGAGAAAATGCCCATTACCTTGTAAAGGATCTTGTTACATTCTTGTATAGGTCCTTCAAACACTAGGTCTGATCTGCCACATGCCCATCTCTCACCTTGAGGACAACCAGTGAAATGCCCACTAAGTGCTGCTGTGCAGGCATGTGAATACATGGGAACTTTTAAATATTTGCTGGACTTTTTTTTTTTTAACAAAACAGTCTTCTCAGAAAAGGAAGGTACAAGCACAGTATTGTGCTATAAATTGTCACTACTCACCTGTGAATGAAATCGCAGTAAAACCAGAACATCAGGAGCTTCTATCTTTTTATTGTGTGTTGCTTTCATGCAACATTCTAGAACCTATGAGGACCAGGTGGTCTCCTGTACACTTAGGGAGAAATCTATGTGCTCGGCATGCTCCCTGAAATGCCTGTACACCAATGCACGCAGCATGGGGAATAAGCAGGAGGAGTTAGAATCCTGTGTTCCATCAGAAGGTTATGATCTAGTGGCAATTACAGAAACATGGTGGGACAGCTCACATGACTGGAATGTGGTCATGGATGGCTATGTCCTTTTCAGGAAAGACAGGCCAGCCAGGTGTGGTGGTGGAGCTGCTCTCTATGTGAGAGAGCAGCTACAATGTACTAAATTCTGCCTAGAAGCCCATGAGGAGCGAGTTGAGAGTGTATGGGTCAGGATCAAGGGGCAGGCTGGCAGGGGTGATACTGTTGTAGGTGTCTATTACAGGCCACCAGATCAGGCTGAGGAAGTTGATGAGGCCTTCTATGGGCACCTGAGAGTGGCCTCACAGTCTCAGGCCCTGGTTGTTGTTGTGGGTGATTTTAACTTCCCTGATGTTTGTTGGAAGGACCATTCAGCCAGCCAGCCACAGTCCACGAGGTTCCTCCAGTGTATTGACGATAACTTTCTCATGCAAATGGTGGAGGAGCTGACCAGGAGAGGAGCGCTTCTCGATCTCATCCTCACTAACAAGGAGGGTCTGGTTGAAGCGGTAAAGGTTGAGGGCTGCCTGGGTTGCAGTGACCACGAGATGGTGGAGTTCAGCATCTTGTGTGGTAGGACCAAGGCAATAAGTAGAATTGCAACCCTGGACTTCAGCAGGGCTAACTTCGGCCTTTTCAAGCAATTGCTGTGGGAAATCCCATGGGCAAGACTGTCTGAAGGAAAAGGGGCCCGAGATAGCTGTGTGGCATTCAGGGATTGCTTCTTCCAAGCTCAGGATCAGAGCATCCCCACACACAGGAAGTCAAGAAAGGGAGCCAGGAGACCTGCGTGGTTGAATAGGGATCTGTTGGGTATGCTCAAGCAGAAGAGGAGAGTTTACAGGTCATGGAAGCAGGGGCTGACCACTTGGGAGGAATATAAGGCTGCTAGTAGAGGATGTAGGATGGCAGCTAGGATAGCCAAGGCCTCCTTAGAATAACAGTGGGCGAAAGGGGTCAAGGACAGGAAAAAGAGCTTTTTCAAATACATAGCAGATAAAACTAACACCAGAGGCAATGTAGGCCCACTGATGAATGGGGTGGGTGCCCTGGTGACAGAAGATACAGAGAAGGCAGAATTGCTGAATGCCTTCTTTGTCTCTGTCTACTCTGACGGAGGCTGTCCTGGGGAGCCCAGTACCCCTGAAGCCCCGGATGAAGCCAGGTCAATGGAGGAGTTTGCTTTAGTTGATGAGGACTGGGTGAGGGAGTAAGTAAGAGGTCTGGACATCCATAAATCCATGGGTCCAGATGAGATGCACCTGCGGGTGCTGAGGGAGCTGGTTGAAGTCATTGCTAGACCACTCTCCTTCATCCTTGCCAAGTCTTGGGAAATGGGAGAGGTGCCCGAGGATTGGAGGAAATCAAATGTCACTCCAGTCTTTAGAAAGGGCAAGAAGGAGGACCTGGGTAATTATAGACCAGTCAGGCTCACCTCTGTCCCTGGGAAAGTAATGGAATGGCTTGTCCTTGGTGCCATCTCAAGGCATATCAAAGATAAGAGGCTTATTAGGGGCAGTCAGCATGGCTTTACTAAGGGTAAGTCATGCTTGACCAACCTCATAGCCTTTTATGAGAATGTAACAAGGTGGATGGATGACGGCAGAGCGGTGGATGAGGTCTACCTTGACTTCAGCAAAGTGTTTGACACAGTCTCCCATAGCATCGTAGTTGCTAAGTTGAGGAGGTGTAGTCTGGACAATAAGGTAGTGAGGTGGATTGCAGACTGGCTTAAGGAGAGAAGCCAGAGAGTGGTGGTCAATACTGCCGAGTCTAGTTGGAGGCCAGTATCTAGTGGAGTGCCTCAGGGGTCAGTACTGGGGCCAATATTATTCAATATATTCATTAATGATTTGGACGAGGGAATTGAGTGTACTATCAGCAAGTTTGCTGATGACACTGAGCTGGGAGGAGTGGTTGACACGCCAGAAGGCTGTGCTGCCATCCAGCGGGACCTGGACAGGCTGGAGAGTTGGGCGGGGAATAACCTGATGAAATTTAACAAGGAAAAGTGTAGAGTCCTGCATCTGGGTAGGAACAACCCCAGGTTCCAGTATAGGTTGGGAAATGACCTATCAGAAAGCAGTGTAGGGGAAAGGGACTTGGGGGTCCTGGTAGACAACAGGATGACCATGAGCCAGCACTGTGCCCTTGTGGCCAGGAAGGCCAATGGCATCCTGGGGTGTATTAGAAGGGGGGTGGTTAGTAGATCGAGAGAGGTCCTCCTTCCCCTCTACTCCGCCCTTGTGAGACCCCATCTGGAATATTGTGTCCAGTTCTGGGCCCCTCAGTTCAAGAAGGACAGGGAACTGCTGGAGAGGGTCCAGCGTAGGGCAACAAAGATGATGAAGGGAGTGGAGCATCTCCCTTATGAAGAAAGGCTGAGGGAGCTGGGTCTCTTTAACTTGGAGAAGAGGAGACTGAGGGGGGACCTTATTAATATCTATAAGTATATAAAAGATGAGTGTCATGAGGATGGAGCCAGGCTCTTCTCGGTGGCAAACAATGATAGGACAAGGAGTAATGGGATCAAGCTGGAACACAAGAGGTTCCACTTAAATTTGAGAAGAAACTTCTTCTCAGTGAGGGTGACGGAGCACTGGAACAGGCTGCCCAGGGAGGTTGCGGAGTCTCCTTCACTGGAGACATTCAAAACCCACCTGGACATGCTCCTGTGTGACCTCACCTAGGCATTCCTGCTCTGTCAGGGGGATTGGACTAGGTGATCTTCTGAGGTCCCTTCCAATCCCAAACATACTGTGATACCGTGATAAACCTGACTTGGTATATGTCCATCTCTATGGCTTTGGGGGTTGCCAAAGAATAGCTGAATGAGGGCTGGTTTCTGTATAAGTGCAGGATGCCATCTGACCAGGGCAGTACTGTACCAGTCCAGTACCAGGCTTGGAACTAGCATGTGCTCTAGTCACAAGCCTCTGTGTCAAGATTAATCTAGTGACAAAGAAATAATTTCTTTTAAAACATGCATTTGAACTCTTCAACTGTACTATCCAAGTGAGTATTCAGGTTTCATTAGTTCAGGATGACATGTTTAAGAAGACTTTTTCTGCAGCAGAGACCTCTTATCACCTGGAGTGATACTGTAGTCTGTTCTTCAACACTCTTCATATCATGTGAAGTGCACTCATTGCCAGGACAATTTTTCCTTTTGCTCTGCAGTCCTCAGCATATCTCAGCTCCTCTGTTATCTCTGCTCTCAGCGCTGAAGCTCTGTACCATCTCAGAGGCTCTGAATAACCCTTCTGTCTTTCAGGTTACCTCGTTTTCGCAAGTATGGCTCTACTGAATGCAACTAACAAGGCCAACTTGACCTTGTTGGTTTGTTTTTCCAGGATTATTTTTGTAACTTACTGCATGGGAAAACCTTAACATTTGGCTTACTGAGGCCAAAATTTTTATACATGTTTCTTCATAAGGCCTGGGACTTTTTTAATGCACAAATGACAAAGGACATCTGAAGGTCATTTGTTCATGTACAGGTACCTTCTTTGAAATTTGTTGGTTAGAAGGAGAGTACAGAAGTTAGAAAGAGAGACTGGAAAAATAAAATATTTTCTGGAGATACAATGCTTGTGGTATTTGTAAGCTTAGTTTCATGGGAAAAATAAGAGGGTAGTGAAATCTGTGCTTAATCCTGTCAAATATTGAGTCCTGGATGCTGTACCCCTATTTACTCCTGCTTGCTTCTGGGTCCTGTGGCCCATAATTTCACCTGTATTTTAAAAAAAGATATAATTATGATTAACAGAACAGTTGCAAAAATCACTCATTAGTGAACAGTGTTTTACAAGTGTAGAATACAGCAATAAAACTTCTACTTCAAAACCGGCTACTGCTCCACTATGCTTAGTAACAATCTCCTAGAACTAATTATTTTACGACCCAAAAGCACTAGCAATTTCTTAGTCTCCACACTTACCAGTTTTGTTTGTCACATTGTCAAAACTTTGGCTTCTTTAATCCATTTATCTTTAATGTATCCCTGAAAAAATGGTCAGCTAATGAAGAAGATGATTATTTGAATCATGTTGATTTGTCAACTGGTGTAAATATTGAATGATTAAAAATTGGAACAAAATCACAGGTATGTGAAACACATAAATGCCAATTAGCAACCATACATAGAATGAGGTATATCCATGCAAACTGGTATCTAGATTGTCAAAGTGCAACATGGTAAACTTTAAAAATTATTAAATCAATCAGAACCTAAAATGTTTAAAATGTGGTAACAATTCAGGGAAACCATATCTCCAAGAGTAGAAATGATCTGAGACAAGATTTAAGAAAAGTCTTTTCTGAGGCAAGAAAATGAGGCTTAATACATGGTGGCTGTTTGGTGTCAGAAAGCCTCAACCACCTCCCTCATACCACTTGTCCTTGCCAGACTCTCTGTGCCACCTTTTGCCTAACTCCACACACACACACACAACGTTGTGCAAGTAGGAACAAGTTATTGAATTTATTTCAGTTTAGATTGTGCAGATAGTATCTTCAATGTAGCCATCTATGTGCAATGATAAATACATTGTGAGTTTCATAAAGGAAATACGTTCTGAGTTTCATAAATTATTTTTTTAGCCACAGAATAAATCCTAGCAGTGGAACAAAACTGAAGAATGTATTTTTCCCACAGAGAAGTTTAGAGTAATTTTAATCATAATTCCCTATTACACTACTTTGAACCTGAAGTTAACAGAGGATGTTAATAAAACCTGGTTAACATAAGGTTTTAGTGATAACTTCTTAAAAAATGGGTATATATAGGCAAACCACCATAAAATAATTTAAAAAATGCCTTTTAGAGGGGAAAAAGAGCTAATGTCAAATGGCTGAGGAGCCTAAGAGGAAATTAAGAAAAGGGCTTGTCCTGATGGGTTATAAAATGAGAATGTATTTTTATACCATGAAAGAGAAGCTAATGCACATCTGATATTTTATCATACGCATCACCCGTCCCTGGATTTTCTCAGTAGTTGGCCAAGCTAATCATTGACTAAACTTTCCTCTGCAGTGAGACATGTAAATCAGGAAACTGAACTTTCTTAGCTATATTTTTTTTTTTACCATCAAAACATTCTTGGAAAAATCAAGCACTTCACATATAATCTTAATATTTTAATATGGAAATAAAAATATTCTACTAGAAAGCTCCTTTCAGACTTCAGGTTTTTGTTTTGTTTTTGTTGTTGTTGTTTGTTTGTCAGTTTTTGTTAGTTAATTTGTTTTTACTGGAGAGAAAATGTCCAAAATATTTTCTGATGAGTCTAAGTGCTGAGTAGTGGACACGCTAAATTTAAACTGCATTACACAGTATGCTGAACACATGATCTTTTTCAATCTAGCTGTCTGGAAAAGGTTTTGAGAACTTACCCTTTACTTCTCCAATGTGAACATGTAGGCCAACTGTTTCAGAATACTTACACGGTGCACGCTGGTAGAGACCCGTAAGGATCAGCAAGTCCAAATCCCTGCTCCTTGCAGGACTACGTAAAACTAAACCATATGAATAAAAGAGTGTCATCCAGACGTTTCTTGAACTCCGACAGGCTTGGTGCTGTGACCATTTCCCTGGGGATCCTGTTTCAGTGATGGGCCACCTTCGCGGTAAAGAAACTTTTCCCAATATCCAGCCTAAAATTCTGATGCAGCTTAGTTCCATTTCCTCATGCCTTGTCACTGATCACCAGAGAGAGGAGATCAGCACCTCCCCTACCCCCCTTGAGGAAGTTGTAGACTGCCTCAGCCTTTTCCTCTCCAAGCTGTACAAGCCAAGTGATCTCAGTCACTCCTCATAAGTCTTGCTCTCAACATTGTCTTCACTGGTCTTCTCTGGACACGCTCTAATAGTTTGATGTCCTTCTTCATTCAGCATTTGTATTACATGGTGTGAGAGACTGACACCAAAAACTAATCTGGATGATCTGAAGTTCAGAATAACTGGAGAAGATATCTGGTAACAGCAAAAAACAGCTGAAGAGATGTGAAAGACTTGTCATTTGTGATTCTTCTTGGGCCAAAGTTTTTGTTAAATGTTGAAAGGGAGGAGTTTCTTCACACTAGAACACCTTCCAGGATAAGTAGTTGTGAAGGACCAACCAATGATGAGTGCGTATAAATTTCCCCTAAACATATAGTGCACTTAGAGATTTTTAACACTGACTAGA
This sequence comes from Patagioenas fasciata, assembly GCF_037038585.1. Taxonomy (NCBI): domain Eukaryota; kingdom Metazoa; phylum Chordata; class Aves; order Columbiformes; family Columbidae; genus Patagioenas; species Patagioenas fasciata. The sequence goes on from NC_092520.1 coordinate 89,891,967, forward strand.
GCTCTAAATTTGTAAAATGCACTTGACTTAATACTTTGTTGCAGAAACTCTCAAATTAGATTCTTAAATGTTCATCTAAAAGTTAAAATGTATATCCATGACTTCCTCTGTCAGAATGAACACGAAGAATGAATTCATTTTGGACAAACTGGAGCATAACAGTAGACATGAAGAGAAATATTCTGTTAAGCAGTAAGTGCTGCACGCTTGCAACAAAAACAGAACTCCCCCATTCAATTTTGCAGTGCCTTAATATCCATGCAAAGTGTGTGAGGTCAGGAGGCCAGCACCAGATGTTTAAAACTGTAATGATATTTCAGTAAAGATTTTAGTCAACAGGATTTGTAAAACTGGGAGTTGTGATTCACAGCAATGGAATGCATTTTAGCTTTAAAATTTCTATTTTTCACAAAAAGAAAACCCCATCGTCTCAAAATGTCCTAAACATAAGCACACCTTTTATAAAAATGGAAGATAAAAGAGAGGTATGTAGCTCAAATTATTTAAATAGTTTTGGAAACTAAAAGTTATCAAATGTAATTTTCTTCTTTTGCTGTGTTCCCAGATTAACAGTCTACAAGCTTATTGCCATAAGAAAGTATTTATCACAGTCTAACAAAACTCTAGCATCCTTGGAAAATATGACAGCCAAGTGGAATTTGTGCAGACATGTTTCCAAAGTTCATAAATGGGTTAAACTCTCAGAAGTTTAAACTGATTCCAAATTCCTTGAAACCAACCCAAAGCAAATGCAAAAAGAGAGGCAGAGACGGAAGAAGAAAACTTTCCCAACTGTTTGACACTTTCCAGCATGCTACTGTGCATTAATTATTTACATACTAAAGCCCTGCACTTACCAAAGGTACTGAATAATAAAAGTAATGAAAATATAATAAATCATTAACAGTGGGTGTTATAGGCACATAAAAACTAATTACATCTCATTCTGTTTTTGAAATTGCCACATGGTCAAATTTTAGGATTTGAAACTTTGCACATCAAGGGCTTTTATGTTTTGCTTTATTCTTCTGGATACAGTGGAATAATGTAGAATTAATTCTGCTAATGCATGCATGACATGGTGACTAGTGACTGCTTATGAAGATTTGCAGACACTCCAGTTAGAAAAGCCCATTTTCAGACACTTAAACTTTACTAGTCTCTAAGATCTAGGTTGATATTTTTCATGCCACTGTCAGGTTGATTTATTAATTTACTTTTCAGCTATGAAACATAAACCATTTCTAAGAAAAAGACCAGAGAAAATGTATTGTTTTACCCACATTAATCAAAGTAATAATAATGATGCTGATAAAAAAAAAAGGAAAAAAAAGAAAACAAAACAGCTAAAAAAAACCTGGTGGAAGCCACTGTTCAAAAAGCAATTTCACAAGAATACCACTGAAGTCCAGATGTGTCTGTCTTGGTTATTCCCAGTATGATGAAGCCAAATTTAGCCAAGTTTGAAAACTTAGAAACACAACTCAATATGACTAGCAACAGATTTGTGCATGTGAGCATTTCTGTCCTGGCAAAAGAGAATCAGCACTTCAGACTCTGTAAATGTTCCATTTGTACTGCCCACGAATGACCTAGAATTGCAGAAACCTGAAAGATCTCTGGGTTTTTGTGAACTGTAGAAGGACAAAGGTGGGACACAAATATTAAACAATAAACCTAGGAGGGAAATGAACAACTGGAGCCAGTGGAAATGGAGAATGCCCATGTGGCTGGAAAGGTGACCACATGCCAATAAGAGAAAAAAAATGGATTATGAGTCAGGAAGAACTAGCACTAGCTAGGCAAATGGACTGAGACAACAAGGAGAAAATGAGGTTTGGAGGAGTGAGACAAGTGATGAAAATGCAATAGAGTCAGGAAAAAAGAGAAAGATCTGTTGGAGACAATGCAGCATAGATCAGGGATGAGAGTAGTTCCACTCTTCTATATCACATTTCCTTCTCAGACCTTGCAAGTGAGCCAAATTATAACAAGTCTTGTGATTTGTGTCTGCATAGGAACTGCTACTAATTCAACTGGGAAAGTGTCCCACAGTAGTCTCGGTCTCTGTACAGCAGGGCAGCTGACTGCTGCTGTGCTCCCTGTTCCATTTCTAGAATGAGCAGTAGAGCTTTGCGGTCTGGATTTTACCATTCCACAATGCTGATTTTCTTTCATGTCTCTAATATGCCCACAGACTAGAATGACCACGCTGTTCCATGTTGTTTCTTGAAGGCCCCACTTGGTTTCTCTGTGGCACTCTCTCATGCACACACACACACATGTGCACACATACAAACAAAGAAGGTAAAATGAAATCTGACAAGTAATGTAGGTGAAAGCTGAGAAATAATACAGTTATTGTTTCCCACATAATCTTAATTCAGCCTTTTGTGCATGGATTTTGGGGTACAGTTTATAAAACTATTGTATCATTTCGAACACTGAATGGACCTGCACTGGGAAAGAATGAGAGTCGTGACATGGAGACAATGTTACCTACAGAAGTGAAAAGGAGAATGAGACAGAACTTCAGGAAAACTGGTTATAAATGACATGATCAGAAAAATTCAATTTCCTCAAAACCTGACAGTTTCTTGGTTGTTTCCAGTTCTGATTTCAAATAAATTCACAACATTCTTCATTAAAAAAAACCCCAAAACAATTACAACCCTTTTGCCCTTTTTGTTCAGTTAGATGTTATTCAAAGAGGATGAAAGATATGTTGAGAAGCCCCTCATTACCAAAAATAATTAATGAAAAAAGAAATGCTTAACTCCAAACACATCAAACAAAGCATGTTGCCAAATGTTGAAACATTATTTTGTTTTTCCCCATGTTCTCAGCAAAGACCTTGGAGAAAAAAAGATATAATCTTAAGAAGTCTTTTGATTTCAAAAGTTTCTCCAAGTTCTAGTCTCATGACTTCTGCAGCCTTGGGGAAAGAGATGAGACAATAACATGCTCCAGACTTTCAATGTGATGCTGGACAACTCCCTGAAGCTGAACTTTTTCTAGGTCAGCTGCTAATGAACTGTTCTTCAGTTTCTGGTTGTCTAGATTTACGTTCCTGGATGTGACCCACAAAAACAATGGATCCTCACAATGACAAAAAGGTGATAGAGACTGCACTTTGAATATTCCATGTCTGTCTTGAGTTACCTGAAAAATATCCAGGTTCTGCCTGTCTTAAATTTGGCACCTAAAGCTAATGACTGGTCAGCCTTCATGTCTGTACTGTAGTTTGCAATTTGCACTGTGGGACTGACTATAATACTGCACTGTGAAAATGAAATATTTGTGAAGTGTTTGTTCTCAATTGACATATCCCATAATAAATCTCAAGAGAAAATGAATAACATTGTTTTCAGATGTGGGTTTGGCTAGTATGCAGGAAATGGGCCACACAGTGAGCAGCAGGGAAAAATTATTGAACAGTTGCTAATTAAACCAAGTAGAGCTGTGCCAATTTGTCCAGTCTGTGCACAGAATTATACAGAAATCTTGTGAGGGGAAGAGGGGAAAATAGATCTCCTAGTGCACATGCAGAAGAGGTAGGAACTGGGTTTATGTAGGAAACCAATTTCCACATTTCCTTATTTTCAGGATTTTACTTTACTTTTTCCACTTTTCACATTACTTGTGAACAATGTCATTTATAGGGGAACAAGCTACCAATATTTCATCTGCAATGTCAGGATTGCAGCATGTCAGCTTCTAGTGGCAGGTGCAACTACTTTAGCAAACTGATGTTTTTACTATCAACAATGTTATAGAACACTCCTGGCACACAACCTTCTGGATATAGGAGACACGGTGAGGGTCTTTTGAAGGTTATTTATTTATGTTGGAACAATATTGATTTTCACTCTCTTTAGTTTGCTTATGTAATCTACATTAGAGGCAGTGTAAGTTGTGCACAAGGGGCTGTGAGGAAGGACTGCATTTGTTGTTGACATGGTGCCTTTTCCACTCAACATAGGGTCACGTGGCCTGGCAAAGAATCTGCTCTGAACAGCAGCTGCCATTCAGTGATTGACACAAGTGTTTCTCAACTCTTTCCCAACGGTTCTGTGACTTATAGAATAACTCCATGACTACAGATGACCTCCAACATATATACCTGGAGACTTCCCAGAGGGTTGCTTCTTAATGTATTTACAGGTCTTTGACCTTCATAGCTGGTTAAAAGAAGGAAGAGAAAGCAGCTGTAATCCTTCCAGACATCATCAGTCTGAACAAATACTGTCCTAACATGACTCCTTCTAGGCCACATGCCTGGTTGCAGATGCATATTCCTGTATATCAATATTGTCTCCAGATACCTGGCTACTGAAAGACAGGTCCTGACTAGTTTCAACCAAAAAGATAAGAACTTTTTTAGACTACATCCTTATAATTTAGCATGTTAGAACAAAATGATAACCATGAAGAATTCTACCACATCTCTTTTCTGTATATAAGAATCTATTCCACATCAATCAGTCAATCAATCTTTTAAATGTCTGGTTATTTAATTTCTCAAGTAGAATATCACTCTTGCTATCAGCACCATGTTTTCCTTGTAGGCTTGGCAACTATCAGCAACCAACAATCATGAAGGTTTTTCCTGGCATTTCTTTGTCTGGAAGTTGGTATGAAAACAGAAACAACTTTCGTTAGCTGCAGTGGCTATTAGAAACCTCATCTAATTCAAGGGCTAGACAAAAATGAGCAATGCTCAGTGACCTAAATTCCTCACCTATTAACACAATACATATTTTTATTAGAAACCAATGTTTTTAGAAATTTGAAAAGGATGGAAATCCAAAAGGAACAGAAAAGGGGACAAACCTGATGTTTTATAAAGCAACATCTATGCTACTCCTTCCAGCCCCCTCTGTTTCCATCTCTTCTTCTCTTCCCTTCCCCCATGCATCAGGATACTTTCAGGAATAATTGTCAGGTATTCATTACTTCAGTGTCCCACTTGGATTATAAAATACACATTAACACCTACAGACCTGAATTTCCTTCACAAATCTTGTTTTCAAGGCTACTTAGCTTGTGTAGATACTGGAGCCTGTTAGCCTCAGGGACCTCCCAGTCTGTACTAAAAGAAGTATAGCAAAAAAAGATTCTCCTTAAACTCTTAAAAATTCGTTCAGCAAATAGCATATAAGGAGTATCAAGGGCAGCCTGTTTAACCACAAATTGGTTAAAAAATAAATGTTTCTGAACTATTTCTCAGAACCTATTTATCCATTATTCTATCAAGTACTTGAATGAGGTCTAAAAATAACTGTTATGTAAAGCACAGGCTATACACACTGTACTTCCATTCACTTCAGTGCACATGTAACAAACTCAACTGAAGCTGAAAGCTGTAGAGACAGATCTGGCTATATCCATGTTATTGGATCCAGGCCCTTTAGCATAAATTGCACAGGTATAGGGAAATGGGAAGTTGAAACAAAAAGGGAAATTAGAGATTCAAAGTAATTCAGGAGACAGTGCATTAATGAAGAAAAGAACAATGGTGAACTGAGTAAACTAAGTTAAAATACTTGGCTAGAGTTGTGTTACCTTTAAAATTCCAAGAGATGTAAACTAAAAAATTGATTTCTTCAGTATTTTATTAAGGTCCACAAAATGTGTAACACTAATATAATCAAATACTCAGTGAATTATTAATAACCATGATGGAAAGGACAGAGAAATTACAGAAAACTAAAGAAAACAGTTTCCTCTAAGTTTAGAGTGATCAAAGTTGTAAAAAGTAAGATAATTTCATAAGGAAAGTACTAAACACAGAAGCAACCACAAGGAAAGGAAAAGTATTTGCCATCCTCACAGCTAAATTGAGGAGGTGTGATCTAGACAACAGAGTAGTGAGGTGGGTTGCAGACTGGCTTAAAGAGAGAAGCCAGAGAGTGTTGGTCAATGGTGCAGAGTCTAGTTGGAGGCCAGTATCTAGTGGAGTGCCTCAGGGGTCAGTACTGGGGCCAATATTATTCAATATATTCATTAACGATTTGGACGAGTTTGCTGATGACACTAAGTTGGGAGGAGTGGCTGACACGCCAGAAGGCTGTGCTGCCATCCAGCGGGACCTGGACAGGCTGGAGAGTTGGGCGGGGAATAACCTGATAAAGTTTAACAAGGGAAAGTGTAGAGTCCTGCATCTGGGTAGGAACAACCCCAGGTTCCAGTATAGGTTGGGAAATTACATATTAGAGAGCAGTGTAGGGAAAAGGGACCTGGGGGTCCTGGTGGACAGCAGCATGACCATGAGCCAGCACTGTGCCCTTGTGGCCAGGAAGGCCAATGGCATCCTGGGGTGTATTAGAAGGGGGGTGGTTAGTAGATCGAGAGAGGTCCTCCTTCCCCTCTACTCCGCCCTTGTGAGACCACACCTGAAATATTGTGTCCAGTTCTGGGCCCCTCAGTTCAAGAAGGACAAGGAGCTGCTGGAGAGGATCCAGCGTAGGGCAACAAAGATGATTAAGGGAGTGGAGCACCTCCCTTATGAAGAAAGGCTGAGGGAGCTGGGTCTCTTTAGTCTGGAGAAAAGGAGACTGAGGGGTGACCTTATTAATGTTTATAAATATATAAAGAGTGAGTGCCATGAGGATGGAGCCAGGCTCTTCTCAGTGGCAAACAATGATAGGACAAGGAGTAATGGGATCAAGCTGGAACACAAGAGGTTCCACTTAAATTTGAGAAGAAACTTCTTCTCAGTGAGGGTGATGGAGCACTGGAACAGGCTGCCCAGGGAGGTTGCGGAGTCTCCTTCCCTGGAGACATTCAAAACCCGCCTGGACACATTCCTGTGCGACCTCACCTAGGCGTTCCTGCTCTCTCAGGGGGATTGGACTAGATGATTTTTCGAGGTCCCTTCCAATCCCAAACATACTGTGATACTGTTTGATACTGTGATAATATATCCAATGTTCCCCAAACCTAAATCAAGTTCCTCTTATAGGTGAAAAGAAAATCCACTGTGTCTCCAAGCCAAACGCAAGATCAGTAGCAGGAGGATCTGCAACTGTAACATCCCACCAGTCATCAGTACCTATTTCTAGATTAAATATTCCAACTGGTATTCAATTTACTACTGTCTCCTCAATAAATCTGTATTTTATGTCATGGTCTTTTAAACTACTTTTGTCTGCACATTTTGTTTCGTCTGCAAAAGTCAGCTTTGGGACTGTCATCAGAACAGCACATGATGATAGTAAAAGATCGCATGCAAGGTCTATGTGCTCAACAAACGCCTGACATCACTCACCATTTTGATTGTGTCTGCATCACTGATATAATTTTTCTTTCCCCTCAAGATAACAATTCCTACTTTTTAAGATGTGCCAGAATGACCACATAATGACTGCAACATTTCCTTTATGTCTATTTGACATCACCGAAATATCTCAAATGAAGAAAGTATATTTTTAGAGTAGAATATGACTAAATTATCATGATCCCACTTGATGTATCATCAATTCAAAACTACTTCAGTTGGAATTCTTAGGAATGATTGAATAGGACCACATATTTTAGAAATATTTTCTTCTCTTAACTCACTTTGGTTTATTTTAAAGTCTGACTTGTAGAAAATAGACTTCTTGCTGTTTTATTTTGTCAGAATCTTTTTCATGACAAATTATCTCTTTTCTTCACTTGTTCTCATGTTGTGCTTAACATTTCTTTTAAAGAGAACAGAGCAGACTACATAGATCTCTTGAAAAACTATGGAAAAAGATTTTACCTTTTTTGGAGGAAATAATCATGGCTGGAGAAAGAAGATTCCGAGATTACAGGCTGAACTCAAGGCTACAAGAATTTCAAGAAAGATCTCTAATTCTGTGGCTCACATGCTGACTACTGAAAGGAGGAGGGAGCACCCAGCTGTGCCTCAGAGACTGTGAGATATTTCCTGGGAAACAGAAGGGTGCCTGAGGACCTTGCAGCAAGGTGAAAGACTGAACTGAACATGTAAATCAAACCTTGGAACCAAAGATCTATCTTCAAGGAAATTTGGCAGGAAAAGAGCCAATTATAACCTCTTTATTTTTATTATTCCTTCCCTACATACACTTTGGTATTTTAGAGACTTAAAACCTGATGGTTTTAAACTAAAACTGTGTTCTTTCACATCCATCCATAGTTCCTGTGAATACAGAATTTCCCCATTACAAAAAGTGGGGGGAGGAGGAAGAAATCCTAAGACTAGTAGATATCAGACATGCAGATCTCAGAAATTAGAATTCTTCTTAAGGTACATAGTTCTTTCACTGCTTAGTTTATGATTACTCACATTTGTAATGGTGTTTTTCAAACAGGTCCATTTATAACAGAGAAAAAGACCAGAAATAACTTATTATTGTGTGGAAAGAAGAGCCAAAATGTTTGATCTCTTCCTTACTTAGTATTCTGAAATGGTTTTGAAAGCTTTACCATAAATGGAGCTCAGACATTCTCATAGGAAATGCATTTTCAGATGAATATTATCTTCTGGGTTTATTTAATTACTACCATAGGCATTTCTAGAGAAAACCAATGCTTCTAGCTTGAGGAAGAGGATGATACACTATCATAATCCAGACCTCCATTCAATGAAGCTTTATTTTCCTTTAAAAATCACAAATGACTGCTTATTTGGTGAGGCACTAGTCCCACTTAGGTCTGCAACTGAGAAGGCTCAGCAAGGCCAATGTTTTTCAGAAAGACTACTGCCTCTTCACATTAACGTAGGTCAATTCCTATTTTTACCATCTGTGTTCCTGCTGAGAGCTGCCTCTCATCCTTAGGAACTCACTGAGCCTCAAAATGAGAAAAAGCATACCAAGATAACACTCTCCTCTGTCAGTTCTCCTCCTTGCAAAACTCTAGGAATGCTTAAAACCTGAGGAATGCTTGGACTATAAATCTAAGGGAAGAGGGGTTTTTTAGCCTTCATATTGGAAGAGTACTGATGTGGCAAAGACTACCTCTAAATTAGTATAGTTTGCTGTTTAGAATCCTGATGGTTACTGGCTAAACATGGACTTTTCAGAAACTCAGGAGAAATATTGGGGAAGTGACAACTGAAAGGCAAAGAAGATAATGATGTTATTGCTATAATATTAAAATACTTGCAACAGTGAATTTTATTGAGTCTACATCACAGATACGTTAAGTCTGGAATACACAACTAACTTTTGTTTGTATATTTTTGGGCTTTTTTGCATCTTCTACTTACTAAGTAGGTGGATGTAACTGTATCCTAAATTATGAATATTCTGTATAACAATAAAATGAAAGAGAACTAAAAGGAGGTAAAAGTCAGCATAATCTCACTAGCAGAAGAAAGAGGAAAAGGTGTTTACCAAGATCCTGAAAATTACAAGCCTGGTACTTCAGTAATGAACTATTTACACAGCAGAAAAAGATGACCACAGTAAGCTACATGCATCACAGATCTGTTTAATTACTAAAGCTTCAGAGAAGCAGCTACATTCTTGTGTGAAATCTGTCCTTTCAATTTCCATACAGATATCTGAAATTTCTCAGTACCACGGGGCAGACTGATGGCAAGAACTGATTTTATTAAGCTGATCTTGTAGTTTCGTTTAGATTACTGAAAGAACATTTTGCAGAATCCTGCAGCCTCCTCCTTTTCTATGACTCAGTTCCACACAACGCCTTTGGTATTTCTTTCCCTTTTCACTGATATTCTAATCAGCTTTTTTAGCACACTAAGAGAAGAACAAATGAGCCAAAGAAACCCACTAAAATATGCCTTTGGTTATAGAGCTATCCTTTCTCACAATCCTGAAAATGAAATAAGAATTTTGTATTTTTGGTGCATAAGCTCTTCTGGCACCATCTTCAAGACTATGCAGAAAGACTTTTCATAATTACAAAGTGAAAGATGTGTTAATTGTTTAAAAAAACTACCTGTTCTACCAATTGTCACTACAAATCTGTTTGTTTTCAGTTTTCAGTTAGCAATAATCCATAAAAAAGAAAAGGATTTATTTAAAAAAGAGAAGGATAATTAGCCACCTATAAGGGAGTACTTAGTTTAAAACAGACAGATTCAGATCCCTGCTGAAGAATTGTATCTTATCAGATAGTGATTCAAAGAAACAGATCAGATCATCAAGAAGGGTGTAACTACCTAACAGAAAATTATTTGATGACCCTTCTATGAAGTGATTGCTCAGGAGAAAGCATCACTTATCATAAGACTGTCACCTTGTCAAAGCAGATGACTTAATTGGTAAACAAAATGTTATATGGTGGCTGCAAGACAGAGTAACATGTTACAGTTGTGCAGGTCTATCCATCAGAAAAAAAAAAAAAAAAAAAAAAAAAGCAGCTGCCAAACTCAATAGCTTGAAGTGAGTGATGATTTTTCAAAACTCCCTCAACCTGCTGGTCACAATTTTCCTAATACCCCAGGATACCATTGGCCTTCTTGGCCACTAGGGAACATTTCTGGCTCATGGTCAAACTGCTGTCCACCAGGACTCGTAGGTTCTCTGCAATGCTGCTTTCCAGTAGATCAACCCCCAACCTGTACTTGTGCCTGGGATTATTTCTCCTCAGATGCAGGACCCTACACTTGCCCTTGTTGAATTTCATCACATTCTTCTCTGCCCACTCCTCCAGCTTGTCAAGGTCTCGCTGAATGGCAGCACAGCCTTCTGGTGCATCAACCACTTCTCCTAGCTGCTTATCATCAGCAAACTTGCTGAGGCTGCACTCAATCTTTTCATCCAGGTCATTGATGAACAGGTTATACAAGACTGGGCCCAGTAGCGCCACCTGGGGAACACTGCTAGGTCCAACTGCCCTCAGAGACAAGGGACTAGAACACAGCTGGCAGATCTTTAAGGATGCTTTCCGTCGAGCACAAGACCTCTCAATCCCCAAGTATAAGAAATTTGGTAAGGAGGACAAGAGGCTGGCATGGATCAAACTAAAGGGCAAGAAGGAAATGCACAGGTGGTGGAAGCAGGGACAGGTATCCTGGGAAGAGTATAGGGATGCTGCCTGATTGTGCAGAGATAGGGTCAGGAAGATCAAGGTGCAGCTGAAGCTAAACTTGGCAAGGGATGCAAAGAATAACAAGAAGGTATGTCAACCAGAAAAGGAAGGTCAAGGAAAGCCCACCTCTCCAGTGAGAAAGACTGGTAAACTGATAACAAGAAATGAGCAGAAGGCTGAGGGAAACAACTTCTTTGTCTCAGTCTTCACTGAGTCTCTCACTCTTCCCACACTTCTCAAGTGGAAAATGAACTGCAAGAAAGGGACTGAGGGAGCGAAGTCCCACTGTAAGTGAGGATCAGGTTTGTGACCACTTAAGGAATCTGAACATACATAAGTGTATGGGACCTGATGAGATGCATCCCAGAGTCCTGGGGGAATTGGCTGATGTAGTTATCAAGCAGCTCTGCATATTTGAGAAGTCATGGCTGTCAGATGAAGTCCCTGGTGGCTGGAAAAATAGGAATATCACACTCATTTTTAAAGGAGGACTTTGGGAACAACTGACATATCAGTCTCACATCTGTGCCTGGGAAGATCATGGAACAGATCCTCCTAGAAGCTATGCTAAAGCACATGGAGGACAGGGAGGTAATTTGAGACAGTCAGCATGGCTTCACCAAGGGCAAGTCCTATCTGATCAACCTAATGGCCTTATAGGATGGAGTAACTACATCAGTGGACAAGGGAAGGCCTATGGATGTAGTCTATCTGCACTTCTGTGAAACCTTTGACATGGTCCCCCACAACATCCTTCTTTCTCAATCGAAGAGGTATGGGTGGGTGGACTGTTCAGTGGATGAGGAACTGGCTGGATGGTTGCACCTGGAGAGTAGTGATCAATGGCTCAGTGTCTGGATGGACACTGGTAACCAGTGGTGTCCCTCAGGGGTCCGTACTGCAACAAGTGCTGTTTAATATCTTCATCATTGACACATACAGTGGGGTCAAGTGCACCCTCAGCAAGTTTGTGTATGACACCAAGCTGAGTGGTGCAGTTGACACATCTGAGGGATGGGATGCCATCCAGAGGGACCCAGACATGTTTGAGAACTGGGCCAATGCAAATCTCATGAGGTTCAACAAGGCCGAGTACAAAGTCTTGCTCCTGGGCTGGGGCAACCCCTGGTGTCAATAGAGGCAGGGGGATGAAGGGATTGAGAGAAGCCCTGCTGAGAAGGACCAATGTGCACTTGCAGCCCAGAAGGCAAATTGTATCTTGAGCTACATCAAAAGGAGTGTGGCCAGCAAGGTTGAGAGAGGTGAATCTGCCCCTCTGCTCTGCTGTGGTGAGACCCCGCCTGGAATCCTGCATCCAGCTCTGGAGCCCTCGGTACAGGAAAGACATGGACCTGTTGGGGAAGGTCCAGAGGAGGCCACAAAAATGATCAGAGGGCTGGAACACCTCTGCTGTTAGGACAGGCTGAGAGTGTTGGGATTGTTCAGCCTGGAGAAGAGAAGGCTCCAGGGAGACCTTATTGAAGCATTTCAGTAATTAAAAGGGGCCTATAAGATGAGGACAGAATTTTTAGCAGGACTTGTTACAACAGGATAAGGGGTAACGGCTTAAAACTAAAGGAGGGGATATTGATGCTAGGCATGAGGAAGAAACTTTTCACAATGAGGGTGGTAAAACACTGGCACAGGTTGCCCAGAGAGGTGGTAGATACCCCATTTCTGCAAACATTCCAGACCAGGCTGGATGGGGCTCTGAGCAATCTGATCTAGTTGAAGATGTTCCTGCTTATTGCAGGGCTGTTGGAGTAGACAACCTCTGAAGGTCCATTCCAACCCAAGCTGCTTGATGATTCTATTAACTAGACTCTGCACTGTTGATCACAATCCTCTGAGCTCTGCCACCCAGCCAGTTTTCAGTCTGCATTCATCCAACCTGCACTTCCTGAGCTTAACTATGAAGATGTTGTGGGACACAGTTTCAAAAGCCTTGCTAAAATCAAGGTAGACAACATTCACTGCTCTCCCCTTGTCTACCCAGCCAGTCTTATCGTCACAGAAGGTTATCAGGTTGGTCAAGCATGATTTCCACTTGAAGAATACATGTTGACTTCTACTAAGAGCCTTCTTTTCCTCTCCATGCTTGGAGATGTCATCCAGAATGAAGCATTCCGTTACCTTTAGAGGGATGAAAGTGAGGCTGACTGGCCTGTAGTTTCCTTCTTGCCCTTTTTGAAAACTGGAGTGACATTGGCTAAGACTTTTGGATATTGATGAAAGTAATATTCTCCATAAGAGCAATTAGTTTCCACCTGGCTTTTTGTCACGATATTTTCATCCCAAGAGCTCCGAATGCTCAAAATAAGATACATATTAAGTAAAAAGTATCATAATTTTATTTTGTCCCAGTATTCCTTCCGTTATTATTTCCTGAGGAGACTTATGTGCTGTACTTCAGAGTTTAAAAGAATACAAGAACTCTAATTTAGTACTTATGGAATTTATTTTGTCATTTAATGTTCTCTCAGCAACATGATAGTAGACCAACAAAGCTTGAGGAAGATTTGTTTCAAATACAGAGGGAATTGTGCTCTGTTTACAGATTTATTGATTATACTGGCTGTTGCTTAATCAACATATAGAAACCTGACGAATTTTTATTACCCTTCCAAAATACTATTACAACACTGACTTTCTGTAAATTCTGTAAATTTACAGTTTCATTGGTTTTTCTGCATTTTGAACTTTGAGCCCTATGTGTTCCTTCACTCATTCCAGCAGCTAAACCATATGAAGCACAAAATCCAGCATGACCAAATCCTATTTTACACTCTCAGAGACTCAGAATGCTGAAGTCATCAATTGTATATACAAAAATTAGAAAGAAGCCCATGTTATGCAAAAATATTCATAGTCAGATAGCTGTAACTAGATTGACAACTTGGAAAAATTGTGTGGATTTTTTACTTGTTTGTTTTTTTTTGTTTTGTTTTGTTTTGTTTTGTTTGTTTGTTTGTCCGTTTTGTTTTGGTTTATTTTTAAAGAAAAGCTAAATTAACTCCATTAATCAAACAGCAGACTTTTGCTATAATCATGCAACAGCTAAGAAGGAAGGAAAGGTTCCTGGCAGGGTCATAGTGACAAAATATATTTGCATTTAATTGTCGTCAAAAAAAAGAAAGCAACACATAGGTCATCTGCCAAAAGATCTGACTGCCTGATGAAGGAAAAGTTCTCACTTATAGCTTAAAATGCAGCAGGGAGAGCATTCTTGGTAAGGTTCTGCCATCCTCTAGGAATCCAAATATTCCTTTTGAAAGACTATCATAAATGTCATGAACAGATCAACTAGGAGGGATTTTTCTTTCAGTTGTGTTTTTTTTTTTTTATTTTAAGAAATTGTACATCAAGTAAATTTATACCTAAATAATACAGTACTTACATACTCATTTCACTCAGTGTGCATTTAGTATCAGGACTCACACAGTTGTGCCTACTGACATTCTCTATTTGCATTGTCTTGTTTAGAGACAGTACTATATTTACCCAGTTTCATATTTTTAATTAAACAAGTTTCAGGCACAAAAGTTTATGTTTCTGATTCTATTCTTACTGGAGGCACTGTAATTTTTCCATCTTTAGCATGAAGTGAATTCAGACATGGTGCAGTACATGCTGTGGTAGTGAAAATTAAATTATATCATCCTTTCGTCTTGCATTTTCTGCCGCAAATTAGCACTTATACTTTGTTAACAATGACTGAAAATAGTACATTTAGTGATCAGCAAACTAACATTGCTTCATATTTTCTAATGAAGCTGGTTTTTCAGAAAGCTTGTTAAGCATATCACAATCTAAGATTACTAACTGAGCAAGATTACCAACTGAGCAAGATTTAGTTCCAAAAAATGTTTACACTAATCAGTTATTTGTTATAGCTACAGCAGAGAATATCTGACTAAGCAAGACTTCTGGGTTTTGTTTTGAATCAAAGTCTTATGAGATGTAATCACTTTTTGTTCCTTTGTATTTTTTCTTCAAATCTGTCAAATGTAGAAATGGAAATATCTAATACGACACTAACTTGTTATTCTAGAAAAATGATGTTTCATAAAGAGTCATGTTTCTTTAGGAAATATCCATTTTTACCAGAAGGAAAAGTATTTTCATGGGTGTGATACTGGCCAATTTGCCAATCAGTAAAATAAATAAATATATTTTTTGAAGAATCTGGAGCTTTTATCTGCTCAATTCAAAACGAAAACAGAACAAAAAGAAATGGAAACAAAACCAAACCACCAAAAAACATATGTAGTTCTGAATTCAATAGTGTGGAGTTTCATTTGATTCCTGTAGAGCTGGTTTGACCCATCTTATTTAATTGGACTTTTCAATGAATTTGGTAGTGGTAAAATGTAAAGGAAGCGATTGTTTCAATTTTTAGTAAGCTGGTGTTGATTTTCATAAATGGAACCAAATATCATTATAATTATTTTACATGGCAACACTAGGAAATACTACATCACTTTGGAATTTCAGGTAAATTAAAAACATACTGAAAAGTGAAGCCCCAGGCTGCTCCACAAGGGAGTCACAAGAATAGGAGAATATTACAGGATTAAAAAGAAAACCAGAACACCTGTTTTCTTCCCACCAAGTAAAATGCCAATACACCTGAAACAGTCTGTTCAGTTACTTAAAATAATGTACGTGGGAAGTGTTGTTTGTCTGGAAACAGTATTCCTCGTTCTCTAAGTGTTGATATAATTTTAAAAACATTGCTTATGATAGAGAAGATTTTGCATTGAAAAATCTCTTGAGACCTGAGAAGATGGAGAAGAAAGTATATCTTCTGCAGAAAACTGTCATCTAAGAATGTAACAAACTAAATGAAATACGTATATGAAATATATTTTTTGCTCCATAAAAAAAAACCAAACAAAAACCTTTATGAATAGATTAACCAATGCTTTTGCACTTGCAAAGAAAATTGGTTTACATATTTATGTCAAGTTTCATTTTTCAAAATATTTCTACACTCTCTTTGATAGCATTTGTTTTGGCTGATACCATTACTCTTTACTTCACTAGTTATATTATGTTTGTATCATGTTTATATTGTAAACATTGTAAAATGAAATTAGGAATAGCTTAAGTACATTTGCAAATTAGAAGTTCTCTGAGAGGTCATCTTTGGTGTTTATGCTTTTCTTGATTTTATAAATAGCAAACAAATTCTGAACATGAAAAAATACTAAGTTAGGCATTTAAACAAATATGTAATAATAATGATAATAACGAAGAATGTTGAACTTGAAACTTTCTATCTTTAAAATGCAGACCCATGACATTTCTTACAGTTAATTTTAATTAGATTTCTCCTGCTATACCGTGTCATGAAAAAAAAGTTATTTAATTTGTAAAAAATGTTATTTAATTGGCCTAGCAGCAGTATTATCAAAAGTTGAATAGGCTGCCTATGAATTTATAGGCAAAGTGACAGATAGTCAGCTTCTCCCATGCTGTCATCTATCTCATAATTTTCCCCACATCATTCTTATATATTTTTAATAGGACAAGAGAAGGAAAATGAGGGGTGCTTTCCGGTTCCTTTCCCATCCTTGCTTTTATACAAGAAAAATAGAAATAGTGCTTTCCATATAACTGGGATGATCAAAAGGCAGAGGCAACTTTTCTGTTAAATCTGTTCCTCTTCTCCTGGTCTCTACAGAGATAAGATTTATAGCTTGGTCTATTGGTATATAGGTCCTATGATGTTTTATGCTGTTTTCCCATACTGACAGATGCTATTTGGAAACAAAAAGAGAAATGGGAAAGATTTATTACTCAAATGGATTACAGTGGAAACCATTTTACAAAATCTTAGGATTTTGTCCTGCAAGACAGAAGAAAGAAATATGTCAGGGTCAGATTTAAATGTTAATCTAAATTTTAAATTTTTTTTTTTTAACTGTAAACAGCTCTTTCACAACTAATATATCTCATCTGAAAAACAAAACATCTGTATCATGGAAAAAAACCCACCAATCTAGCAGGCAAAAAAATGACAATTGCACTTGAACAGATTTACTATGTGAAATAAGTCATACACATTACAAAAACATTCCTGATAACAGTGACAGATCCACTATGCAGTAGTGTTGGCTTAGGAGCCTTGCTTAAAATGCCAAATTTCCAGCCTTCATGTGCTAGCAACCTGGGTGGACACTAGTTTAAACACCAACTTTCTAAAACTAAACACTCTCAGCTCAAGTTATTATTTCTACACAAATCATTTTGCTGATGTTTCCAAGTTAGCAAAACCAAAATAATGCCTGAAACATCAGTAGGCATCAAACAGAAGAGCTTAGTGGTTGCATTTTTACCGACTTGATAGAAAGGTTAGCTTCAGCTAAGGTGTGCAACAAACCCATGGTACTGAGCTCCCTTGCTATGCACCTGGCCATCTAGCTGTGTCATGAGGAACCCAGCAACCTCCTTCTGCTTCCTGAACTGTTCATTCTCACTTCCCAACTTCTGGTCCTACTGTTAGGAGTCATCGTGACACATAGAGCTTTACTGAAAGCAAGTGGAGGTAGCTTGAGGGACCACTGTCTAAGACAAAGTGCTCTTTGCTACAGATGGTAATGAACTGTGTAAAATCCCATTAGTTTTCAAAGTTAAAGGCCGATCTCATTTTCTTTTACCATTGGTCAGAAGATCACATCATTCTAGGTATTGCTCTTCAACCAGTTACAAGGCCTTGAAAAATGAAATAATCCTCAGGTTTCCTGAGCCAAGCGTATTCCAGTCCTGAAAACATGTTCAGTATCTGTGGTTTTCATTAAGTTGTCTCTAGTTACTGTAATATCAAAGAAAAAACAAAAATGTGGAAAAGGAGATTCCCATTTCTGGAGCTACCACAAGACAGCAGGAGCATAAAAGATAGGTTCCATACCTTTGCACATAGTTTGTGACGGGCTACAGCAATTTGAGACTTCCAATAAAACATCCTTCCTTGTTTAATGGAACGACAGCTAGATGGATCGAGTAGATCTTCAGCTGATGTAATCTTTCCTGATATATTATAATATTTATGGGTGTGTGCATTTATGTATGTATGTATGGTACAGACTTTTCCAAATTTTCACTCAATTTTAGAGATTGTAAGTGCAAAGCGAAGGCGTGCAAGTACTGATGTAATAATTCTGGTTATGGGACAAATTATGCAGGTCCACCCTTTGGCAGACACAACTCAGAAATGCACCTGATATTTTCAATACTTACTTCCTCTCCCTTTGACACATTAATCTGTTGTTGGAAAGTCAGACATTTCCCTCTCCCTTCTTTGGCTGGTGCCTGAGCTGTCTTGGCCAGTAAACAACTGAACAGTGCAGCTGAGCTGGGGGAAATTATACATAGCTGTCAGCTGGACTAATGGAAAGAATACACACCCTGGAAATTATGGTCTTTCAATATTGTTGCACAGCAACATCCTTAGATCCAAGATAATACGAATGTACCCCCTGTTCAAGCAAATGTTTTCCTATAGCATTGCATAAAAGCTCCTTTTAGGCTGCCATGTGATGTGAATTGTTTTACCCTTCAGATGATGAGGTATTTGAGCAAAGTGACATTTTATGTACTTTTGTACTGCCCAGCAGAACATCCCTTTTACTACTGTGTTCTGTAGCAGAACAAAGCCCTCCGTCACTGGCAGCAAGAGAAGTAGGACGTCATGCTCTGTCTGGAAAAGCATCTTCAGTGAAATTGCTTTATGTCATAAAATTTCATTAATCATTTTTCAACAGAAGCAAGTAGCAGAAATAGAGGCTTTTCCTTTATGATATGCTTTATGGGGAGGGGAAGGAGTCCACATCTTTACCTTAACAGTTCAGATTCTCATTGTGACAAGTCAGCTGTTCCAGCATCAAAAGTCCACAGAAAAAGTCTCCAGGAATACAATAGGTAGAACTGTCCTCATTTAGTTAAAGATAACCACCAAAACGTACTTGGAACTTCTGGATAAAAGTGGCTCTATCTTCCAAATTTCTCAGGCATCCAAGTCCCACACACTTGGATCTTCTTAACATCTAATGCTTAAACTTTAGTCTAATTATATTTATAGACAGACATTTGTGGTAGTAGGTGAAGCTAACGTAAGATTTCTCTTTTTCCAATGGTCTTTGTGAAAAGATCTTACTTTATAACTGCACTTTATTGTAGAGGCATCAGTTTTGCTCTGAGTGTCAAAGTACTCCAGCAAAGAAAGAGGGAAAAGCAACAACATGACACCCTGGGGACCAAGCTCGTCTCTGCACTTATTCTTACAAGTAATCCACCATGGAAGTTCTAAAGGTTTTCTGGTGAATGACAACACTAGAGGAGACCTCTCATCTCTCAGTTTTCTGATTTTCTGTGTCTAGAGATGTGACCACAGATTGTGATCTTTCCTTCAGTCCAGGTGTTATGGGAAATCTGTTTCTTTTATCCAGCCAGCTCTCTATGAAATTTCTAGGAAGTTAATTCCGTTCTTTTACACAGCCACCAGAAAGCTCTGTCTGTTCTTCTTCAACAATAATCAAACTGCTAAGTCTATCAGTGTTCTGATTAACACCACACTCAAGGGAGCCCCAAGGTTTTGGAAGGAACACCAGAAACACTTGAATCTTTCAACATATTGGCAGACAAAAGGAGCATCTGGACAAGTAAGAAAGCAAGGGAGTGCATTAAGCACTTTAATACAGTTTACTGTAAAGTAAGCCCTGAATGGCAAGCCTAGTACCCTCCTGACCACCATAAGGAAGTTTGACATACTTATTTCCGTCACCTCAGAAGGTAGCCCTTAGGATTGTATCCTCCATCAGAGGAAATGATGTCCAAATCAAATAAACCAGTGTTAGAACAAATCCATATGGCAAACTTGACACTTCTACATATACAAATTAGGGCTATATTATTAGGTGATCAACCTGAGAAGCCCAAAGAGGGAATTTCAAGACCCGGAGCCAGAGAACTTCAGTATCATTTTTCTTTCCTGATCCTGATATGATGAGAACAGTTTGGATTTTTGCTGAGAGCAAAAACAACTTATTTTTCTCTCCTCATTCCCATTGTCACTAAAAGCATCCACAAATGATTAGGCAAAAGAGTGAGTGAAAGTAGCGAACAGTTCATATTTACCAAACATAGGCCTAGGTTAAAGATATGATCAAGATTAGAGACTTAGCAGTCTGACAGGCAATTCTGGCATTTACCATTCTTTGTGTTTTGGTCACATTGATACATGATTAGACCTCTTTTGGAATTCAATGGTGTCTGGGATTACAAATCCCAGTGCTTGTGGTTTCTGGAAATATGCCCAGGGGATGGTAGAATTTGGCCTCTCAACCTCTTGTCTGGTCTCTGTGCTTGCATGTATAGAAACCCAGACACAGCTATGCTCTGCAGTCTAGATCAGCCCTTTGGATGTAGGTTCTTAAGGGAAAAAAATACACCTCCTGTGTTCTATGTAAGGCACTACGCAGTACACTTCTGAACACTGAAAGTATTAATCTGTCCTCCAAGTTAAGCAGCACTGGAATCATGGATAAACCAGCTTTCACTACACGAACCGTTGTCTGTGAAGATGACAACTGAATGAGTTCAGGCAAATTTTATTAGCTTTCAACAGGACTTGGGACACTGTAATGATCCACACTTTTTCGTTTTCAATGGAAGATTTATGTACCTGCAAAATACATTGGCTCTTCACACTGATAGATAGACAGATTGGTGTTATGTTTCTTGCCAGAATATTTTTGGTTGTTGAAAGCTCTAAGCTGAAGAAAGGGGTAAAACAGAACAATATGGTCTCTTGCAATGGTTTGCATTTGTTTAATGAAAAGTCACCACATTGTAAGATAACTTGGGTAAATATAGCTAAATATGCAGAAAGTCAAGGATGTACTTAATATCGCTGTGACATCAATTATCCTGTTCCTCTCATACAGCAGTTTGCTGTATAGTTACGTAAACCTGGGATACATCCAGATTAAACACATTCTTGCCTGTGTTGCCTTTTTTTTCCAGATTGTTCCACTGGAACTTGCCCAATCCAATTTATATCAGCTGACTTAGTAGTTTCCCCTTATGATATTTCTTCTGGAAATGCAGACTTACAAAAAAGGTCATGCTTTACATGCCATGTTTCTCCAATAGCTGCTTCCTTCCTTTTATTTTCAACTGCAAAATAATATTTCCTAAACGTATTTGGTGCGAAAAAAATCTAACCATAACATTACCTGACCAAAGGGAGACAACATTGTAAAAGTGGAAAAATTAAGAAGCAATATGAAAATACAGTTGAAAACTAAGGGACATGTAGGGTGTTATGAAGATCACACTAATACTACACCATCCAAACAAGGACCTTCACTTTGTGTTGAATTTGGAGTTACACACTTTCTGGAAGGAAGGTGGTTGAAGAAAACATAGCAAGGAGATAAAGAGGAAACAGATCTCTGATCCCTTGGAAGCTACTACTGTACTTTTTCCTGCCAAAATTCATTGCTATTTGGATGGTTCCTACATTATACTTTATAGGCAGTGTCTGGGTTATGGGGTTTGTTCTCTCCATCACTTGTTGTTCTACACTGGTCACAAAATACATCAGACATTAATTCTTTCACCATTGTATGAGGCAAATCAAAGTCACAAGCATAAACATTCATACAAACTTCAGAAACCGCAGTATGGATATTTTTGCAGAAAACATTGTAAGTTACTTCCTGTAAAGACTACTAGTAGTTCAGAAAGGAGTGTTTTGAATGAATTCTGAGTAGTTGAATAACGGTACGGGGTATTTATGAATTTTCTGTACACAATGAAGAAGTGAAGGGCTGCATTTTACCATCTTTTAGTATAGCTTGACTCCAAAAGATTTACATGGAGAGTTTTACACCTAATACATATGTAAACTGCAGGTGGCAAAGGATTTACTTTGTTCCCTACACCTGCCATAAAACCAATGTGGAAACAATAATAGAGATTTGAATTACCAGTTCAATCCAAGAAATTATACAGGTCCTTTGTAGCAAAGAAGACCTCATGTGTTTCCATTTTGAGAATTTAATTGGGAGATACATTTCTGCATGTCCCCTAGATAGTGCTAAATTCAGAGGAGGGGTGTGACTACAGCTATTGCATCCAGTAAACAGTCCACTAGAAACACAGTTACAATCTGGTCTAGATATAGAGAATCTTGATTTTGTTTTGAGTTCATCTTTGTGTTTGATTATTTAATTTAATTGTTTCTAAATCTTATATTCTTTGCATAGTTCTGAACCAAAAATACTGAAAAGGGCTATTTACTGGGCCTTTCAGGATGAGAAAATAATAAAATCAAATGAAAGTCAAGTGTCCTGCTGTTTGATCTGACAAACATTAGTGCCCAAAGTAGAACATTCTGACTTATAAACTCTTCTAACTGCTAACTGTTCCCATTCAAAACAGGCTGACAAGCTTGAAACCATGAGTCTATTAGTAAAGCAATCATCAACAGGTTTTTTCTCTAAACACATGTGGCATTTTTTCATGACAACATTGTCCAGCAGCTCAAAGAAAGAATGCTGAGAAAAGACTAACTGATCCAAGCCTGTTTTACTGTGAAGTAACTAGATGAAGACTTCTTTCTTTCTTTCCACAATTAACGGTAACAAAATAAAGAAATGTAACTGTATTAGCACAAATATAAAACATTATTCCCATCAGCACCAAACCTTTTTAAGGTATTGGATCAAATAAAGACAGTGAGAGTCAACTGGAATTATTCTTAGTGTTAGTCTAGACTCAGATCAGCAAGAAAAAGACATAACATTGCCAACAGGACTAAGGAGAAGAGATGGTTTTACTATTACAACAGTTTTATTTGTTTAGAGTTTCATAGTAACCAAGCTAATCTGAAAATATAGAGCTCACAATGCACAGGGGTTTTCATTGCATAACTGGATGCAAACCACAATATGGTGTGTCATATTTCAAACTTTAACCACAAAGTGATGTAATAGAAGAGTTTGATATGTTATCTAACTACAGACCTATAATCAGCAAACATATTATATTTATGAGCTTTTGCTTAAGAACTAGAAACTAATTGACAGTTCTAAATAGTTGCATTTTCTATTATTAAAAATTCAATGGAAGAAAAGCATACCAAGTGTGAAGGGCCTTACTTAAAAAGGTAAAAACTTCAGAAAGAAGTAAGCAATAAATAAATAAAAGTCAGTTATTTTATATAGTGATGTATATAGCATGGTTTAGGTATATATGTACATATACATGTAGATACATATATGTATGCTTATATGCATGCATATATTAATATGAATAAGTATGTATGTTTATATAAAGTAATTTTGAGTGGAATGTTTTATAGTTAATATTAGTTTTAAAGACTTTTTCATGTACATGTTTTTATAAAAGCAAAATTTACATTACCATACCCAGAACATCAGAAGTTGAAGAACTGTATCCATTTCAAAAGAAAGGATTCATCTGCGTATACTCAAGTTTGTACCCATGTAAAAAAATTTGTATTTCTCTTGCTGTTTGTGTTAGACTAACCAAAAGAGTGTACCCATCTTTTTATTTTAAATAAATAATGTTTTTAATATTCATCGGTAGATACAGGATTCATTGTCCCTGATAGGTCTTTGATGCTGATCTAATAACTCTTGTCCCCAGCTTTCCCGCTCCCCACCCCCTTTTTTAAAGAAAGAGATGCTAACTGGAAAGGATCCAGCTGAGTTATATTGTAATTAGAAGAGTTATACGTTAAACAACAGATTTGTAACAATATGGCTCACAGTCAGTTCTCATTTACTTTCATCCTTGGGATTGGTCCCATTGAAATCCCAAGAATTGTTTTGAGTTACACCCCTGAAATTAAAACCAGAATGAAACCTGTGGATTTTACAGACCAAATCACATGATCATTTGCTGTTAGTCAGAAGTTTCTGTGTATAGGCACGGAAAGTCATAAATCTCTTACAACAGCAAGGATTTTTGGCCAGTTGTGATCATCTTTCAGTAGTGGATGTTCTTGGTCCCAAATGAATGTGAAGCAAGAAAACATAAAAATCTGCAGTTTTACACTGCCTGGATGGGAAACTAGGTGATACTGGGTAGACTTGAGAAAAATTTGCTTTGTGGCATTCAAAGGAATGAGTATTTGCAATCTATAATTTTTCAATATTTATAAAAGGAATGTAATTTTGATTCCGAACTATGAAACAAATCAAACTGATTGAAAGGCTTTTTTTTTTTTCCCGAAAAAAACTATATGCAGTGACATATCATATGTTAGAAAGGCAAAATAAGTGTCTGGAATAGTTGAAATTGTTGTTTAGGCCATAGTGCATGATGTTTCAAAGCTCTGTTGTACCAAGTTGTGGTTTGGAAGGTGCAGCAAATCCATTATATCTGACTCTATGTATTTTACTTAGCTCAATGACATCTGTTCTGTAGCTAACAAAAGCTACCAAGTAGTTCACATTCCGTATTCATCAATTAATACCTTGGTTTATTTGGGATGATATGTTCAGAGACACAGGTAAGTGATCAGAAGGATTTCAATTGGGCAGATATTGATGGGTCACAGAGAGGAATGTTGGAATATCCCCACAGAAACATTTACCCAATTCCCTGGGCTGGTTCAGCAGCTTCAGGTACACCTGCCTGTGGGAAAAGCCTAATGCTAACAGGACTGAGTCTTGGAGCTGAAGGTCATTAAACTGAGAGGAATTAATTACTTCTCAAGTATTCCTCTCTATCTCCACCAAGGGACATTTTGTTTCCAGCCTTTTGCAAAGGCTTTTAGCATAGCAAAAAGCTTAAATCTTTCAGTAGTCCCTAGACAGACTGGTCCTCATACCAACTGAAACTTCGGCTGTGTTGATAGCATTCAAATGCCACAGTGAATGGTTACATTCTTGTTATTCTCCCTTCTCTGATTCTATGAAAAGTATAACTGAAGAAGGCAAAAGACAGGACAATTTTCTCGCTACTGAAAGCACATGAAAAAATTACGAGAATCGAAGTATATTTGGTAACAAGTACATCAGAAGCCTGAAGGTATAAGAATAAGCACAATTTCCTTAGAAATTTTAAATAGCTTATACTGCTCCAGAGTCTGGACTGCAACCAGTAAGGGCAACAGTTAGAAGAAGAAATTTAGTAGCACTTTAAATAAAGGGAACATGATCTAAATTAAAAGTGAGCAACAATGGCTTTGATTTAATACCCATCTGAAGCACACGGCTACTCATTCAACATTCAACATTGTGCACCAGCAGCTTTAAATGTATGGTGAAGTCCTCCAATAGAGCTTTGCAGGTTATTCTGTTTCAGTAATAAAAATCTTGTCTATGTCATCTGAGTAAAATGTAACAAATATTTTTTTAAATTACAGCAGACTTTTTGTAAAACCAAAATAGAGTAAAAATATTTATTACCTGGTCTTATGCAAACAATTATTTGTTTATTTCGGACTCATAGAACACTATGAACAAAATCAACTAGACCACAGTCCTTTACATGCATACGTGAGATCAATATGAATAAAGATTCACAGTCACCTACACCCAACTATGAAGCCTTCAAGATGTCTTTCATAATTATCCATTGAAACTTCATCTTTAGCTTTTAAGTACTGAAAATAGCTCATAGTGATTTTTAAATTTAGTCTTCTTGGACCCAAACCAAAAAGATTTATCTCAACTCTGTGCATCTCTGCATCCCTTTTCATTTTTTTGCATGACAATAATACTTACAGACCCCAGTGACATTAGAGCTGGAACTGTATAAATGTAAAAGTCAACCAATGCTACAGATTGTTTTAAAACATGGTTTTTTTCCTGTTTATGAGGCTGGTGGAATTTTATGGCTTTCCTCACCTATTCCTTCTGTCTACAATCATACATTTGCAAGGTTTACCCAGAAGTATCTGGTTTAGTATAACCTTGCTTCTAGCATCCATAATGACACTGGCAATGATTGATGTAACTGGCTAAGATTTTGGGATGCTTAAGTGTTAGAAACTATGGAAGAGAAACCACTTTTTCAGTTTGTGCTCATAATTTGTCTGCCAGATGTAATAATTTTTGTTATTTTGAGTCTCTAAGTTTTAGTCTGCTTTTCTGTTAGTCTTCAATTGAAAGAGCAGTAGCCGTGATGCGTTGTACTACTGTCAGCAAGAATCAATAATCCTTAACATAATGTGAACCAGCAAGTTTATCTCCAGGAAACAAACAAACAAAAAAAACCCAAAACAAAACAAACAAAAAAAATGAACCAAACCAAACAAACAAAACAAAGAAAAAAACCCCAAACAAACAAACAAATCCAAAACAAGCAAGAGTTTATATATCAGAAAGAGATGTATTATGGATCAAAATAATTCAAATCCTGAACCACCTCTTCTAAACCTGAATGTCCTTCAGTCCTACCTAGTTTGTGTTTCTTATCGGCACAAAACAGTGTAGGGTACTAATCTCTTCCCTCTAGAAGCATAATCCAGCCTTTCAGTTTACTGCCTCTATTCATTCCGAGCTTTGTGAAGCCTAAAGTTCTAGGCACCATAGTCTGATGACTAAGAAATAGGAAAAGGGAGACAGAAATTTATCACTCTCTTCCTGTGAGAATGTCCTTCTCAATCAATAAAAAATGGTCTTCTAAAGTACCCCTTAAAAACATCTAAAAGGACCTTTGTACCCATAAAGTGAGATCTGCGCTTGTTGCCCATCTAAAGATTCCTTAAAACTCTTAGTTTAAATCGGAGAAAACAAGACAAGACAAGAAAGGTTTGTGGTCATGTGCTTGTTGAAGTGTGAGAAACAACGAAAATAACAGCATCCTGGTTTTCATGAAAAGTAGAGTGGTCACTAATTTTTATAGAGACTTTACTAGGACACACCCTGAAAAGATGAAAAGCAGAAGCACATGCAGATCCTTGCTCCCAAGGTAAGTCTTCAGGGAGCATAGTTCGATTTAGAAATACAGCAACTCAGATGGCCACATATAATAGTTTAATGACTATTGAGAAATATTATTTCATCTATGTTGGCCAAATCAATCGGAAATTTTTCAAAACAAGTAAAATATTGCGAAACAGGATAAAGTCCTTTGAAGCTAATAGTGATTTTGCAATCTACCACAACCCTCAAAATGTCTCAGTCCTTTCTGTAGTCACCATATTAGAGGTGGAACAGTAGCTTAGCCTATGTGACAGCTTCTGTGAAGAGGTTAAAATTAAGGACAGCGATTAGTCCCCATTTCAAATGCTGTTTTCTGAAATGGATACGTTTTACAGAAAGCAGAGCAAGAATATTAACCCAAGTCAAATGCACTGTAATTGACTCATCACACACTGAAAACCCTTCTCAATTGACATAAGTAATATTGGAATCAAAGTGTTGCTGGGCTGCATATATTATAGATACAAACCAGAGCTTTGCAATTCCCCTCTGTACCTCTCTGCTTAGTAATTAACAAAATTATAGACTAATACAACTTTCGAAGTCCAGAGTTCTGCGTCTCTTGCCAACTCACCTCCAACAGAGTTGGTTTTCGTAAGTAATTATTAATGCTGTTAGGTGATAAAACACCATCATGATGAAGTGCTACGGAAACTCTGTCTTATAGCGTGAGGTGTTATAAAGATTCCAAGGAGATCATAATGAATAATTCTATAAGATTACTCCTTTCTTGTAATATGAAGAGGCAAATGATGTGTAATTGAGAATGTTACATTGAAGGTACATTTCTTATTCCAGAATGATTCAGCAGATGAGGTGTAAATGTTAAACCACCACAGTGATGTCATCCCCCCACACATAAATCTCTGGAATAAGACCCTGGCAACACAGGTAATGATGTTACTGTACTAAAAGCCAAATATTGTTTAAAGAGTTGCAGCACAGACTTCCCCACTGCTAGCCAAGTGGACCTGCCAAAAAGTCTTCATGAGGCTTAATAAATAATAAGTTAACTCTGATCCTTATGTCAATAGAACAGCTGAGTCAGACTTTATAACTGCAGAGACCATGCAGTAACACAAAAAAATTTTCGCATCACTTACCTAGCAACACTATACCTATCAATCTTTGCATTTGCATGATTCAAGTAAAGGCTTCATCATGTTATTTTTGTTCATACAGGTATGCTTGGATTGTCTGACAGGAAGAGTCTTTATCATTCTTTTATTTCACTAGAGAAAATGTAGGTGTGAATTATTCTTCTCCTAGCAGCAATGAAGAGCAAACCTGATCATCTCAGAGAGGAGAGGCTTTCTGGTGAGCTATGCACTTCCAAGGCAGGAAACATTATGGAGCATGTCTTAAATCCAGGTATACATAATTTGAAAACTTCATTGCTGAGTTAGTGTTTCCTTCCTGGATAGCTGATGCCTCTCTAGTTTAAAAAGCCGTGATATATACTTCATAAGAGTCAGCATGGCAAGTAATGCCTTACAAGTGGTAGAACAGAATTTTCCCTTGATTTCATTACTTTCCCTTCTGACAGAACAAGAAACACCTGTGCAATAGATACACAAAAACGTATTGGAGATCATTGTTTCTTATCAGTCAAGAATATTTTTTTCTAAACATTTCCCTCATCAGCTACACTTATGTTCCTGGATTCCAAAGGCCCAAATTAAATTTGAAACCAAATTTTATTTTCAAGAAGCTTTTATTTGTATTCTTGTATTTCATCATAGCTCAAGCTATAACACAAAGTCGTGAAGTTCTACCAGTTCATAAATTTTAATTTCTTACTCTTTTTTCAATGTGTCTTAAATATAAAGTGAATTTAAAAAAATGAGTCAAAACATTAAAACCCCACTGCCTTTCCCAAGAGCAACAATAAGAGATGAGATTCTTAAGCCAGATCTTATTCAAGTTCCTGCTTACGCATATTTGTACCAGAACTACAAATCAGAACAGACCTTTTCTTTCTAGTGACATCAGAAATGTTACAGAAATTGAGAATATGACTGTATCTCAGCAACTGCCAGGAGAGATCAGAATGCGCAGAGGTCCATAACCATAGCAAATAACAGGATTAAAAGTTGTGTACACCAGAGTGAGAATTTTCATGGAAAATCTAAACAATCTCTGTTCACCCTTCTGTTTGGCTTTTAGTCTGTAAAGTTACGGTGTTCTAAATATTAATCTTCTACTAATCCCATTTGCTCTGGAAATTTTAAATCCTTCTGAAAAACCTTTCCATGGAATTTGACCAAGCTCACCAGTTATTGAGTGAAGAGATATATTGGCACCACCTGGCAACCAAAACTTCCTTCTCTTATACCAAAACCTACCTGCATAATAAATAATATGTAGGATAGTACAGTACCAAATTTGTGCCTTATTTTCAAGTGGTGAAATGCAATTCATTTAAGTTTCAAAGATCAGATGTAGAGCCAATGTATAACAAGAGAGAGCACTGCTTTATCCCAAAAAAGCAGACAACCATGAAGTATATATGTGTATGTTCCAGTTCAGCACTAAACCAGATGGACTCAGATTAGTGTTTTATTTTTCATTTTAATTACTTTGGAGCTTTTCTTTAAGTTTATTTTTAAATAATCTTAGTCTTTTAACCAAGTAGAGGTGATCTCACAGTTAGTGCAAATACTGTTATAAGCAGATTTATAGTCCTTCTTTCTTTCATCCTCTGCCCTCTTTCTTACAGTCATATTAGAGGTTTAATTTACAAGTTTGATTTATGATTGATTGTGAGAAATGGAATTCAGTATGAAATCAGAATGATCACAGGACTGTGAAGAGTTTCTTAATACTTTAGCTAATACATAAGTAACTAATAATCAGTGGTCTTTGGACATGTTACAAACATTTTCATATTTTCTGCATTAAAAATGTATATTATTTTGTCATCTTGTCAAAGCTCAGGAAATCCTAGACAAGCCCAAAGTTGTTACAGTAACTCTACAGGAAAAAAAAAAAGTCACACACACAAACAAAGACCAGATTTTACTACAGGTTCAAGTGCTTGGTAGCCTCCAACTCTAGATTATTCCCTCCTACCACTACCATGTCCTGCTTTTCTTTTAAAGAGTAACAATAAATACCTGTTTATACCATTCTGTATGAAGGACAACTTTCAGAATGAAAATTGTTGTACTTGTGACCTGTTAAAGGGGATATTCTCTTGCATGCTCTTTTAATAGTATCAGAGACTTTTTTTGAGTGGCTTTTTGGTGCAATGATTAAGTAACAAACAAATATGTAGTTTAAGCAATTTTAAAAAGAGAATAGGTTAGTAAATTTGACTAGCACTGATATTTTCTATTTGAATTAACTATAAAAATGGCAATTTATTTAACAAAATGTTTTGATAAATTACTTATTTTCCAGTTGAGCATTAAAAATATTCGAAAGATTGGAATGTTCTTGTCTGAATATTTCAACTATTAAGAATAAATAATTTGATCTTCTTATTGTAGTAAGAGTTTGTTTTTCTTGTCTTTCACCATATAAAAAAAATCAGCTGTCTGAGGTTCCAAGGGTTTAAAATGTGGGTGTATTAAAAAACTCTCATGATTTTTTTTGGTACGTCATTTATCTTACATGAAGATTCAACCTTATAAATATATATTTTGTTCCATCTCGAAACAGGAAGAATTTTTGAAGTATCAGAATGTCTTGCAAAGTGAAACAAAAATAGTTCTTTCTCCTTAGTAGACTTGCCAGACTACACTTTGTTTAATTTAAAAGCAGGATTAAATGAATTACATGTGACATGCTGCTACTATCACAGCCAATGGTGACCTTTATTTAAACAAAAATATTTCTCATTGTCGTCAGACTTCATGTGGTATATTTAACTTACTCCCTGTCAGGATTTGAATGGCTACTTTCAGTGGTTTCAGCTGGACAAGCAGTAGAGTAGAAAGAGATATTGTGATCACAGTGAAGGGAGTTCAGATACAAAGGAGATAAGAAGTTCTAGGTCACAGCATGTTCCCTTAAAGGGCAACAGTCAGGAAATCGAAACCCCCCTCCTCCTACCTGGAATTTGAACTAAACAACAGATGGGGCTGGAGAAAAGTCACGTAAAGTACAAAACATGAAGGCCAAGAAGGTGATTGGAAGTAGTCAGCATGGATTTACAAAAGTAAGTCATACTTGACCAACCTGATAACCTATAATGAAATACTTGGCTTGATAAATGAGGGTAGAGCCATGGATATTGTCTATCTTGGCATTGCCTCCTAAGAAATCCTCATAGAGAAGCTGATGAAGTACGGGCCAGATGAGCAGACAGTGAGGTGGTGTGAAAACTGGTTGGACAGTTGGGCGCAGTGCTGTGATCAGTGGCACGAAGACTAGCTGGAAGCCAGAAACTGGTGTTTTACCCCAGGGGTCAATATTGGGTCCAACCCTGTTCAACATATTTATTAATGATCTGGATTTTGGGCAGAATGTACCCTGAGCCAGTTTGCTGATCATGTCAAGCTGAGAGGAGTGGCTAATACACCAGAGGGTCATACTGCTGTCCAGAGGGTTCAACAAAGGCAAGTCCATAGCCCGCCACCTGGGAGAAATAATTCTGCAATACTGAAAAGACAAACAAACAACAACCACCAAAACCAAACAAAAAAGTGCATACGATAAGTGATCTATTACCAACTTGTTTTAATTTTCTTTGTCAGCAAACCACTCCTGTAAACAGCAACAACGATATTCTTCCATTTTCAATTCTGTTTTTCAAAAGCCTTTAGAGAGAAAGTCTGAGAAATAGGAGGTCAAAGTGTGATATGCAGCAATGGCTACCATTTCTAGGACGTTTATCATAGCTTAGAAAGCAGAGATGAGAATTAAGTAGAGATGGCAAAATTCCATCTAGTGGGCATATTATGAACTTTGCTTTCCAAAACTTACTTTGAGCCTAGTAAGAAGCAAAAGAGTGGGGACAGAGGGGAAAAGGGAGTATGCTGAACAGCATAAAAAGTATTAATTCTGAAGAACATGGTCCAGTTTTAAGCTTTTCCATTATGATTAACCAAATGTTTACCATAACAAGTAGCTTTCTGTCTACTTCCACTTAACCTTGCCTTTCATACTTTCATGAAAATGCACAAATTAAAATTAGGCAGACATTAGCACCTGCCTTCAAACTCTCAATAGCTGTAGAACTTGAAAAACCTAATTAAATAGTTCTGCATTTTGTATGCAGTGTACAACTTGGGACAGGCAAAGGAACATGGCTAGTATCAACCTTTCAATTCTATACACCTATTCAATGACACTTGCCCACCTTTTAAATCAAGTTTCTGAAGGACATACGGCTACTTTTTTTGATATGAGTCTTGAGTCATCAGAGGATGGAATCCCCAAGTGTTTAGTTTCTAAGCTAGAATTAACATTGACTAGTGTTTCTCCTCATGTCCTTGGACTCCAGTACTCTGAATTCAAACTAGTTTGTTTGGTGCATCAGTGTGATTAATTTTAAACCATCTTTCTGAGGAATTATATAGTGAATTTGCATAATGGTTACCACAGTATGATTTTTATTTGTGTCGTGATGAGAGTGTAAGATGAAGACAAGTGTTCCCAACACAGAAGGACTTAGTGGGTGTGTGAGAAGCATTTGATATCTGTGATAAAACCAGATTTGTACTCGTAAACCAATAAAAGCACGATGGACAGAAGATATTATAGAAAAGGTTGGTGAAGCAGGGATATATTATGATGGCTGTTCCTCACATAACAAATATCTGCTTTCTTTATATCCCTTACAGGAAAGATGAATGATATTTATCCCTGTCAATGACTCTGGGAATTTGTGGTCTACAAGTGCACCATGTTACATTTGTTACAAGCTCATGAAGAGTGTCTGAACAGAGTAGTAATCTAGAAAGCATATTTTTCTGCTTCATGCACAAGAGAGGGTCAAACTGAAACCAACAGATAAATTTCCCAGGCAGCTTATAGTACCACTCAGACCACACTTCCAAATTACAAAGCCTGCAAAGAGCATTTGAAATATATGTCTATCTGACAAGACAAAAATCTGAGGCATGCCATGGGATAAAGTCAAACTTCAAAGCATCTTTCCAAAATCTGTTTGTTAACAGAAATTCTGAAAGGACACTTTGAATTAGCTATGCAATATAACAAAAAAATACAGTCAGATCTGTGTTTTTATGTGGTTATCTCTGAAACATCTGAATGTCTTCTACTATAACCCCAGCCTGGCTGAGCTAAGCCATGATTGGATAAATTTACAGATACCAAACAGATGCTTCTGTAATATACTGGTAGCCTTTGTGTAATAAAAGACATATATCACATGCCCTGGCTTAATTAACTATTGCTATACATGAAAAGAAAGTTCCAGGTTGCCTTTCATTATGTTTTTAATATCTGACTTGTCTTTATCAGGCTGTTAAGGAGAAGGGAAAGATAACTGTGTTTAATATTTTCTAAAGTAATAACTGCTACTCTTCAGCACTTTGAGATTAGGGAAATATATGCAGTATTATAGGAAGAATAATAATAGCAGGGTACATACTCACAAAAGCAACATTTTCATCTCCCCTCACTGAAGGGTTGCAGGTTTGTTTTCCACCCCTCATTTTCAGAACCTTTCTGAAGTACAGCTTTGTGGAAGTAAATCCACTTGAAAGAGGAATATCTCATAGTTCGTATGGAAGGTCATGTTCAACCACAAAGAGCTAACATTACAGAGCATGATTTTCCCTATCTATCCTAGGGAGCCAATCAGATGCTCAGAATCCGGCCCAAGAATTTCAGAATGCTGAAAATTCTGGTTAGATGTTTATGGAGCTGTCTGCACTCATGATTTGCTTAAAAGGAAATACACCAAACTCTATTTTTCCACAGGATTTTCTTTCTTTATAAATTTTCATCAGTTTATGTATATATAATCAATTCAAAATTTGTAGGAACACACAACTTCTAGGAAGTTGATTTTTTATTGTCAATGCTGCAGTAATATTTTAAGAGAACACTTTCAAAAGCTTACTGGATTAAAATATTCCCCATATCAGACATGTCTAAGAAAGTGATGCTTGATTTTCTTCATAGCCTATACCCTGAGTCAAGAGATGTTTTGGCTTGCAATGGATACATGATTTCAACATGACATCATGCATTTCGTATTGCTTTTCTCCAACCACTGACATGCACAAGCTGTTTAGCTTTATTGTCGGTGATTTTGATAACTATGGTTTCTCTTCTATTTTCAAGTTTACTCTTGAAATCTTCCCTGAAGGGTCTCTTAAATAACCAAAACAATCAAACCCAAACAAACCAACAAAAACAATAAAAACAAACAGAGAGACCTATTATTTGCCTCCTGTTACTGTTCTCAGCTGAGATGCTTGTTCATGTTGTACAGATTTTACAGGAGGCTGGTCTAAGAATGTACTCATGTACATTACTGTGAACTTGAAACATTTGATTAAATCAGAAGAGCTACTTTCTTTTTTTTTGGGGGGGGAGAAGGGAAGGGATGATAGGGGGTTGTTTGTGGGTTTGTTACCCCACTGAAAATGCATAAAGAAAATAGAAACTGATTTTAGAAGTTGTAAAGTGTTCTAGAAAAAATTACTCCAGAATATCCGTATGCCAGCTATGGTTGAGGGGAGAGAGAAAGTGGAGTCTTAAGTAGTGTTCAAGTTTCTTTTTAACCTTTGGATTGCCTCTAGCCACTGGAGCCAGGTTGTAAACTACAGAATTGCTGAGGCAGTCACTGAGTATCAATGAGCCAGTGGTCTGGGCTACTGTTCAAAGGGAATTTAATCTGAGCTAAAGGCCCAGCAAATCAGGGTCAGCAAACTTATACCAGTTTACGCCAATAGAATATATGTATTTGTTCATATCAGCCATGTTACAACATCCCCTCTTCCCATGCAGAGTTCACAAATGTTCCAGTTTAAGCACTTTATCATGATGATTGTGAAAAGTTTTGTTCTCTGAGGTTTTTACTGCAGTTTACCGCTAGACACATGCTTAAACAGAATAAGCAATGTCAAAGATTAAGTGGCAATTCAGGCAATGACTCCTCTTATTTTATTTTGTTTTTTAAAAAAAGGTCACAAATACCATATAATAATAAGATTAGTGTTTCCAACTCAAAGCCCCTTTTTACTGTTGGTCTAGAAAATTATTCCTTTACATATTTTTTCTCCAGTTACCACTTGGTTCTCTTCAGAATTCCTTCTCCCCCTGCCTTCTCCACAGTCTGTGTTATCTACAACCAATGAATCACAAACAACATTAAAGTTTTCCAACGTTTTCTCAAGAAAAATGGGTTTGACACAATTCAGAGATCTGCTATCTCATATTCGTGCAATAGATATGATACTGCTTTATTCTGTCTGTAGCTGCACACCTTGAGGAAGACCCACACAGAGCATGTGACACTTATAGGAAGCTTAGATGAATTATCCTATGTCTCAGACAAAGGAACATCTATTCATCATTTCTTGGCAGCATGTTAGCCAGTCTTACCATCAGGTGAGAAACAAGACAGCAAGTTCTAGGGATACTTACATAATGCTTTTGTGGGCTACAATGAGAGCATCTCTGTACCAGCCTGTTTGAAAGAATAGGTAAGAAGTCCTTTAAAAGGTGTGGATATATTCAGGTAACATCCACTGTACAACAGTAGATGAGTATTTCATTTAAGTAACAGTAACTTACATTTTGACAGAAAAGCAAAACCACCCTTCAGCACTACTGCCTTAGATAGCAGTGTAGACAATGTAAGTTTTCATATGTCCATATGTTCAATGTGGACATATAGCACTTCTGTATTACTTGAAACTTATTAATATATTCACTTTGTTAGTCTAATAAAGTGCCATTAGTAACCATATGCAAGCTCCTACACTTTTTTTTTTTTTTGTAAGGAATGATTGGCACTTTTTGCAGGACTCTTATCAAATCTGGTCAGATTGTATTTCGTATACATTCTGTGGTAATAAACTCACCATCAAATCAAGACACGTGATACCTCAAATGCCATCAAAATCAGCCATCACCTTCCTGACTAACTCCTGAACTTGGCCTACCCACTTTACTATGGTTTCAGGGAAGATATCCTGATAGTCAACATACAAAGAGCGGCTTAATACAAAGAGTCATACAAGATCACATGCTAATGAAACACTTCACTGTGTTCTCAACCTATTCATGCTAAAATATGCATTTCTGTATGTGCTAACAATGAAACAATTACTTGTATACAAGATGGGCATCACTGTTCTGAAAGAAAATATTGTCTTACTGGGATGAATGCCTATACAACTCATTACTCTTTGCATAAAGAAAAGTCTATCTTTGTATGCAATAATATCTTCCAAAAGGAAAACAAGAAAAAAAAAAAAAAGAGTCTATGTGTGATAGTGATTTAATATGCTGTTTTTATGCTGTAAGATAACTTTTAGTATCATTTCAGGATTTTCAACAGACACAGCTTCAGTCATAAATATTGACATGACCAACAGGTAACTGCAGAACCACGGAGCTCCCACCACTGTCAGTGAACACTTTCCAATGGCATACAAGAATCCTGGAACTCAGCAGATCTGGCTCAGCATTTCCCAAAAGTGCAGTGAGTTTTGTAAGCGTATTATCGTTGTTCTTCCAAACAGCATCATCCATGTGGGGCGCAAAACATGAAATCTCCCTGTCTCCACTCCGTGGGTCCATTGCCTATGTTTGTGCCCACCTACTTTTCACCTGCTTATCAGTGGAAAGTAAAAGGTACAGGAGAGTAGGGGGTAGCAGAGTACCGCATGTTAGGGGAAAAACAGCAAAGAGCA
This sequence comes from Patagioenas fasciata, assembly GCF_037038585.1. Taxonomy (NCBI): domain Eukaryota; kingdom Metazoa; phylum Chordata; class Aves; order Columbiformes; family Columbidae; genus Patagioenas; species Patagioenas fasciata. The sequence goes on from NC_092520.1 coordinate 89,928,790, forward strand.
CAACCTTTTATTTTCCTGTACTGTCTGTCCTTCTATTTCTCTACTCATTACTGGAGTGATTCAGGACTCGAACAGTTTCTTTTGCCTTGATTTGCTGGCCTTCAGTAGAGGCTTTATTTATAACATCCAGCAGTCGCTTGTGCCAGTGTCAGAAGAGTGCTATTCAGCATCTAGTATTTCCTTTTCAGCTATACTGAGCCAACTTTAAGGTCCTATTACACCAACTGATCTTAATGAAACAAGAAGTCAGACTGCTCATCTTCTGAGGTTTAAGGATAATCAGGTTCTTTACTCTCCAGAAGTGAAGGAAAAAAAAAAAAAAAGCAAAGCAAACTTCTCTTTGATTATTAAGACCACCTTAACAATCAGTACAGCTATTATAACAAATCCCTATGATCTTGGTGAAAGAACACTGGTTAAGGGTTGTCAGACATTGGAACAGGCTGCCCAGCGAAGTGGCTGAGTCACCATCCCTGGAGGTGTTTAAAAGACATTTAGACGTGGTGCTTGGGGACAAGGTTTAGAGGTGCACTTGCCAGTGTTAGGTTAATGGCTGACTTGAAGATCTTAAAGGTCTTTTCTAACCTAAGTGGTTCTATGATTGCAATAATTGACTAGAATGCCAAACTACTTCAACATTTAAATCCTGGATCTTAGCCACACCACTGGATAAATGTATGCTTTTTTTTTTTTTTTTTTTTTTTTTTTTCCAGGCAAGAAAAAGGAACACTTGAAAAGCCAATGATATTTGGTCACACAAACTTTTTACTTTCACTGAGATTTCTGGTGAGATAAAAAGGGAAAACAAATCTGAAGAATACTGGTACAGAATTAAGGCTGTTGGATTAGTTGGGTTATACTATAATCCAGTAAATATAAAAATTTTGATTTGGAGTTGCAGAAGGAAATTCATGATGAAAAAACCCAATATCAGTCAGAAACTGTTGAGGCTGTGATTCATGCTTAGTTTCTGTTTTCATCTCTTACAGTTAAGGTTAAAATAAATTATTTATATAACATAACAAAGATATTTCAAATGGCAGGAATAAATACATATGACAAGTGAAGCTGGAGATTTTTTTGCTTGCCATGTATTTAAAATACATTTCACAATTAGAGAAGCAATTAAGTGTCACTGCATTGTTATGCATGAAGTAATCTCAGATGGGAAAATGAAATCACACAAAACATTTTTGATTTTGAAGGAAATCAGTAAACGACTAGATTTAATGAATACCACTGCAAGACATTGGAAAGCATTCCTTCAGGATACTAAGAATTTTCTCCCTTTGAGTGCTTAAAATTAAAAAAACATCTGCTTACAAGAGCTGATAAATAAGCATATTATTCAACAACATTAGAATAACATTAAAGTTGTTTGCCCATCTTTAGGTTACGAAATGGAGAGGAACCTTACAGTATTGTTGTGTAATGTAAGAGAGCTGTATTAGCCCATTTGTTTATTTTAATATCTGTGAAAAAACCTCTTATCCAGGCATTAGAAGTACTAAAATTCAGGGTCATATTATAACAGACCTTTCGAGGCTGCAGAGTGCAAGACTAAACCACAAATGGTCTTCCATCATAACTATTTGAAGCTGGACTAAGAGGAACTGCAGCTACCATTAGTCTCAGCAACATAAAGGACTGTGCCAACTCCCTGAGGAGCACACTAGCCTCATAGGGGGATATCTTTTCTTCACACATCAGATAGATAAGATAATCGGCTGCTTTGAATTAATGAAGTTTTTAACCTGACTGTCCAGATAGGCCGTGGGATTCTGATGTCTTCAAAAAAATAAAAGCAAAACCAAACAAATAAACGGGAAACAAACAAGAAAACCAAACCAAGCAACCAACCAAACAAAAAACCACCACCACCAACAAAAAGCCAACCAGCCACAACAAAACAACAATAAACAACAAAATCTACAGTGGACAGAGTCCCAAAGGCAGTGATCTGACAGAGGTTTTACACATGTGCTGATAATGTGTACCGACTTCAGACAGACTGTGGCAATATAGACACATCACACAGTTACTTTCATCAACTTGAGTCTTGCAGGAGTTGGGAAAAAATTTGCTTCAAAATTACTTCTAGTTCTTTATACCAATCTACCACAATTTCAACTGCCTGCTTATTCTGCTTTGCAACACTTTTTATTTTATGGGAATATGAACCAGTAAGACTGGTGCAGAAACATTTTCTATATTCAGGCTAAGGATACATTTGTTTGAGTTATGCAAAATATTTTTATACAACACATTGTATAGCTTGTAGGTATATATTACAGACACTACAAGGGTGACTTCCAGCCCTTGGGCAAAAGTGAAAAAGTGATAAAGATTTACTACCCGTAAAATAATCTGTCCTTCTATAACATGTTGATGATTTCAAAGCACATGTTCCTTCACTAACATTGAAAGTTGCATTTATAGGAATTTGCAGACTCTAATGATCCATTGCATTCAGTGAGCATACAGGATTTCACTTAATATTTTGTTGCAGCAAAAATTGCCTTAGAAATATATTTGTACTCTTTTGCAACAGCTTCAATATAAAATAAATCATCACATTATGAATAGTGACAACAAAAAACCACAACAAAATTGTCTACATAATGTCTACAGGTGAACCTCTGTCCTTCCTACATTTAAGTTTAGTGCAAACAAAGCCTTATGATAGAAAGGATTGTAACTTTCCTGGTTCTCACATACCTCTAAGAAAACCTTGCAACATGTTAACATATTAGCAAACTTGACGTTTTTACCTTCTGCCTGTCAGGTTTCTTAGTAACTCAGGTTACTTAGTAACTTAGTACAAGTAGAGAACTAAGAGATTTGTCCTCAGGCAAAAGCTAAGAGATGTGATCATCATACTGTCTTATGCTTGTATTTGATTCAAGATGTCATTCTTTTCTTTGACTACTGACTGTTTGAAAAGTCTATTAATTTGATTTATGCCACTTTTTGGCCAGCACAGCAGGAAAAAGCAATTAAATATACTGTACTTCCCTCATTTCTAATATACAAAAAAAGCGCAAAATTCTGAGTCAGAAGTTTCAGCAGGAGTCACAGGAAAAACAAAATTAAAACCATTCAGTCATCTCATGGAACAAAAAAAAATATTTCTTGTAGTCACTTTATAATCCATGATAAACCCTTTATGAGCTGAAGAATCCACTTATTTCTAGACAGACAGCTTAAAACCTATAAACCAACTCAATTTTGGAAACAGATTCTTGCCAAATGGAATTTTATGTTCAAACCTGCATTAATAAATAGGCATTCTGCAACAGAAAACAAATTACATCTCCTGAATCAAACAAGGGTGTGTGCGTAATGTCCAGCTGTATTTTTTTGTACTCTAGGATATTTTCTTGAAATATGAAGCAGGATCTCAGACTGCTGCAAACTTTCAGAATCCATTCAGCTGCCAAAAACAGTGATAATCAAGAAAAACTGCTGTACTCTTCTAACACATTTTAACAAACTCAGAAACAAGCAAACAAACAAACAAAACCAAAACAACCACAACAGTTTAAAATTCATGCAATCTGATGATTTACATATATTAAAAATACAATGAATTTTGAAAATACTCCTTCCAGATTAATTGGCATCATGTTAGCTACAATTTAGCTGTCAAATGCCTTATATAAGCATGCTATGAGCCAGTACCTTGAACTTTACAAAATCTGCCTTTGACAGCTGGAGGAACTCTTCCAAAGCCAATATTGTTGCTAATCTATTCAGCTATATTTTTCTTTTCCCTTACTCTTGAAGAAGACATTTCTTCAGCTGGCAGAAAATGCTATAATCACCTTAACTTATGACATTGATAAAGCTTCAGATTGCTGAGCCGCAGTAGGACAGGACTGATTAAGCTGATCAAACCAGTATTTGCATCTACTCATGTTAAAAAACATGAAAACATGTAACAGCTGTTGGCATTGCAGTTCCTCTTGCTTTACAGAATAATCCCCTGCAACTGTACAGGCGGGTTGCAGATGAAACAGAAAGCAGCTTTGCAGAAGAGAACTGTGGAGTCCTAAAGGTGAGCAAAAGCCAGCAGTGTGCTCTTCTAGTGAAGAAGGCCAACCACACACTGGGCTGTATTAAAAGACTGCAATCATTAGGCTACAACAATAACTTCAAAGGAAGTTGCTACATTAAAACAAATTTTCTCTAGGGGGGGGAAGAAGAAAGAGACAAGTGTGATGTATATCTTAAACTTTGTAACATGGCATTCTGATGCTTTGGGTATGTTTGCATTCATTTTCTCCCACAGACCAATGGGAAAGCATCAAACACTTCCCACAAAACACTTCCTAAATAACTGAAAAAAAAAAAAAACAACCACCAGATGACTTTCTTATTTTCATTTAATATGATTCCATGAACATCTACATGTTGAAGAATCTGTTCTGACAGAATACCAAGGAACATACACAGGGGCATAGGATGCAGCAGGTGCTGTCAGTTTCAGTGATGCTGATATATTTATTTATATGAGTACAGCCTGGGTGATAAACTGTCAGTCAGCTACAGGCAAATGTTCAAATTGAACATCCTTTACAAAATGGCAGATACAACCAATACCAGTTATACTAAATAAAATTAGGACAAAGTTAAGATTTTGTTAATTTTTGTACACACCAGAATCTGCAATGTTGCAGCTGGCATGTCCTAGGAAAACCAGGATAGTTGGTACTTCTTTTTAAGCTGTTGTCTAATAGGTACATATTAATCCTTCTCCTGCAGTCCTGAACTTACATATACCAGTAAGTCATCAGCAAACCTTTCAAACAAATACAGTTTATATTGAACATTTATATCCTGAAGGGAAATAGTCTGTCATCAGTTTTTACTGCAAAGCTCTTGAAAAAATACCAACAAACTTCTATTCATTTGCAGATGACAATTTTTCATAATTCATGCCAAAATTTATATCATAAATCTGAATTTCTAATTCACCAGACTCAGTATTGTAGGAGCTACTCTTAACTGTCCTGCACCAACACTGTAGTACTTTCAGTCACCTCATACCAAGATACTAGTAAAAGCTTTGACGAGGATATTAATTGTTAGCTGGAGAGAAACATTACCTTGAGCATTAGACAAATCCTTGCAACTATGGGACTCAAGGTGATTACTTTCACAGTAATTTATCCAAGGAGAAAAAGAATTTTATTTGAAAATGGAAGGAAGCAACCACAGTTAAGTTAGGAAAGTCTGACCTGAAAACGGAAAACTGTAAAAAGAAAACATTACTATCAGTAAACCACTTTTGTTGATGGAAAGTTTTTATGCTACTGTATTTTCTGCTATGTAGTTTCAATTTCTGAAGTATCACTTCCTCACATAAAGATTACTGGGACCTTTGTCTGGTTCCTGCTAGTTTCATGTGTTGTAGCCTACATAAAATAATCACATACTGTTTGGTGGTATTTGAATTTCCGGTATTATACACCTGGAGTATTCAAAAGGTACTCAGAAGTGCACAGAAATAAAGTAATATTTTTGTGATTTGAGACCACCTAGCCATTACTGGTTTAAAATGGTGTCCTCTCAGTATAAGGCAAGTAATCTTTTACTTCTTGTTTCTTAGCTACATGCTGAAGGTACATTGTATCATTAAAAAAATCTCCTTAGGAATAAACAGAACAAATTGCATAGTTGTGTTTCCACATGTCATTCCTAACTTCTGTTTCATTGTGTAAGTGGTGTTAGTTCATAATTTGTGCAAGTACTAGTAAAGCAATAGTAACAGGACTGGGGAGACCTTACTGCTCTCTACAGCTACCTGAAAAGAGGTTGTAACATGGAGGGTGTTGGTCTCTTCTCCCAAGTAGCAAGTGACAGGACAAGAGGAAATGGCCTCAGTTTGCACCAGGGGAGGTTTAGATTGGATATTAGGAAAAAATTCGTCACAGAAAGGGTTGTCAGGCATTGTAATAGGCTGCCCAGGGAAGAGGTGGAGTCACCATCCCTGGACGTGTTTAAAAGATGTATAGATCAAGTTCTTTGGGACATGTTTTAGTGCTGGAGTTAGATTAACGGTTGTGCTCGATGATCATGAGGGTCTCTTCCAATCAAAACGATTCTATAATTCTATGATTTTGTTTATCTTAGTTGGTCTAAAGTAGAGAAGAAACTGGTAAGCATAGATAAAGAAGCCATAGGAAGAAAGAAAAAGTTAGCTAAAAATAAGCTCTCCGCAGGTTTGGTTTTGTTGCTGTGTGTTTTTGTTTTGTTTTGCTTTAATTTTTCTGGGTTTTGTTTGTTTTATTTTATTTTTCCTGTTTGTTTGTTTTAAACAAACTTACAACAAGACTGCAATTCCTCATGTTTTCCAGTTCTACATACTGTGAGATGTTATTGGCTTATGTTAGAGAGGCTAACCACCTCCTGGCCACACTGGGAGCACGCATGCTAGTCACTCATTCCTGTGACATCTTAAAAAAAAAAAAAAAGTATTTAGCAAACACTGGATGTAGAGCTTTATTGTTCTTTAAAATCTATATTATTTTCATTGATAGCTTGGATGACAATATATTTCAGTGATATTTCTATACTTTTAAAAAAAATAATTTCATAAATTGTCCAGTTATTATGTAATTAGAATGTTCCACAGAATCACAGAATGGTTGGGATTGGAGGGGACCTCTGTAGATCACCTAGTCCAACCCATCTGCTAAAGCAGGTTCACCTAGATTAAATTGCACAGGAATGTGTCCAGGCAAGTCTTGAATATCTCCAGAGAAGGAGACTCCACAACCTCTCTGGGCAGCCTGTTCCAGTGCTCTGGCACACTCAAAGTAAAGAAGTTTCTCCTCAGATTCAGCTGGAACTTCCTGTGCTTCAGTCTGTGCCTGTTGCCCCTCATCCTATCGTTGGGCATCACTGAAAAGAGTCTGGTCCCATCCTCTGGACACCCACACTTGAGATATTCATAAGCATTGATAACATCCCCTTTCAACCTTCTCTTCTCCAGGCTGAACAGACCCAGCTCTCTCAGTCTCCCCTCATAAGAAAGATATTCCAGACCCCTGATCATCTTCATAGCCCTTAATCATCTTTGTAGCCCAGAGATTTCTGTGAGAGAAATACATGGTTTGGGGCCAAAAGCCTAAAGTTCAAATGGAAAGGTTTAAACAAGGAGCAGGAAATGGATAACCAAGCCTTAGAAGGAGTGGAATACATTTCTTTGGGACTACAGCTTGTTCTAAAGTTTGTTATAAAGAAAATCCATATAATCATGGACATGGTGGGTATAGACTTCTGTAGACCCTTTGTTCTCCAATTTCAGCTTAGTCACACTTATCTTCTGTGTTTAAGAAGTGAGCTTTGTTGTGTTGTTCTTCTTTGTAGAAGGGGATATAAAAACTCAAAAAACTCTCTGTTTAAAGACAGTTTTTTGTTTCCAATTTCTGTGTTAGTTTGGTAAACAACAAAAGAAAGTGAAGGAAAAGAAGCCACAGCAATCCTTATACAATACCCTGCTAGGCATTGGTAACCTAATCAATCTTCTAAAAAGCTATATAATGCATTTATATAAAAGTATAAAACGCAATTTCAAAAACGATCCTGATGACAAAAAAGGAAATATCAGAATACATGTTTAGAGAATCATCAGTAGGACAGATGACCTATTCATCATGCCTGAAAATCCACTTGAGGAGCTATTTCAAAATCCACATAGGTCTTAAACTCTAACCTCTTTGCCCTATGGTCTTTAAACATCCCAGTGAATCTCAAAGTTAAGGACTGAAAAAAAAAAAAAAAAGAATCTAAGCTACCACTTAGGAAGAAAATTATTTTGTGAAAGTACATGTCATATTCATAATGAAACTTGATTAAGCAGAAAATCTGTTCTTATAAAACATCTTCAGATCTGCAGTTTTCTTTAAAGTATAAAAACTGTTGATCAGTTCTTTGCCATCACTGTGCTAGGCAGTGCAGTGTTTTATAGAAAACCAGCTAAAGCTGAGATTGCATCTTCAACTTATTTTTTAAAGAAGTTGCTGAAGTTGTACTTCAGAGTGCAGTAGTCTAGTTCAGGAAGCACTACTGCTCAAAGGAATAGCAGTGAAATTAGCTTAGCCTACAAAAATAACAAAAACTAACAAATGTATATACCTTGCACTTTATATCTGGGGAAACAATTAAACTTTTGAAAGAATAAATAGGTAACTAAGATTTGGCAATTTTTAACATTACTTGGGGCTGTGGGGTTTTGTTTGTTTGTTTTTGTTTGTTTTAATTAGTATTATTTTTTATTTGACTCCTCTGTTGAATAGGCAGGTGCTCAGGAGAAAGATTCCATTTGATTTAGCTTTTGTTTAAAATTTACTGCTTCTGTGTTGCTCAAAACCACAAGTTTTTTCTGGGGAAATATTCCCTGGATGATTAGACGCTGAATGCACCTATTTTTCTAAAGTAATGTCATTGGAAGAAAGATTTTAGTACCATATGTGAATGTAGGAATATACAACCTGACCACCAAATCTCATCCTGGAAACCCTGTGAGGTGAGTCTCAGGTAAGTAAATGGGATTACGGAATGTGGTTCCCCATAGGTTTTACAGGAATCAAGAATGATGATTAATATAGGTGTCCCATATTTCTTTACTGGTTAAGCTGTTTCTTTCGGCCACGGTTGGAATAAGATATTTAAGTGCTGAAATCTGAAGTGTTTCATTTTTTTTCTTTAAGAAGATCCAGTATCCCTGTAGAAGAATCTTAGAATCATAAGTACCTGTAAAACACGGTATGTCTTTCACATCACATTTCAGTCAGATTCACATTTTTCACCCTCCTGAACTGATCTTTGAAAACTGAAGGTTAAAAATATTTTATGCTTTCACTGTACCAACTGAAACAAAAACAGTTTTGAGCCGTTAGCAAGTTATGAGAGACTACCCAGAGAGATTTCACAAGGCTCCTGTCTATGGAAAAATATTTTGTTTTCTACGCATTCCATGTGTGATCATCAGTCAGTGGCAGACATTCAAAACAGATGTCCACAATTAACAATCCCATAATTCCTGGTTGGTGTCTCTTGTTGCATGTATACTGATATGCAGCTATTGCCTCAGGAGTGAATTTCAGGTCAAATTTACCACTTGTATACACTGTCTGCTGAATAGTCTCAGGGCTTTCTTGGGTAATCTAGCAAGTATTCCTGGGGAAAACCTGTGATTTTCCCAGAACTTGAATATCTTTCTTGCTACCTAGTCCAAGAGCTTTCTGTTAGCCTGTTTTCCATTGCAGCTCCTGTATTGGATCCATATCTAGCAAACAAAACAGCTGGGTGTATTTCCTAGGAAGACCTTGACTTCATCTGTCAAGATAACGTGCACTTCGTAGCTAGCCTGACTTTGTTGGTCTACTCAATGAAAGAGTAAAATCTTGAGAATGCCAAGAACTTCAAGTCACTCAGGTGATGTTTTTACTTAGGAAATCTGATTTAGCTATGACTTCAAAACTACTTGAGTTAACTAGTTCAAACCTAGTTTAAGCAGCCTGTGAAACAATATCCTCAGGGTACACCACCAAAACATCGGTGGGGTTGATCAGAACATTGAAGTAAGAATTTGATATCATGGGCCTGTTTGCATCTTATTGTTATTGCTATAATTTATGTTTGGGTGCTGAGGAGTTTTGTATGATTTTGTATAAGACTATGAGACTATAAGCACCTCAGTAGAACAGAGAAAATATGGCAATTTGCAGAAATACAGCCTTGCTAACTTACCCTCCATTCTATATACTTCTGCTTACATATTTTCAGTCATTACATTAAAATACACATGTAATAGATATTTTATGGTCAAGATGTATGAAGGGAAATTTTATTTTTAATTCTTGCTCAATTAATACTGTGTCTTGACAAAGTATCACCACTGAATATACATTTAAAAAATAGATCCTAACAAGTTAGAAACATACCTTCAGAAACATTACTCCATCTGTTTTATCACCCTTTATCTTATCCCTACACTATACTGAATTCAGTTTCCCCTGCCCTCTTTTACCTTCTGGTGGTGAATGGCCTCTGGAAAATACTGGGTGTGGATAGACTTCCTTGCTCACTAGGGAAGAGAGGAGTTTTCCCATCCCAAGAAGTGTTGGTTGTTATTGTTCCTCACACCCTCTGAATCACATAAAGTAACTCTTTACTTTTCAATATCAGTCTTTTCAACACATGGCAAGTGAAAAAAAAAAAAAAAAGTAGTTAAAATCATGTCCTCTACTAAAAGGCACAGAAAATACCATTTCCCAGGCACATGGATAAACATCACCCTTGACACCTGAACACAAATCCTTGATTTCTGAGAGAAATAGTTAGGTAAATGTAAACAGTAGATATAAAGAACGTAACTTTTTCTCCTCAGTGAAGTCAGTTAATTGTGAGATTGTTACTTCTTCATGCTTTCGATTAAGTTCTGCATGTTCATCCCTGTTATTCAAAGGGCCTCATCAGTAGTACATGCAGTTTGCATACAAACTGCACAATGCAGAGATTTTGCATGATAAAATAGTCACATGCTAGCTACTTACCATAAAACACAGGAGGGTGTACTGTGTATTTTTGTGTGAACAAAGGCGGCTCCACCTATTTCTGTTTGGGATTTATCACCAACCTTTCTCATACTCATTCCAAAGATGGAAAATAAATTAGATCATACGAAACTCATAGGAGTTGTTGTTAAAACGGTTTGTTGATCATACCATTGTCACAAATGTACTAGAGGGAATGCCAATACTTTACACAGTTCTCTAAGGCTAATATTCTTTAAAATATAATCTTCACATTTTGATAATGAAATTACTTGTAATTTGAACTGTGCAATAGACACATTCTCTGTGAAAGTTACGTATTGTATTCTTCCTGTGGCTAAGAAACAAGCCCCAACCTTTCCTTCCTTTGACCAGTATTTTTCTTCTAAAAATTATGTCCTATAGTTCTGGCAACAGATTAAACACATGATGGAAGGTGTACAGTAAGGGAACGAAAACAATATGGAAACAGCGTAAGAATATATTTTTTTTGCCAGAATTTCTGGCAAAAAAAGAGTTTCATACCTGTTCAGGAAGTGAGAGGAGGATGTGAATACATTTTCCCTGAATTTCACTTCTGAGCATGCCAAAAAACTCAAGAATTTCTTAAAAAAGGTCTGTTACGCATGGATAAATGTTTGTCCTTAGTTCTAGGGCAAATACCTTTCCACAATGTTTGACCTATAGCACAGTCTCAATGAGAGTGAGAATATTACCCAAACTCAGGATTTATAACATTAAAAACCACCTACCATCTACATTTTTAAAAGCCCAAATAATGTATTGGTAGAGATTTAAGTAATTCTAGACAGCTGCTTTGTAGAATGAATTCAGTTCCTTACACCTAATTCTTTGCTTGCTCTGTACAGGCCATCAGTATTTTCCTGTAAAATACATCTAATTCCAGCCACAGCCAAATCTTCTATTAGAAATTAAATACATTTCATTTCTTTAACATATGTTCCCCCCACCCCCAGATATTATTGTAAAAACTCAAGAGTAAATATGTTCTTGTATGAAAGCATTTACACTTTACAGTGTGAAGTGTGATAAAGCCTCAAAGATTTGGTGGTAAGTTGTTAAAAGGGATTAAGTAGATAGCAGTGAATACATCCAGAACTAGGATAAAAAGTAGTTTATTAAACACTCATACATCAAATAATTTATTCGTTTCATTGAGCTTATTTTGGGTGCTTACTAAAAAATGTTGTTACATACGTATGTGAGAGAACAGATTCTAAGTACAAATGAGAAAAAAATTAAATCCACAATAAGAACCATTGCAGAGGCCCAGGGTAAATACAAACCAAGTGTAGTCTTATTCAAGCATCACAGTTTTGCAGATCTTGTTTATGAAAAAAGCTACTGATTTATACTAGGCTTATTTGAATATTTGGAAATATGTTTTCAAGCTGTGTTTTATAAAGCTCTCCCACACAGTCAAAAGAAAGCTTACTATCCCCTGAAATCCCCATTTAATAATTACAAATTATCTGCCTCTTCTGATTCAATTCACATTCTCCCCATTTTCCCATACTTGACATTAACTGAAGTTGGCTTACAGAAAGTGAATGCTTTGATCACTCACTCATCTAATTTGATCAACAAACAGCATTCTGGATAACTAAGATGTGAAAAATACCACCGTAAGTTGAAACCCACCCTTTGAACTTTAGCACACATTGCTACTTGTTCACTTTTATTTTCCCAGGCTTCTGTAGACCTTTTTGTTATGATATGATGAAAGCAGAACTGAAGACTTCCACTTATTATTTCAGAAGGTGTGTCAGGACAAAGCCAGACATGGAAACTTCTGCTAAATGAGGGGGAAGGGAGGGCAGGGGTTTTATTTTTTTCTAAGGTGAGAGGCAGGTCTCAAACAATAAACTTTACACAGGAAAAATTATTCATCTCTGATATTATTCCAGGGAAAGAGACTGCTAAGCCTGAACATGCTGGAGGAAGTTTTACATATCTCATTGACCTCCAACACTCTTATGAGAAAGTGCCATTCAAAAACCTTGCTTGCTGGCTCATTTACTCTTTTCTGCAGGAACTTGGAAAAGGATCCACCAGCATTCTTTTTAGGAAGCATTTTATTCCAAAGGAAAAGGCAAATCACGTTTTACCCGTTGAAATTTACTTTGCCAAAAAGATCAAATCCTGACTTGTCATACTGCCTCAAAGAAGATAAACTGCATTCCCTACCACCTACTAAAGGACACACTAGCAGCTCTCTTATTCAAGTACGCGTGAATATATATGTAGTCACATGAAAAAGAGAACTTTTATCTGATAATATTCCAGTATTTCTAACATCCAAGCCCTTCATAATTTTTATTTAATTCCTCTTGATTTTGAAAGAGTTTAGAGATATCTGACTAAGGTACAAGGGTCTAAGTCCGAACTCATATTAGCATTTAGTCTTCCGATGTCTATAAAAATCCAAGGCAACTAGATACTAAAATAACTGTCAGTCTGAGCCTAAATAACTCATCAAAGAGATAGACAGGAAGTCTGTGGCAGAACAGGGAATCAGTTCCAAGTCTCCAAAACCCAATATCTCATGTATTTCTTTCAGCAGTAGTTTCAATTTAAGCAGCTGTTTGGCCCAGTTATTCCTTTCCTATCTCCCTCCCCTGCAAACATCACCTTTTCCCTCATGCCAGTCCAAATATTAGTGTGATGCTTGGTGAAATAGATGAGGGAACAGGCACCGGACAACATGATCCGTATATGTTCCAGAGCCAGAAAAAAAATGCTGCTAAATCAAAGCCATTCCAAGAAAGACATTGTTTTAAAAGAGGCAGATATGAGAGACAATTCTAATGAGAAAACAATGTAATCTATACAAATATTCTTCACCTGGTTTAGAGCCATTGCTATTAACAAAATAAAAATTAAAAAAAAAACAAACAAAACAACCAAAAAACCAAAAACCAAACAAAACTCAAAAAACAGCCAGTTCCATGACTAGATTTACAAACAATGGAATTACAAAATCATGATCTACTTTTACTGCAGAAGGGCTACCAAAGCTAATTTGAGAGTTTCAAGCTATTATCTCAATACAGTTTGTCCCTTCAAAAGCTGGTATCATTATGTTTATCCTATTTCTAACTGAAGAAATAAGTTCTATAAAAGATGGATAACACTACATTTGGGCATGTTAGAATCTCTCTTTCAATTTCCACTCCCTTTTTCCAGTCTCAATTATTTCGTCTACTCTCCGATTTGTTTTCACCAGTTCCTATCTTTAAATCTGCTTCCTGCCTTCCATCACCATTCTCTCTGTCCTCCCCAAGAGATAATTGCCTTATTGGAAAGTGAATTGATAGTTTTGTAGTGAATACTTTCAAAGATTCACAAAGGTTAGTATGGCCTGAAACACAGAAAGCAATTTGGTCACTCCCAATAATATTTGTTATATGCTCACACTGCTGAGAGGCATGTTTCATCAACATTAGGGACCTTTTATCCACCAGGCTGTGGTGGATACTGAAACTATGTCTTAACAACATTCCTGGCCTACCTGCACCCCTTGCAGTAGTTTAAAAAAGTCTAGACTAAGCAGCATTTTACATAACAACAAGTCTTGAAATAAAAATTAAATTTTTGATTCAGAATGATGTGGTAGCATTTAACACAGATCCAGAGAATGGCACACAAAAGCAATGGACAAAAATGTGTCAGTCTGTCCATCAATCTATACCAGTCAAGCAACGGTTGCAACACTACCACCACAGCACTAATCATATAGCAATTAATCATATCCGTTGTAGATTAATTCATAAACTGATTTTGAATTGAACTACACGGTGAGGATAACTACATTTTGGACTATAAGAGGTGTAGGCTTATACTCATATTCAGCTGAATACTTTCTCTAACTCATTTATTTTACAAATGCTTCCTATTGCAGTCTGGGAAACACACATGTAGGAAAGGAATTGTTTTCTAAACACTGGGTAGATTTGTAGAAGAGGTATGGCTGCCAAAAGTGTTAAATGCTTACACATCTGTTTGTGTGGCTTTTGGTTATTTGTCACAAGCAATGAATCTAACTATTCAAAGTTATCTATTCAAAGTTAGCTCCCCAAACCAGTATTTTCTTTTTCCCTTCCTGGTTACAACACATAAGATTCTTCAATTTGGCTCATTTGTCTGTATAACTTCTCCATAGAAAATAAAGCCATTGATTTGCTGTGACACTAGATAATTGGTTTCTTTCCCATATCTGATCTTTACTGACAAATTAGTCTCTCACTTTAGATTTCTTTATGACACACTATAAAGTTTCCTTAACTAACCATTTATTGATTTAACTTTCTGAAGAGTAGATTTGTTAGTGGGAAGGACTTGATAACCCAAAAGGTATTAAAAAGCTAAAATGATTTTGTTATGATGCATTATCATAAACTGAATAGACCACAATTAAACAAAATTGCACCTCTGACAAACTGGCTGTCAAATGCCAAGTAGCTGTCAGTTTCATTCTTCTAAGCCAAAACAAGACACATGTTAGTAACCTTTAGGCCTACATTATTTGATTTGTATAATAGCAGGGCTATAAAGAATATAAGAAAAATTGAGAATTGGTATTACAGTTTATTTCAACAGCTGAAAATTGGTTACATTACTGTGAATAAGGTGATGATAATTTTCCTCTGGGTCAGACAGGTTTCGCAAGGATGAAGGACTGTGAAAAAGCTATCCTTAATGTTATTAATAAATAATTTACTTGATACTATTTATCTCAGTTTCTTCCATGGAATAATTATTTTGTCTCTGCTTGTACATATCCTCACATCTTTCAGTGTGTAATATTCAGGGATCTCAGAAAGTGATGCATTTTCGTTCTTTCTTTTCTTTTTGCAGGATGAATATTACATGCCTGTTGAACAAATTTGATAAAAATAACCAACAAAACTCTTCTACCTGCCTAGTCAAAATGGTAGGAATCACCAGTAAACCATTAACAGATATCAGCTTATTACCAAGAACCTGCGCCATGGCACAGAATAACTATTCTGAACATTTCTAACCCGCATCTGACAGCAAATACCCTGAGAAGATATCAGCCACCTGGAGGTAAAAGAACGACATAGTTCTTAAAATTCCCAAATCTTTTTGCCAACCTAAGCTGAAGCACAGTGTGTTAGCACATTTGAGGCACCTATGGAATAGTCTGCTGGGTAGATGTGGCTTCCTGATACCACCCGAGAGTATTTTAAACAGGCAAGAACATGAAATAATCTGGTCCAACATACATGCAGTGACTGCATCCACAGTTAAATAACAGAGCGTATAAAAATGTACCTCAGATTTTCTGCCAGCTAATAACTGACATATTATTCCATTTTGTGTTTTCCTGAGGGCATTGGCACTTCATTTGTCAAAGGCAGCCCTCGTTTATAACCAGTAGTTTGGATGTCCAAACTTTTCCACACACATATATCCTAGAAAAGTAAGAAGTGGCTGCCTATTTTATCTTCACTTGTAGATAAACTCTCATAAATGAATAAACTAAATTTTGAGATAACACACAAGAGTTTGGACTCACAATCAGGTATCAAACTATATTAGATTTTAAAAGGTTTGGGAAATGAAGAGGTGGATTCTGTGTTAGATGTGGTAAAAGAAACAGAACATAACTTCTGGCCTCATGAGACTTAGTCTTATTGCTTAGCGCACAATAAAGGGATGAGACTAACAGAACAAAAGAGAATTTAAGACAGTAAGAAAACAGTCAAGTGAAAAAATTACAAGAAAGAGGAAAATCACAAGTCAATGTGGAAAGGGTATATCTGTATTGTTAAACATAATAAGCAATGTTAATGAGAGGGACTGCATTGTTTTTCCTTAAGGGCAGATTTAAAAATGAGTAAAGCAGTGGCTTTATGAGCAGTGAGATCCTCAGGAGAGAGACCAGAAAGCTGACATTTCCTTCAGGTAAAATGGTTAAGGATTTTAACTGATGTCTAATGGCAAAGTTCAACCTAACTGCATTAGAAGGCTGGGACCCTGAAGAAAAAAACTATAATCAGAGTTGAAAAATGGGAGTGTGATCACATTGATTGTACATGTGTTTAAGAATTAAAACAGGGAAGATGATTAAGATATAAAGGGGGAAAATAGCAATAGTCGCAGCCTGAACATTAAGGTGACAGTACTCAGTACTTTACCAGTGCTCAACAGAAATGCTTATCAAATGCTGGTTGTTCAATTTTTGTTGTAAAGGTAAATATTGGTGTGGGGTATTAACATGGCAGCCAGTCCCAGCTAAGACTTGCTAGAGTAGAAACACAGAAATCAGTGGAATCCTGTCTTTCCAGTGCAAAGCTGCCTGTATTGTCACTCAGAAAAGGAGGAAAGAGATGAAAAAACAATGATAAAATAATTCCAACCATCTTAAAAACAGAGGCAGACTATTTTGGCTTTGCATTTGAAGGAAACAAAACTACATCTTGAATCTTCCTGAGAAGACGAAGAGGTGTTCTTTTCTATCAGCTGAAGGTTCCCTAGTGTATTTCATTGTCAACTATTAAACACAGTCAAAGAAAGAAGAGGTCTTATTTTATAGGAGAAAGCAACTGTGTTAACGTACAGAGACATAGGCATGCCACGGTAGTGACAACAGTGAATCCAAATATGAAGCTTGGAAGCACTAAAACAAAAAAGGGTTAGGAAGGGCCAGTGATTCCTGCTTAGTTACATGAATTTGTTTGAAGGTACTTTGTCACAGCAGGCTCAGACCTTTACATGAACCTACAGCATGCAATAAAAGATCTGTAGGGTAAGAATCAGCTGTTTTAAGGCTTGTACGTTCACATATGTTTGTCTGCTGAATAAAAAGACATACATCTTTCCTGTTTGGCTGTTCAGTAACTTCTTACTGCTCCTGAACAATTGTTGCCTCTCCCAGTTGATGCTGTATACATCACAAAGCTGTGCAACACTTTGTTGTTACTTAGAGATTAAAATATGTAAGTTCAGACATGATTCTGCTTCCTCTACAGCTGCAAATCAGATTTTTCCATTAGCTTTTTTTTTTTTTTTTTCTGTGCAAGTGATGGTTTTAATGTTCTTACCACACTGTAAACACCCAGTTTACAGAACAGAAAGATGACTACAATGGTGACATCAGCTCTTTGCAATGAGAAGTAAAGAAAAGACTACATCTGGAAGAACATAATGAAAACATTCCTTGTAAGGAACTCTCAAACAAAGAGCATAAAATTTAACTCAGCCAGGATGAGATTTTAGCTATTAAGTGTGACTGGGTTTCTTGTGGGTTTTTTTGCTGTTTTTTGTTTGCTGTATTTTTTAATGCCTTCTGAGGGGATTTGAAAGTGATTTTGTCTACAACTCTTAACATGTGGATCAGTAGTTCAGTTTAAAAAGAAAATTTGCATTTATTTTTTAACATTTTAATATATTGAAACTTAGGACAAGGTCAAATATTGCCTTCAGAGACATGGGTCTTGAACACCTTAAAATTCACGTATTTTCAGAAAATGTGAGCTTCATGTAGAATTTAAGTCAGTTGGAGGACTAGTTTTCTTTCACAGTCCACCAATACCACCACTTACAAAGAAAAACATATTTATTTAGCAACAGCTCTCTTCACACCTGTCTTACCATAACTCAGTGCTCCTCCTACCCTAACACCTTTGAAATCATGCCATGTCTATAAGTTACAGTTCATCTCAGACAAGTATCAGGGTTAAATTTCACTAGCTTGTGACTATTTTAGAAACAGTGAGAATGTTTTGTAGGTCCAATACTTGAAGTATGAGACATGGCAGCTTTTCAAGGAACTAGGAGTCAGGGCACAAAATTCCTTTTTTTGAGTGAAAATCTGAGAGGGTGGAAAATCATTGCACATTGGAAGAAGACTTCAATATTTCTTAAGACAAGAGCCCTAAAATATTATTTACAGAAACTGATGCAATACTTCTGCTTGGATTTTCAAAACAAACTCAAGATGATGTTCCACTAGCTGTCTGAACCCTGACAGCGCCAGGAGCCAAGCAGCTTAGATTCATCCCATGGCTGGAAATTTGGCTCCAGAAAGGCAAATTGTCAGTGAGGTAGGCAAGTTTCCATGGAAACCTGCCTAGTTTCTGTCAAGAGTAACTAAGAAAAACCAACTTGTTCCCACAGAATATTTTTATGATATTGAATCAGCATTTTTTTCAAACAGTTCTATTAATAAACTACCTAGACTTGTATCTGGGGGCTAGTTTTGAAAGATTGACTCTATACAGACTAACTTACTGCGATCTCAAAGTGAATGAGTCTGCTACCGACTTACTTATCAGGAGTTAATCTCCCAAGGCATCATTCTTTCCACCTGGGCAAAGCCCTGACACTCTTCTACATAGACGTACATAATACACAGACTTGTATAAAGGTGCACAAACTCGCAAATCCCACCTTAAGGAGTAAACTCTCTGTTTCTTATTCTTATTTTCAGCATCACGTTAGCAAATGTATTACTATTAATTCAGTGACTGTAAGGAGGTTTCTTAGCCTAGACAAAATAGACATTTACAACTATATTATCAACAAGTTATTTGAAGAGCATTTTTTTTTTTTTTTTCTGGAAGGCTGGTCAAAGACCATATTGTTTAAAGAGCATAACAAAACAGACATGCAGGTGATAAGATAAAAAATCAGACAGAGATCTCAATGTTTCAGTAAAACATTGGTAAATTCAGGATTATTCATTGTGAAGTAGAAGAGGATGCACAGAGTGTGATAAGAAACTAGTACACTAGCACTTCAAGTTACATTACCTTAACAACTAGTCTTCACTATGATGAAAGACAGGACAGCAACAGATGATAGCCCACATTTATCACTAGAAGACACCAGAACTACATTTGGTCTGCTGAAGATGCAGGCTGTGTTTATACACCCTTTCAAAGGAAAGCATATAGTTGGGGAACATACAATATAACTTTCACTGTAATAGCAGTAATGCGATTTGTTCCTCAATTGCAAATAATTTATATCCTTGAACATCACAGACAGAGACCTCAGGAAGTACAATGTCTCTCCCAGTCACATTCATTTGTTTGGCTTGCAGGAGGGGTTAAAAATTATTATATTGACATGTTTTCTCTGCAATCTACAGATCTTTATCTTTCAGTGTATGACTATGAATTTCTTTCCACTGTGCTTTTTGTTTGTTTGTTTCTCTTTGTGGATGGGGTGATGAGAGGTAAAATTAGATTTTACCACTGTGCAATTTACTCATTCTACACCTGAGAACCTCCAGGGCATATTCTATAACATATTGCTTCCAGGGTACTAACTTTATTTTAGATGAAAAACAGGAGGCACATGTATGGCTTTGTGCATTAATAATCACGAAAGAATTCAAGCTAATATTAAGATTAGAAATTATGTATTTTGCTTTTTTTCTGTTAGTAAAATTTTGTTGAGATTCTACTTACTCTTGATGAAATAAAAAGGATTTGTGGTTTTGTTTGAATTGAGAAGTATTAAAAAAATTGCTTGTAACAGTCTGTAAGAGCAACTTTTCTGGTAAGACAGCATTATACACTTAGCTCAGAATTCTTACATGATGCTTCTCATAGATACTTAGGAATTTTCAGAAGTAACAACCCCTTTAGACCCTTACTAGCTTTCAGGAATACAAGTAGCTACACTAGACTTGTTATACCAAACACCAGAACTAAAATTTATTTCAAATATAAAGCTAATTGGTCTAGTGGTGTTGCATAATTAATTACTGTAGATCTAATTACTAGTTACTGTCAAAAAAGCATTAAAGACAAAAGCACTTACAGTGATAGATCAATTACATACAGTGAAGACGCATATAACATTGGAAGATCAGGTAAATCAAAAAGCTGGACACTGTTGTGTTGCCAATGAACTATTGCATCATTAAAAAGTATCATGCAAGCTGGAACAGAAGATAAAATTTTGCCAGAGTGTGTACTTAAATACTTGGCACTAGCTCCATTTCATTTCATTACTATTCTTAATCACATAAAAAGCATCCAGAACGGCAGGATATAATCTTTATCATATCTGACGTCAGTAACTTAAGACAGATAAAGAGATATTTCTTGGTATCTCATCCCCTTAAGGCCTTCTCAGTTCAAAGAAAAAGATTCTTTAGAGTATCAAACCTAACAAAGACTGAGTTAAGGCTTGGATAGGTGCTGGAAATGAAGTTGTCATTTTTTAGCCAGGGAATTACAGTTTTTTCCTACATAAAAATGAAGCTTGAAGTTCAAAGAGGAAGTAACAAAATTACTTTGGCACGCAGGATTGCAAGCCTGTCTCTTCTCTTTCAAATGTAAGCACTACAACTTTTAGTTGAGCATGTGAGTCACGATACTCCCTAGTGACTTAACTGTACTACCAATGTTTATCATGCTAGCTACCCTCTCTAGGTAAATAGTCTGTGTATAGACAAATCACTCCACAGCAGTACATTACATCTTCAGGTTAATTCTAAGGTCGATGATTCCTATGTGGCTTGTTCTACTGTAGTCTCTCTTCCAGCAAGGGAAAAAAAGCTTTCCTCCTCTTTTTAAAACTTCCATACAGTTTTCTACTCGATATTTCTGTCTCATAAGTGGGCTCTTTCACTTATATTATTATGAAGGACTTAACATCACAAGAATGTCCCTTTTCTGCTAGTCTTTCATGTTACTATTAATAGTAAGAGTTGATGCAAGCTATTATCTGAAGTTATTTTTTAATTCCTCTCTCCCTAGTCTTTAGAAAGTCTTGGTGGTTCCTTGTCAACCCATCCTTCTGTCAGTCTATAATCCATAACAGACAGAACCTGGTCTCATGGACTTTGGCAGATGAGTAGGAAGTATAATTATTGTGTTTTATTGCATTAAGATGGAGACATTCTGCAACCCTTAAGTCAATACCAAAAATAGTTTAATAAGACAAAAAAAAAGTTTAATAGTTTAATAAGACAAAAACCTCATTACTACTAATAATGCATATGAAATATAATATATAAAATATATAAAATATATATTATATTATATAAAATATAATATTTAAAAATATTTTAAAAGTAAGTGATACTCACAAAACTCCAGTCATGCTGAACAGCCAGTCCCAGAGGGGAGAGCACCCTAGTCCTGAATAGCTGATTATGGGGAGAGAGCGAAAAAGCAAAAGGAAGAAATGACTTACAGGCCAACTGGAAAATGGCAGAAAGGCAAAAGCCTGAACTAACACCAAACTCCCAATGAAACAGAACTCCCGAATGGAGCCAACCAAACTAATGAACCATAAGACACTAACAAAACTAACAGAACTAACTAGTCGGAAAAGCCCACTCCAATTATAAACAGAGCATGATGCTAACGGTAAGGAATATTTCATGGATCAATCCAGACATTAGTCTAAGTGCTGTCCTGCTTGTGGTTCCCTCTGACCGATTTGCACCTGTAGCTGGATGGCTGTAAAAGTCCTTGGTTTCCCTGACGACTGCCAAGATATCAGTGAGTTCGTACATTCTTTTCATACCAAATCCTAAACACTAGAAAGCTACTTAAAGAAAATCTTAACTCTGTCTCAGGGAAGAAGCAGCCTTATATCATTATCCTCATCATAAATCTAAACAAAAGACCATGCTAGCTGTGAAGGGGAAAATAATCTAACTGCATGAAGAAAAATTAATTAAATTTGAGTTAAAGCAGCACAGTCAGAAGCAGCTATTTTACATCTTGCTGAAAAAGGAAGGGTGCATGTTTTCTTGACATTGGAATAATTTAATGTTCCAACCAGATGCTACAAATTCAAATATCTTTTCAGAGCAGTTATAAGAAAAAAATCATTTCAGGCACAAAATCTCAAAAATGATGACAAGGAAATACTGTTTTGCACAGATTGTATGAAGTACCTATGTAAACAACAGCCAGTGTATACAACTATGCTGTTAAAGAACTCCGTGTCTTCATTACCCTTTGTTTGGAGTTTAGACCATGTGTAGCGTCTAGTCCTATTTTGTACAGAAATCCTAGATATAAACATTCTTGAAATTAGTTTAAAACTGTCATATATATGATGAGCTTGCATTGAGCAGGAGTTTGGACTAGATGACTTCCAGAGGTCCCTTTGAAACTAAGATATCCTATAATCTTAAGTCTGTCTTATTAACGAGCTAGAAATAAGACAAACCTGCACCTATTCAGTCACCTTTCTAGGTGATAGCTGTTCAGAGATTTACGGTTTGGTTTGCTTTGTTTTATTTTTTATTTTTTAACATTAATTGAGTGAGCGCTTTTAGAATACTTAGCCACACTTTTGCCACAATTTACAAGTACTGCCAAGTGCTACAAGTTATTTCATAAATAGAAATTTGTACAAGAAAATGAAGGGTCCTAGATCAGTTAGTGGCACAACATACAAGTAGAGCACAACTCAGTAGTAGTATAGTTTCAGTGTACAATTTTAAAATGTAAGGCTCAAACTAGATCCACTTTACATGCATTCAATATTTCCTACTCCTTAAGTTTAAAATGCCTACTTTATCTCTCTAGCATAAAGCAAAAACAAAAACTGATATACACAGAATTTTGTCACATAATGTGTGTGTGATTATGTTTTAATATCTCCAGATTACTTCTGGAGTTCTTGCCTTCTAGTGTTTTTTTAATTTTTTTTTTTTTTTAAACTCATGTTCCTCCAGACGTTGGACATACTCAGTACTTTTGAACAGAAATTACATATTAATTTGCTGAAAAAAGTAAACTATTAATTCCCTCCACAAGTCCACTTGATAACTTCATGGAACTCAGATGACCTTTTGCTCTCTCTGCTGAGCATGTCTGAGCAATGTTAATCAAGCAGTTCAGATTACAAGAGTATAAGGAAAAAAAATGTAATCTTGCCATCTATGAATTTACCATCTATAATCTTGCTATTTATAAACCTAAATTATGTCAAAGCTCAAAAAATGTATCTTTGGAAAACAGTTTTATTATCCAACCCAGCAAGATGTAAATGTTAAAAAAGAGGTGTGCTGTTTCAGTTGTATACGTTTCCATAGTTTCCCATCACATGCAGAGAGATGGTGAAGTGGAAATGCCGGAGGAACCAGCATTTCAAGAAGAAAGGTATGAATATGTAACTGTTTTAAACCCAAATCAAGCTTTTTCAAACCCAGAAACCAAACTGGATAATTTATTAGTCAAAGTGTGAAATGTTTTTTTGACTCATACTTGAATATCTGTGTCTCACAATTACAAATTCCTGGTTCTATCCCTGGACAGAAAACTATTGTAGAATGTGTAAACTCAGAATTAGTTTTCTAAAACCTAATTGAAAATTATCATTTGCTTTAGATGTAGTGTAGTTACCAGCAGCTACAGTGCTGGTAAGGGTAGTGTTCTCCACTAATACAGAAAGGATGGGGTTTTTTTACAGTTTAATGTACTTTGCACAAAAGTTTAACAATCAATAGTTATTCCACAAGAAAGAAAACAGAGGGAAGAATGCTTATTTGTTAGCTAAAGGTCATACAATTGTAGTAGAACCTGTTCAGACTGGGTGAGACCATACTTTTTGTCTCATCCATTAAATTGTTCTTAAGCTTAAAAATATATTTATATATGCTTATATAACAGGAAGCTATTTGTTTCTACTGACACCTCTAAAAGAACCATTCAGCCTACAATGCACTAATGATATACAAGCTTTCAGACTGGTTAGATACGCATTTACAGACAAGTCCATGACAGTCTGAAATACCACTAATATTACTGCTATAATATTAATACAAATTTCTTCAGAAGCTTAGGATTCTTGTAGATAACAGAAAGTAGGCTAGAACAAAATATTCAATTTAGTATTATGCCTTTATTGATAAATTCCAGTCAATTAGAATATTAAAAAAAAAAAAAAAGAAATAGATAAACCAGTAGGCAGAACAAGAAGATCTTATTTAATTTATCAGTAATGTATTTAATTAATCTGCAATTTACACCAAAGATACCTCACTTTGGAATCTTCTCTCTCTGTTTTCATTAATGCATTGATGGAAATTCTGATTCCTCTTTCATTCCTTTCTTCTCCTATCTCCAGGCTCTCTTTCACCTTGTTCTTTAACCTTGGAATATCCTTGGTAATTTCATTAAAATCAAAGAGAACAGAACTGAGTGCCAAAAACATTCATTTTAAGTCTGAAAGCATTTGCCTGACCTTAAATATCTCAGCAGTTATCTATTTCAGTAGGTCTTCAGGTACACCTAAGTACTTTATTCAAACTGTTATAATTTAGCACTATTTTACAAGGGACAAGAACAAAATTATTTATAGAGGAACAAACAAACAAAAAAAAAAGATGAAATTTCTGCACAATGAGCAACAGGCATAAATTAATATATAGCCTTATATTAAATCTTGACGTCAATCTCACACATATTAAGGTGAAAATAACAATTACCTAGTGATGGGATTTCATTGAGGACCTGAAATTGTAAGTGAGATGACTCATTGAGTTCTATGACACTAAAACTTATTAGTGTTTCTACACTAGAATTGAAAAGAAATATGTTGTGAAGGAGATGAAACTTCTTTCCCTAATCTGACTCTGTTTTGGTGTTGTGTTTGGTTGGTAACCCACATGAGCTGAGGTTATTCAGGGTGTTGATGTTTGCTATGGTATATTTTCTTTAATTTTAGTGATTTCATCTATAGGAAATGCAATTAAGCAACAGTCACACTTGTATCTTATATTTGTCCCCTTCCTCCCCTGTTTTGGTGTTTAACTGGGTGTTTGAATAGGCCAGAAAATGCTCTAAATTACACAAAATGTAGGATCTGCTAAACAAATGTGGGACCTTTAGACTGAACTCATCACGACCTGTTGGCCTCCACACTAGAGAAAAATGCTGCCAGACTGTAATCTACTAAAAACTAATTAACATCACCTAATGCATGAAAAACATTTACTAAAAAGAGGAGAAATGAGAGAAAAACTAAAATCCTTTACAAAATTTCCCTTTGTATGCAACCTTTTCTGTAGCATCACTTCCGAAATCAAGATAAAAGAGAATTAAAAACAAATAAACAAAACTAAACCAAAACCAAACCCAAAACTAATTAAAAAAACCCCACCACAACTGCAATGCTCTTTATTTCTCTAGGGAGGTGGCTGTATTTGCTTCTAAACTCCTAAACTGACAGCTTCTAAACACACCCAGCACCTGTGCACTGTTTCCTCACACAGTGACAGCAGCTGCTTTATCATATCCCCAGAGGACTAGAAGCTCTTTTTCATTCTCTCTCTCACTCCCCGCTCCTCATCTCCTTCCTTCCCCAACTCCATTTTCCCTGAAATATTTTAACATTTGGAAATAAATAATATATGCATAGCAAAAAATAAGAGGATTTTTTTTCTATTTATGAATGATCGTCAAAATGTTGAATTTTTATTTACAACCTAATGAAAATATATCTTATTAAGAAAGGATAGACCCCCTAGCCAAAGAGATGATTTTGATAGTGAGGAATAATTCAGATGGATACTTAACCATTATGAAAACAATCATATTAAGTATCTGTTAATGTGTTTTATTTAGTCCTCTTCTTCACATTCGGAATATATTCACACAATATGCTATTGTATTTTCAAATTGCACTTGGAAAACGAAATACATGCTGATCAGTTAGAGTCACAGAATATTTTACGGGACCCATAAGAATCGAGTCCAACTCCCTGCTACTCACAGGACTACCTAAAAATAATTCATATGACTAGAGACTGTAATCCAAATGCTCTTCAAACTTGTGAATGTTATATATATACATATATATAACATATATATATGTAAAATATGTATACTACACAGTTCTTATGTTTCTAGCTTGAAACCCCACAAAATGCTAAAGGAAAAATTCTGGAAGTAACAGATTCAGGATTAGGTTTTCCTAGCTAATAAACTTTCTTCAGGGCGGAAGCAGCAGTATGCAGGGGTTTCAAATATCTTCACTATGGAAAATCTAGAAAACTGAACACTGAACTTTTCATCTCAGGAAACAAGCTGATCTGTTTCCTTTCAGGTTTTGTGGAGTTTGGAGAGAAATTTCGCCAGGCCTAACCTTTTTGATCCCAAAAGCAGACTGTTGTCACATGGATAGATGGGCATTCTTTAACACAGTTACGCTGCAACTGGAGTGTACAAGCACTCTCTCATCCAAAAATCCAGCTATTTGAATTCACTGAAACATTGATCTGACCTTTATGAAGCTTATTTGGATAACTTTTCCAGTACATAAATAATAACCCAGAGTATGCTGAAATTTGAAGGATGGGATTTTCCTGTCTCCGCTAGCTTCCTAAAACAGCCTTACATTCCTAGATCCCACAGATTCATCTTCCCTTCTCCCGCATCCTCTATTCCCACCGTTCACAATGGCCAGTAAATTCAGGAGTGTCTGGCAGTCTGCCTGGGAACTGGAACACAATTGCAGCTTATGCTTGTATGCTGATAAAAAAAAAAAAAGAAAAAAGAAAAAAAAAGTTCTGTGCAGAGTTTGACAGTTAAAAGATGGCAAGAACCATTCCCACCCAGCAGTCTGCATGTAGCCACTCTGTTTTGATAAGATCAGAGCACTTTGCTAGCATAAACATGTGTTGTTTTTATTCAGCTGCAGTCTGAATAGGGTTTTTTTGCCTCAGTCTTTTGAGTGGTAACATTAAACCTACTCCGTAGTCTTCTCTGCTGCTTGTGAAGCAGAGAATCTTGAAAGGTTCTCTCCGCAGAGACATGATCTCTCCAGAGACTGGGCATTAAAGACAGGCAGTGCTTCCTAGAAAGAGATTTTAGTGAGATTTGGAGTCATACAGCTGGCTGTCAGTCCTCTGTCTTCTAGTGACACCACAGTTGCAATGAACTCTCCATTTACGCTGAGACTGATGGTCTATCCAGTGCTAGAGCATAGACTGACTCCTGGTGTGTTGGTCATTCAGCTCTTGGTTGAAGATGCTTTGATAACTGGAATATTAATGCCAGACAATAGAAAATTATTTGAGCTGGGTAAATATGGAGTACCTAAATACAACCATTTGTTTTGAAGAAGGATTTATGTATACCTTGCGTGCTTGAGTTCTGTTAGGCAAGTCCTAACCTATCTCCAGTGACATCTAATTGAACTTATGGTTGGGGAGTTTTAACCAGCTTTACCAGCTTTTAGGTTTATGAGTCTTACAAAATAGCTTTGACTTGATTTCCTTCTGTGGATTTTTAAATTTTGCTGCAAAGAAACAGATTAGCTTTCTCATTCTAAATCAGAAGGTTACTTGCTTAGAAGGAGTGACTCATACAAACTTTACAGGGAAACCTAGGAAAAGAAAAATCTTGAAAAAACAATAGCAGGTGAATTTTTCTCACAGCTGTTCTGAAGAGTTTGTAGTTGTACAGTCTAGTTAGATATTAATGTCAGTAAAACATTGTTTCTTTAGTGGCAGATTGTAATTAAATCCAACATGAAAAATAAGCTATATAAACATTTTGACAGATTTGGTGAAATAAGTAGGATTAATAGACATTTGTATAATAAAACACAATAAATGTTATAATTCCTTAGGAAGTACAGAAGGCAGCTTTTAATAATCACTGTACTGAGTAACAAAACAAAGTGAAGAATAATTTCTTGGTGCTGAAATTAGAAGCCATCACACACCCTGTTCTTCTGACTACCAAATGGGTGCTTGTGCCAAATAAAATTAGTGGTTGATTAATTAAAAAAAAAAAAAATCCCAAAGGACTAATGATTAGGAGCTTTGCAGCATGCTGAAATCACAGAGACCAGACCTTCTACACCCAGTTCTCACAAAGAGTAGGCTACAACCTGTTGCCAACATGAATCTGCTATGTAAGTATAACTGAGGAGAAATGCCCAGCTGCATGTATTTTAAGATAGCAAAATGTCTGATTATCATAATCTTTATAGTTACTTCATTTGTAAAATTGCCATTTTAAGTACCACTAATAGCCAACTAAATTGAAGCTTTATTATGTATCTGGGCTGAAATTTTCAGAATCTCTCAAAACACTATGTCTTAGCTACGGTTCACACTACAGAGGCAGGTGCACAGACACATGCTGGATGCCTAAACATCTTTGAGGCCTATAGTCTGGAGTCTGGAGGTGCCACTTTGGTTACTCACACAAGGCAAGCTCTTCGGGGAATACCATCTAACCTTTAAAAACAGAGCTCATGGTACATTTGCTCATCTGACACGAATTTCTTTGACAGATATGTTTAAAGCACTCTGCTAAATGGCACCCAGAGGAGTATGGAGTCAGATGTAAGCTACTGAAGGCAGATAGAAGGAATGTGCTGAGCTCAGGGGAAACCCCTCACACACACCCTCACCACCATGGTGGGGTTTTGTGGAAGCTTCTGGGCTCACCTCAGGGCAGGCCCTTCCCTCAGAGGAGCCCTGCCAGGATAGGCTCTGTCAATCGCCTTCATGCTGGTACCGCGTCCTGTGATCATGGGTTCAAACCCATTCAACAGCCTTTGGCTGCCTGACATGGGGCTCTGCCAGGCTCCCCCCACAGCACTGACACGACCAGAGGGATGGTAAACTGCTGATGAGTCCCAGCTGCAGTGCCCACCCACATCACTTTAGGACCTCTTCCTGCATTGTCCCAGTACAAAGGAGGCTATGTCACCCTGGTGCACACTGCAGCACACACGTGCCAGTGGCTGGTGCCACAGAACAGCCTCAGGATCCAGTAACTGGGCCCATAAATCACCCTGCACAGACATGAGCAGGTGCTGGGTTATTGTGAGTGCACAGGTGTTAAAACATAGGCAGATGTTTATAATGTCAAGATTGCCTGAAAGCATCAGCACTAAAAGCTCACCTTTGACTAACAGCTCATCAGTGCCAAACAAGTATGCAAAATGATGAATGGTCATGAAACTCCGAATCGTGGGAAATTGCATCTGACTATAATTGCAACCTGCTATTTCACACACTCCCAGAATGTGAGTGCCGGCTGGATCGAGAAAAAGAGCAGGAAAACCTTGCCCAGTTGTTAAAAACACTCCTCTGGCTGTGCTACATTGCCCTCTGCCCTTCAGACAGAGCTGTCTTTCAGGAGAGGCCAGGGAGCCCAGCCAGATCCAATACTTTGGACTGTGTAAGTTCTCAGTGCATAATACATGCAGAGAGGGAGACAAACAACTTGAAAGGCTGTGAAATACTCTGAAAAATAAATGTAAGCAGTGGATTTATTAACTGGGTTTCCTCTCTGAAAACTGCTGGCCTTTCAGGATCAGCCAAAATATGAACCTTGAGAGCTAATGCTCTACTACACAGAAATTTTTAGCATGCTGGCATTTATTCTAAATAGAGTAATACCATACAAATTCCTAGTTTCCTTAATTTTCACTTCTTGGGAGAAGACTATTGTATGGTGCTTGCCTTTCTTCTCTCTGTGTTGTGTTCCTAACTCATCTCCCATTGAATAAGTTGCTAGCTCACCAGGTGAACACTTAGAGAATACAGGTACGTTGAGACTGCAACTACCTTTTCTCATTCCCTCCCTCCCATGCAGAAAGAACATCTACTTTTTCTAGCAGTCCTAAGTTTGATCTCCGCTTTTCAGAATACAGCAGTATGTCCCATTGAGCCAAGTTCTTGCTTGCCCTTTGGGCTTATTAACAGATTTAACTGAAGAACTGTATAAACACAAAGTGGGAGGTCTCAGTGCTGTATGACCCATTTTTTATAATCTCAAAAACAAACTGAGAAGATAAACACACCTAAGACATGCATCTGAAAATTAACAAAAACTAATCTATTATTATGAGATAGTTAGAGAAAAAATATGGAAGTTTTTTGACTTTTCATGTATATGAGACTAGAGTTTGTGTTTTAAACATAAAAATTTGTCCCTGCTGAATTGAAACTCCAAATACAGTGCTAATATGGGGAGTTGGGGTGGAAGGGTAAGGGAGCAGTGACGATTGTTTGTATATGATAGCTTTTCCAAAACTTGCTATGTGAAAGAAGTCATATTGTGGAATTATCGTATTTGTTACTAAATAATTGAATGACTGCATTTTAATCTGGATGAAAAGATCAGGGGTTCAGATGAGTTCCATGTACATCTTATTTATACATTTTTTCATCCCCCCAAACCCAAAGTTTGTTGTTGGAATTTGGTTGCTCATTTTCAAAACACAGCAGCAACCAGAGGCAAGTAGGCATAGAAGTGGTGCTAATGTGACCCAAGAGCAGGGGTCTGTCCTTTGTAACAAAGCTTCATTCATCTGTGATAAATTTATGCATACATCTTCAGTTTTATTTGTCTTTACAAAGGCCATTGCTCCCTTAACAAAGGGTATTACTGGGGCAAATAGCAGGAACTTTGAAGTTTATCATAGTTTCTTTCCTTACAGTCTTTAATTTTCCTAATGTGAATGATGGTGCAGTTCCAACTGGACCTTAATGAGGTTTGAAAGATGTCAAAAATGCTTTTTCAGAAACTTGTTCCTGGCATCCTGGATACAGAACTGGACATGATTAGCACAACAAGTGAAGAAACCATGGAAATGGCAAGCATTTTTCAAGCATAAGAGGGGGTTACAAAGGAGAGTATTAATCAGAAAAAAAGTGATCAATTATTGACAGTATGATTTCCCCGAACATCACTGAAACTCCTGGATTTCCCTGGTGATCTAGTAAAACTCATGTAGCTGTGAAAATCCTACAAGAATATATGTGGTGTTAATCTGTATAGCAAGGATGAAAATGATGGCACAAACTGATAGAAAATCTTAATGCAGCCTGGGAAGTGACTAAATATAGATGAAATCTGGAAAGAGCTTGATACCAAATTATCTTTTTTCTTTATTTCAAAGTAGAATTTATTAAAACACTGTAAATAAATAATTATCTTTTACAAACATTTTATCTTAAGTAAACTCTTCAGAATATTTATTTTTTAAAATATTCAAACCAGTATGCTCACTTCATCCACTGTTGCTCTTAGATTTGCATGAGCGTAATCCAAACATAATGGCAAATTTAAAAATTTTCTGACTGCCATCTACTCTAAATCTTTACAGATTTATATGCAATTCTGTATGGACAAAAACCCATTTTTTCCACAGCACTGTGTAGGAAAATCATTTCTTAGAACTGTTTTGTTGCGACTATTATTTTCCAGGCAAATACATCTGTATGTTGTCGATTTTTGTTGACAGGGAGGCAATGGAATAGTAATAATCAGCTTGCAGGCAGCTTTCAGTGACTTCCTGTATTACATTTCAAACCGACAAAGTAGTCATCAGGCATAATGTCACCATTTGTCTCCATTTAGGCTCTTGACCTTTAGATTGACCATGAAAGAAAGGAAGACCAGTTCCTATCCATGTTTTGGCAATAAAAGTGATTTTCCTGCTGTAGATACACATTTATTCAATAGAATTTGCAGCCCAATTGACGTCCATCTGATCTGGAAATTTCCTTCCTCTTTACTGGAATAGGAAGCATATATAATTATGGGCTAGTCCATTAATTAGTTTTAAGGGAGGAGATTACAAGAGAGGAAAACACTGGCTATATAGATAGAAATGCTGCATTTTAGATAACCACTGAAAGGGCAGAAAATATGATGTTGCATCTTTATGGCTTTTGAATGGACACATTTGTTGCCAAAATGAGTCTAAATCCACTGACAGAAGGCAGTAATATACTACAGCTCTTGTGGCACTGCCCTTCTATTTATTACGCAAGATGTATGTTGGACAAAAGAGGATGATGAGCTGGACTTACTGCTCACTTCATAGGCTCAGTTGCCAACATAGATAAATTCATAAAAATTTTCCAAAAATATCAGAAATATTGTAGAGATTACAATATATTACACAAAGGAAAGAAGATAAGAGCATATTTCACTTGCCATTAAGTGGAGATAAAGTCTATAGTAAGCCATAATCTCCAATTCAAGTTCTCACATAACAGTGGAAGATACATCTTTCCTTCCCACATCTGCTTCACTGAAATTAGTTTTATAATTACTGAACAGAATTTTGCAATTTCTGAACATAATTTTACAGTCTAGTATTTGTATTACATTTCCAATAAAGGACAACTCACCACCTTCAATCAAGTAGTAAAATCTGTCTCAGATTATAGAGCTCTTGATTGACAAGAAAATTAGATGCCAGTTGTTTAGTTGGGGTTTCCCAAGAGTAGCTGGATGTACAAGACTCCAAAAACAGAGTAAATTTGGCAGTCAAGCTCAAATGCTGTGCAGCAGAGGCATGCCAAAGAGAACTGCTGTAGTAAAAGCTGTCTAGAGGTTTATGGAAAAACTGGTACTCAGAGCAAAAAGGAAATGAGCTTCAGAGAGCCATCTCTCCTTTCTTTGACAGCTGGGCCACTGATACGTAGTGGAATTTGGTCTATAGTTTCGTTATTTTGCAGAAGGCCCTGTATTCAGGCAACCACAGGACCAAAAGAAAAAAACACAAACCTCAGCTGACACTGATATACTTGTGTATATCCACAGCAGGACTTCAGTAACGTGCTATCTGAATTCTTCATTTTCCCAGTGTTTAAGTTTTGAGGAAAATCCTGGAGATGAATAACACATTACAGCTCTTTTCTAGGACTGAGTAGTACTTAAGAAGGTATTTTTCAGTTCTTCGTCAAGAAGTATTCTTCATTGTAGGAGGTGGCACAAAATTTGTGTCACTGTTGTTAGTTGCGAGTCAATAGAAACTACAGCTGTCTCAGCTTCCTGTTCACTCCCCTGATTCCCTTTACAAGTGAATCCCACCTCAGATGAAACCCATGCAATTCAGTGCCAGAGGTTTACTTGTACACACTCTGTATACATATGCATACATGTTTTATAAACTATGTTGATGGCCCTCTTCATTTTGGTTACATTTTGAACTGACAGTAAAACAGAAATAAAGGTATTTTAAAGGACAATTAAGTATAGAAGAAATCTACAGAGAGCGCAAGAAGCTGGCTGTGGCTCTGGTAAACATGTGGAAGCGAAAGGACTGCCCTAATCTAAGGAAATCTTGAATAACTGAAAGTGGGAGAATGTATGGTGGTTCACATTTATGTGAACACTTGTGATTAAGTCTGATGAGCATGTCTATCACAGAGGAAGAGGAGAGTATTCTGAACATTGTTATGTTTTACTTCTTTCCTCCTGACTACCAAATATGCCAGAGTATGTATTGGCCAGTGTGTAAAGGAGTTATAGGCAAGCAATGGCATATAAATTATGCTTTTCACCATTACTGATGATAACAGAATGGAAAGGTCTGTATATTTCTGTGCAAAGACAAGTACAGAATAAAAAATACAATGACATAAGGAGAGCAAGAAGAACGAGGTGCTTGAGAAAAGACTGTAGTGATGAGGAGTGCAATCACAACTGTTTTTCAAATATGTAAAAGGACATTTCAAGAGGAAAGAGTTTTAAGTGTCCTCCATGTCCAAAGGAAATAAGATTTGGGGTAACAGACATAAATTGTAGCAAGTGATATTCGTTATAGACTAAAGGGGGAAAAAAGTTTAAATGCTAGCATTTCAAAAATAATTATTATGAATCATTGGAACAGATGTATTGGAGCAGTTATAAAGTTTGTGTTATAAAATATCTCTAAATATAATCTAAATACCTCTGTATTGGGTTTGCATGGCAAGGTTTTGGTAGCGGGAGCACTACAGGGGTGGCTTCTGTGAGAATCCGCTACAAGTTTCCCCCATGTCCAACACAGTCAGCGCCAGCTGGTTCCAAGGGGGACCCACCACTGGCCAGGGCTGAACCCATCAGTGACAGTGGTAGCACCTCTGTGATAATATATTTAAGAAGGCCGCAAAGTTGCAGCCAACAGCCATATTACCATTTAAAAGTTGAAGCACAAGCTTGGAATTTTTTGCAGTTAGTAAATTCTCTTGCTGGTTTTAAGCAACAGTAGTATCTGAGAAAAAAGTTGGTTTACAACTTTTAGTCTCTGACCTCTGGAAAGCACTTATGCAGTTTATCATTGAAAGACAGATAAAGCCCCTATCCTTCCACCCTGCCCTCCATTCCCAGTACAATTTCCTGAGGTTTAAAAGTAGCATACTCGCACATCTCAGTGCAGAAACAGCATACAAGTTTTTCCTCCTGGTCTGTTCACATTTTTCTTATTTGTACACTGATCCACTCAAGCAGAAGGAAATTGTGTCCTACATGTGACCTTAAAGTTTAGACAAATTATTTGCTTCCCTTTCTACCAAAGGCTAAAACATGCATACAGATATGAACATCTAGAAGACAGCAGAGATCTGTGTTTTATGTGCCTATAGCTTGTAGGTTTCCATTTTCAGCTCTGATAGAACAATTGATGTCGATTGGATTCTGGATGAAAATCTGACCTCATTCCAGAATCAAGTTATGCTTGTATGAGTGAAATAAGATTTGAGACTTACGTGACATTATATAATATTAAAACAAACAGTTATTTGCCTTATGACAGCTACTGTTCTGACATATTTATGCACTCTTGGCATGCGTGCATATCATAAGCTCAAAAGTATCACACAGAAAATATCCTGGGCAACCTCTTTTGTGGCCATAACTGATCACCCCATCCCAAGTATGCACAGAGGTATACCCCTGCATACCCCTGCTTTACTTTCTTAGCCAAGGCTAAGCACATTCTTCATTCTGAAGTGGGAAAGGACAGTAGGCTGTGGGATACAGTAATGACTCTGACCCTTATATAGGCTTTCTGTTATTTTAGCTTTACCTACCCTGAATTACTGGGGAAAAAAAAAATAGAGGAAAAGGTTCTAGAATTAAACAAAAAATAATTTTTACACTGGAAAATGCAATCGCTTGTTATATCCAATGCCTACCAAGTAGCTGCCTTCTACATTTAAGGAAAAAAAAAAGATAGCTACCATCTCCAAAGCAATGACTGCATGTGCCCTGGTGGGTGAACCACTAAGCTGACGTCATGACTCTCATTTGACTAGTATTGCAGTCTCCTGAGTTTTGACATCCGGTTGCCTAAGTTGGGAGACATTTGGGATGCTTGTCTCTTCTATTGTCTACAAATGTAATACACAGCCTTTAAGAGACTTAATTGCCTTAGTTCTGTTTAGGTTAAAAGATATGCCACTTAGGATTTCAAAATAGTGGTGTTGGAGAGCTGAGTTTAGGGAAAAAAAAAGTGGTGAATGTATTATGTAATTTAGGCAAAATCCTGAAGGAATTTAGGAAAAACCTTGCATGCAGCCTGAGTAGAGTTTGTCTTTGGATAAGCTGGAGCATGATACTTGCCATAAACTCTTATAATTTTGCTGTCTTGAAGGCTGAAATGGCTTGAAATAAATAAGAATTCTTCTTAGGTACATAATGAAAGTATCGATCAATCCTAAGAAAGTATTACTAAGAATCAAGAATGAACGGAGGAAGAAAAATGATCTTACTGTGAAAACTCATACAGAATTTAAAAGGATGCAGTTGTTTCAGAATGTGAATATAAAGTGTGATACCACAGAGGTGGCTCTGTTGCTATTACAGTGCCAGATGAACACTAAACTAGCCAAGATTCATGTTTAGAGTTACGTGTGCAATCACATAATCTCTGCAACACAGTTTTAACAATGACAAGGCTTTTTAAAAATGCATGAAGGCCTGTTGCAATAGGACAAGTGGTAATGGTTTTAAACTAAGAGAGGGGAGATTCAGGCTAGACATGAGGAAGAGACTTTTTTTCTAATGAGAGTGGTGAAACACTGGAGCAAGTTGCCCAGAGAGGTGGTAGATGCCCCATGTTTGGAAACATTCCAGACCAGACTGGACAGGGCCCTGAGCAACCTGATATAGTTGAAGATGTCCCTGCTCATTGCAGAGGGGTTGGACTAGATGACATTTGAATGTCCCTTCCTGCCCAAACTATTCTATGATTCTATGACAACTGCAAACAACAAATTAAGCTACCATCATCTTTACATCCAGCTCTAAAGTGATGGCTCTACCCATGTAAGAGACAAAGTATTGTGAAAAAGCTCAAGGAGTAGTCATGTTTTGCATATTGCATGATCTCCCAAACAGGATTGATTAAAGTGGGATAATCACAGAGGAAGGAAAAACTGTGTGCATGTTATAGATTTTGTGCCTGGTAGGATGCCCTGTGGATGGTAACTGTGGACTACTGAAAAAAATTAGAAAAAATGTCTTTGCACTTTCATTAGGGGAATGTTCCTTCTCCATAAACTTTGAACAATCTTCGAAAGAGAACTCATTTTGATTCGGAAGACGTCACTTATGTCTTCAAAAAATCAGATACCTCTGTTAGGAAAAAACAATCAAGGCCAAAATGCCCTAAAAGGCCTAATAGTTTTACTTCTTAAATACAATCATAATTAATCACTATATTTTTACACTGCCAGGTAAGTGATAATTCAAATCACAGCTTACATCAGGTATACTTTGTCTAATGGGAGAAGGAGATAGCAAGTCTGTTTAGGACATAACAACCAACTTGCTTTGATCCCTAGATAGGCTGCCTAACAAAGGGGAATAACATTATTATCAGCTGAGTAAATAGTTTGAAAGCTTGATAAAATTTTGCCTGTGTTGTCAAATATTGATGAAAACATTTTTTTGATGTGTATTGTTAAGTATTTTAACATAACACAAAATAATAACATAATAAGTAGTAACATAAAAAAATTAAATATTACATGTTTAAAGCAAATTTTATCAAGCTTTGGACTGTATCTAGCATTAGGAAAATCTAAAAACTCTGAATATATATATATATATATAAATAGATTTCATTATTTAGATCAAGTTAACTTCTCTGAAAATGACAGCTTTTGCAAGAAATGTATTTGTAGTGGGTTGACTCTGGATGGACACCAGGTGCCCACCAAAGCCATTCCCCTCCTCAGCTGGACAGGGGAGATAAAATATAACAAAAGGTTCATGGGTCAAGATAAGATCACTCAGCAATTACCATCATGGACAATATGGGACGCAACTCAAGAAAATTAGTTTAATTTATTACTAATCAAATCAAACCACCTTCCCCATATCCCTCTCATTTTCCTGGGCTCAACTTCATTCCTGAATTCTCTACCTCCTCCCCGCTCAGTGTGACACAGGGGGATGGGGAGTGGGGATTGTAGTTTGTTCATCACACCGTCTCTACTGCTCCTTCCTAACTCAGGGGGAAGACTTCTTACACTCTTCCCCTGCTCCAGTGTGTGGCCTCTCCCACAGGAGACAGTCCACCATTGACTTCTTAAACATGAGTCCTTCCCATGAGCTGCAGTTCTTCATGAACTGCTCCAGTGTGGGTCCCTTCTGCAGGGTGCAGTCCTTCAGGAACAGATTGCTCCAGTATGGGTCTCCCACAGGGTCACAAGTCCTGCCAGCAAATCTGCTCCTGCATGGGCTCCTCTTTCCATGGGTCCACCTGCTCCTGACAGGAGCCTCTTCCGTTACAGGTTTCCTATAGGGTCACAGCCTGCTTTGGGCATCCACTTGCTCTAGCATGGTACTCTCCCTGGGCTGCAGGTGGATCTCTGCTTCTCTGTGGACCTTCATAGGCTACAGGAAGACAGCCAAACTCATCATGTTCTGCACCACAGACTGCACGGGAATCTCTGCTCTGGTGCATGGATCACACCCTCCCTGTTCTTCTTCAATGACCTTGATGTCTGCAGGGTTGTTTCTCTCACATGTTCTCACTCCTCTATTTGACTGCTGCTGGTATTGTGCAGCTTTTCTCCCCTTCTTAAATATGTTATCACAAAGGCGTTACCACCATCACCGATAGGCTCAGCCTTGACCAGCAGTGGGTCCTTCTTGGAACTGGCTGGCATTGGCTCTGTTTGACACAGGTTCTCACAGAAGCCACCCCTGTAGTGCCCTTCCTACCAAAACCTTGCCAAGCAAACCCAGTACAGTGTTATTGTAGAACCAGTCAGTAATAATGTCTACCTTTACAAATATGTTAGAGTTTAATTCCAAGGAAAACTATTTTAATGTTTGCAAAAGTCTTCTATTGCTGACAGAAGAGTTACAACAGTTAAATTTGATACAGTGTTTATTAATACTAAAAAAAACTAACAGATTTTTAAACTCTCATTCTCAGTTATAATGACCCAACTTGTATATAAACTTTACGAATTTACATGTGATTCAAAAGAAGACAAAAATGTACTTTTATATTTTTATCACTGGAAACCTCAGAAACAAAAAATCACAACACCAACAGTTTCAAATATTTCAGAAACTGCAGTAGAAATTAACATGAGTATTAGTTATAAGGACTTCAGCTGCTAGAATAGGGAAACCTTACTATTATTTCTGGCAGAACTAAGCGTTGAATATTCTTGAGCCATGGTCACACTATATTTCTTTACACTAGTTGTGTACAGGACACAGATACAGTAAGATCTGTCAGTCTGCATACACATTAGAAAGAAATAAAGAGATTCTATAACACAAGTCATTTTTAGGGAGAACCATTCTTAGATCCAGAATAAAAAGCTGAGCTGTCCTTTTTATATCTTTAGGGTATTTTGTTATGTTTTTTTATTTGTAGAAGATTTTGTGTCTAAACCAAAATCACAGCAAATAAACTGTGCTGAACCAGTTCTTCCCTTTTCCAGAGTGTGGTCCTAATTGATCTCTTTGTGTTTATATCATCAGAGACTTGATGTCCTCTAAGAAAAACAAATAGCTCTAAAAAAGTGTTATGCAATATCCAGTGCATCATTTGAGAAGAACGATGTAGGAAGTATCTGAACACATGCTTTAAAGCTTTTCTAAATGTTACTTTTCGCCTTACTTATAAAGCATTTGATGAATATACAATACTAATAATCACAGGCTAGTCTGATATACAAAAAGTCTGAGAAAGGTTGAATTTCGTAGTTCAAAATCTAAAATAAAGCTTTTATCTTACCATTTCCTTATTATTTTTTTCAGTTTTAGGTAAATCTTGAAATTACTCTGAAAAAGCGAAGCTTTTTTCATTGTTTTTTTAAAAGAAAACTCCAAAAAGTTAAAAAGAACAAATTTAATGCACAAAGCGTTATTAGAATAGGCCTCAAATCACCACTTTATATCTGAAAATTTTCCAGGATGACTTGACACAGGCAATGTAGGAAAGTGAGAAAAATAATTACCATTACACATAAACAATGGCATAATTTGATAGGTGTCAATCATTCTGCCACTGGAGGTAAGGCACTTTTCTCTTTGGTTTTAACACACTCAAAATTTGGCCTCAAGGTTTCCATATCTATTAATAATTCTTGCTACATGCAAAAATTAATGTAATTCTGGACTTAGAAAGTTCTAGCTATCTAGTTTGACATACATTTAAAAATGTGAATACCTAGTTTGTTAATAATGTAATATTTTACCTCCAGTTCAAAGAGTTACAGTCTCTCTTTCTCTGTTACCTTTGCAAGTAGCCACTTAAGCCTTCTTAAAGTAACAGAGCTGACTAACTTTAATAGGAAGTATTTTTGTTGGCAGTGCAATTAAGAACTCCAAAATAATGTAAAGATCACATGGAGCTGCTAAATAGTAATGGTTATAGCTGCTCAAAACAGCCTGTGGCCCTGTCTGCCAAAGGTATCTTATATTCAGTGTGCTTAGAGACATGGAAATTCTCAAATCACTATCAGCATAGCAGTCCCCCCGCCCTGACTTCACTGGGACCATTGCCTCCTCTTTTTGAATATATGTCAATCGCTTTTCTTAGAAAGGAGGAAAACAGTGCTTTTGAAAATGTTGATTTAAGAGTAAGTGTTGTAGAATA
Organism: Patagioenas fasciata; assembly: GCF_037038585.1. Taxonomy (NCBI): domain Eukaryota; kingdom Metazoa; phylum Chordata; class Aves; order Columbiformes; family Columbidae; genus Patagioenas; species Patagioenas fasciata. Next base: position 89,969,199 of record NC_092520.1, read on the forward strand.
TTAGGAGTATCCTGTTTATTACCTGTGACTCAAAAAGTCCCAGTGAGTCACAGTCTTAAGAACGTTCCTGTTGCAACTTTCAGCCTGACTAGAAAACAACATTCTATAAATAAACAAGTCACAAGTACTCAAAGGCTTTTTTCCAGATGGAAGGAGAGTAAAGCACATTCAAAGGATTTAGCTGAGTTTGAGACTCAGTATGTACGCCTTTGAAGGGATGAGCCAGTTTGGTTTGGTAAGCTTCATGCACTGTTGTAATACAAATAAAAAAAAAAAAAAGGACATATTTGTCTCATGAAATTTGAAAAACAACCATGAAAAATCGACTCTATAAATGAGATGAAGGATATTTAAGTTAAAAAATTCCTCAGTGTCACACATTGGATAGTAAATAAAATTAGTGATAACATAAAAGCAATGTCAAGGTACTGTCATAAACTACGTAGCTACTAAAGGTGCACAAAAATATATAGTAGATATACTATGAAGTCACACCTCCCTTTTTCAGGGACAGGGTTTTTTTCTGTATACCAGTCTTCAGAAAGACTCCAAGTTTCTTTTCAAGGTTTCAGTCTTTTCAATATATTAGCATTTATGATTTTGTTTTCAGTTTTCTTTGTTTTAAGATCTCTCCTTTTTCTCCAGACAAGGTTATTTGAACTCCTGATTGGAAGATTTTATTAACACTCAGCTATCACCTACAGTTAAAAATGGTAACTAGAATTACAAACTTGAGGGGAGATTAAGGATCAGTTATATAATATACATTATATAGAGCTAAAAATGGTTGACATTTCAAACAAAGAAATTTATACCAGCTAGAGGCTTTAGTCAAAAATGTAGCAATGTATGAACGTTTAGAAACAGCTTAAACACAATGAATATTTCAGTTTTTAAGTTGATTACATTTCTTGTTTCTTTTCTTATATCTGTGCATTTGTGATTTATGACCATAATTCATATATTCATAATAGTAAATTTGTGGAGAGATATCTTAAAAGATAATGAGACTCCTCAAAACCACTTGTACTTTTAAAAAATATTTTTAAATTGCACATAACTCATCTGCACAAAAATCACTTTTTTTTTCCATGTTTATATTGTAAACAAACACTTTTTTTTTTTTCTTTTTTTTTTTTTTTTTGGTGGGGGGGTAAGGAATTGGTTCCCATGTACAACAAATAAGGAAAAATTGAAACACTGTTTCTTGCCATTCTTAATGCTCATTCCAGTCAACAACATTCAGGTCCACATATTTTTGTCTGTGCTAAAAACTAGGCCAAGAGATTTAATATCAGCCCTGAAAAAAACAAAGCAAAACAAAAAGCACAAACAAACAAACAAAACCAACAAAAACCAGCAATGAAAATATCCGATAGATCATCAAAACAGGGAGACAAAAATTCATACCAAAAAATGTACCTGTTAAAAAAAAATAATTTTGGAGGGCAGGGAAAGAAGGAGGATACGTTAAATTCTACTAATATACTGGGGTTTCCAGGTTGTCATTGCTGTTCACTTTGGTGTCAATGAAAGAGATTAATATTCAAGACTTCTAAGCCTCTGTTTAGGTAATTGCTTGAGATAATTTTTAACACAGTCACCATAACTGGTGCACTACTTTCCTAGAAAAGCCACATTGTAAGTTTACATAGCAAAAACTATCAGACTTAAGGAAACCAAGAGTCCAAATGCTTTCCCCGATATCCATAGATTTCCAGAAGATTATCTTTTGGAAAGGCTGCATTTAATGTTATTCCCTCCTGTTGTTCACCAATGTCTGGTCTCTTTCTTTGCAATGACAGCAGAAAGTGAACTGGCACATGGTTGTGAGTAACTCAGGAAAAACCACATACTCCTTTATCAGTGTTCCAGTTAATTACAGGAGGTGACACAAAAGCTCTATCTTGATAAATAATAGTTTGATTATGATAATATTTTCTTTCTTTCTCTTTGCGTTTGTGGTGTGCTAAATTATCCAGGTATTTTGTCTATTGTCATAATGGATTCCAAGAGAAATATCCTCTCTTTGCTTTGATGATACATTAATTTTCTAATCCCCTTAAAAGCAGATTAAATTAGGAATAAAAGTGAGATTTTACTTAGGTATAGAGTGTAGCTTTAGCCTGGATACAGTAAGGAGAAAAAGATGAAAAGAATACATATACCTTTAGTGCTTTACTGGCACGTGCATTGCATGATGTTACATATTTTATTGCCTTTTCAAAAACGCATGCACTGTTTCTTCAAGTCAATACCAAACCTATTTAGTACATTACATAGTTCAGAAATATTTGTCGAACTGATTTGAGTTCTAAATTTCCTTCCCAACTGAGTGTCCAAGTCTCTCTATTTTCTTGGCTTCTTTCAGTATCTCCATCCATTATGACTGAGAAGTGAAATAGTCTTATCTGAGTAAGAGGTGAACTATTTCATCCTATTGAGGAACATACTCTCATTTTGTTTAAATGAGTACAACTAGAAAAGCATCTTTACATTAATATTTAGGTCTTTATGCAATGTTGCATCTCACCATAGCAGACTTCCACAAAATTTCAAGGGCTTCCTGTTAGCAGCTAAATTTGGATGCAGTATCCAATTTTCATTTTAATATCATGCCTAAAGAAAGAAAGAAAGAAAGAAAGAAAGAAAGAAAGAAAGAAAGAAAAAGAAAGATAACACATTTTCAATTTAAAAGAAAAAAATACAAGTTCAATTAATTTGAACTTTTAAATAAAGGAATCAGTTTTATGGTGTGTTAATTGAATAATAAATTATAAGATATTTATAACATTCTGTTGGTCTTCACTGGAAATTGTACCATAACCATTTTTGTTCTATTTACAGTGGAAAGTCTTTAGAAGTTGTAAAAGTAAGTGCTGTTTGGGGTATGAATTGGCAGAAAGCAACATAAACAAAGATTTTTAAGCTCTATCAAAAATAGTTAGGCTAGTGAGAATATGAGACACTTAATGCTCTGTGGGAAGCATTATTACTTATAATGTAACAGTTCTTAGCAGTCCCAAGAGTGAGTCATTAGCCTGTGATGGCTTTATACAAAACAGAATATGAAAGCCTCTCTCTAACCAGTTTTCAGACAATGTGACTGTAACCTAAAGTCCTCATCACTGAACCTGGGCTTAAGCTACCTGATAACACCCTGAGAGAAATCTAGTCTCCCTAAAACCTGAATTATTTCCTGTTGAGTAACTTCACATTTGTGATAAACTGGTCAAAACTAAAGCTTCATATCCTTGCTCAAAACTGATTCCAGTATTTGACCTCCAGCAATGCACCCTGCAACTAATTTTGGATGAATATATCATCACAATCCAATTGTCTCAAATAAGAAAATGTATATATATTTAAGAAATATTATCAAAATTAGAAGATGAACATATCAGTAACTGCCTTTCATTAAACTATGAAAGATATTAGGATTTAATATGTTCTCATTTGGCTGTTGTAAGCAGACCATCAGGGACCTTCACTTTAGGTGCTTGCCAGCATAAGATACGACCTTACTGTTCAGTGAAGCAGGATTATATTGAAAAATGTTGAGTTGTTTTCTGAATAGCAAACATTAGATAAACGAGAGGAAGGGTGTCCATGAAGCTCTGTAGACATTTGTGGAAAGCTGCTGAGGGTCTTCATGCATCACTGTCAGCATTTGTGGGATTTCCAGTTCTGGAGTGATTCCCTGGGTTTTCCAAGGCCTTTGGCTCCACAGCAACCCAGTTGCTCTAGGGCACCCATTTCCACCACCACAGAGCTGCAGGAGCTCTGATTCTTCCAGTTACAGAGCTCTGACACAGGGCTTGGAAAGCAGGCTAGTGACCCCAGAAATTCCAGACACTTGGTTAACTAGCCAGCACTGTGGGATTTCCCTGGAGCACATTGGGGCTGGAACTGAGTTTTAAATGTTTCCAGTTAATGAGATGTTTTCCTTATTTCAGCTGTTTCAACTATTGGTTTCACTCACAGTTTTACAACTAAATTCAGTGGGGCCACCCTTTTACTCTAAGGACATTAGTTTAAAAGAAATAAAAATCTCTCATCAGAATTGATAAATACCAATCGGTCAAGGTGTGTCTGAATGGTACAGAAGTTTACCACATCAATCACCAAACTGACGCCACAAACTTTCTTTCTCTTGCAAACAGAAGTAAATGCCCCATGACACGGATATCTAAACCCTGAGATTGTGAGTGTATTACACGGAAAAGTCACTGGCACAAGCACGGAAAGTTACAGAAGCTATTACTCATTGATAATAAAAAAGCCCCAATGAGATTTAAGCCTACATTAAACCTATGTGGTCAATTAATCATAATATGAACTGTTCACCACTGAAAGCAAATTCATGCACAAATAGTTCAAAATACCCTGATGGGGAGAAATTCATATTTCCTGGATGTAATAAATATATGTTGTTTTTCTCTGTGAGTAATGTAGATTTGTTATATTTGGATTCCAAACTCAGTGTGACTTCCATCCTTTCAGAAGAACAAGAAACTAACCAAAGCAAAATATTACATATTATTTCAACAAAATACTGGGAAATTTCAAGGTTTCCAAAGCTTCCTTACTGAAGGACACTGTCCAGTAAGTAATGCTGGCAGTATTTCTCATAAATGTAAAAAAGTAATTCTATGAAAAACTGCAAATGTTACCTCAGACCTCAGCAAGGCTTAGAATTTTTTCCACATGAACTCTTCTCAGCTGCTGCTGAAAGGAAGTGTGGTTTTTTAACTTGTGGTCACCACCACTAGTACAAGAAAAGGAAGTGATTTGGTTCATTTTTTGTTGTTTCAGTTTTATTTTTTTAATAGACATGCTGATTTTAACAGAAAGTTGGTAGGCTTTTCTGGGAAACAGAATCTTTTGGTTATCTTGAATTCAGGTATCTCCATATACACTATTTTCACATAAATGTTTCACGAAATAATAATTAGTATAAATGCTGTTTGAATAAAAGTTAATTTTGCATTCTCATTTCTCTGTCTCAGTTTTAGTTGCGGTGAAAGTATGCAGACAAACAGTGTCAGAGGCTGCAGCCTTATGTCCTCTCAGCAGGCAGACCTGAGACAATCTGTGCTGCAATTTTTCCCACACTGTACTGTGCTTACCACTGGTCTGAGGGAACCAGTTCTTCCAGATGACACGATAGCTTATTTGCCGTATTATTTTGTTTCTTAAGACTTTGATGAATGAGCCAGAGTAGACTAGGCCAGGTTTGACATGTCTTTATCTACATATGTATTTATTTCTTTAAGAATCTGCAGCTAATTTCAAGACCACGGTCACAAAATGGCACAAAAGTAAAGGTAGCAATTTTGAAAAATCAAAACAAAACAAAACAAAACAAACAAACAAAACACAAGAACAAAAATCCCAAAAACCTAAAACCAAACCAACAACAATAACAACAAAACCCCCAGATATTATAGTACACACATTCAGAAACTGCAGGATAAAAGTTGTTTGCAGAGTCCATTTACTCAAACCAATCAAAACAATGGTCTTTCATCTTACTAAGGGGTTGGGAATTCTTTAATGTTGAGTAGCCTGGACCTCACTTTTCACATAAAACATATGCTGTGTCATTTGCTCAATGCACTGGTGGACAGAAGAGTGGATAAAAAAATAAATTGCTGTAGTATATAAAGTCGATCAATCAAAACAAAGAAACATAAAAAAGCAAGATAAAATTCAAATAAATTGTCTGACTGTTGAAACAGTTTGTAGTCACATAAGTACTTATTTGGAACTTCATCCCTTCCACAGCCAGGTGTATCATGTTACTTTGAAGTTGTTTGAACTCTTTCCTTGTGGCTTATATGTTCTGGAACCACTACCATGGAGTTGATAAGATTCTGCCACGGTCAGTGGAATCTACAGTCTACCTTTATAAAAAGGAAGTTCAGTCCTGATTTCACGAGATAGCAGGAGCCCTAATTCCGTTGCTGTCTTCTTCAATAGCTTAGTACCTCATACTTACTTCTACTTACAGCTTTATAGGGAAGCATGTCTGCTGATAAGAGCCACATGCTGTAGCAGCTGCCAAATTCATAGAATGATTTGGGTTGGAAGGGACCGTAAAGATCATCTAGTTTCAACCTCCTGCCATGGGCAGGGATACCTTTCAATAGACCAGGTGCTCAAAGCCTGATCCAGCCTGGCCTTGGACACTTCCAGGGATGGGGCATCCAAAGTCTCTCTGGGCAGCCTGTTCCAGTGCCTCACCTTCCTCATGGTAAAGAATTTCTTATATCTAATATAAATCTACCCTTTTTCAGTTTAAAGCCATTGTGCCTTGTCCTATCACTACATGCCCTTCTAAAAAGTCCCTCTTGAGCTTTTTTGCAGGCCCCCTTTAGGTACTGGAAGGCTGCTATTATGTCTACCCAGAGACTTCTCAAGGCTGAACAACCCCAACTCTCTCAGACTGTCTTCATAGAAGAGATGCTCCAGACTTCTGATCATCTTTGTGGACCTCCTCTGGATTTGCTCTAACAAGTCCATTTCCTAGCTCGACCCCAGAGCTGAATGCAGTGCTACAGGTGTGGTCTTATGAGAGTGGAGTAGAGAGGGAGCATCATCTCCCTTGACCTGCTGGTCACGCTTCTTTTGATGCAGCCCATGATACAGTTGTCTTTCTCGCCTGCAAGCTTGCTTTGTTCAGTCGTATAAAGCTTCTCATCAACCAACACCCCCAAGTCCTTCTCCTCAGTCTGTTCTCAATCCATTCTCTGTCCAGACTACATTTGTGCTTGGGATTACCCTGACCCATGTGGTGGACCTTGCACTTCGCCTTGTTGAACCTAGAGCAAATTGCACAGGAATGTGTCCAAGCGGGTTTTGGATGTCTCCAGAAAAGGAGACTCCACAGCCTCTCTGGGTAGCCTGTTCCAGTGCCCTGTCACCCTCGAAGTAAAAAAAGTTTCTCCTCGATTTCTCCTGAATATTTCTGAAAGGGCAGTAAATAACATATGTGTGATGATGTACTGGAGAATTATTGTGCCCATAGTTTCTGCAAATGAACCACAATGCAAAGCTAAGATATTTTTGGGTATGTACTGAATGAACACTGTTAATTTAAATTTGTCAGATGTTTACTTTCAAAGAAATAAGTCCTAATCAGATCAAACACTAGTGGAAATGATTTCATGGGACTCCACTGGAGACAGGAAAACAGTTATTTAAATTTCAAAAGATATATATCCTTTGAGCATTTGAAATCAAAACAATGAAACATTGAAAACTCAAACCTGAGGGAGACCATGCATAAGAAATACTATGATAAAACATGCACAAAGATGAAACAGAGAATAATGTCAAACAGACCAAATTTTCATTGCTTTTCCACTACAAACTCAAACTGATAAGCAAAGTTGTTCACAACACAGGACTTTAGCCTTCATTATGTTCCTTTCTCTAGCTTCTGCCATATTGATGGTAGAGTATGGTTGACTATAGTTAGTTAATGTAGTTAAGAAAGCAGCTGGCCTGTTTTACGTGAAACGTGATTCAGTAACGAAAAGAGGCCTTACTTCGGAAACCTTCCTGTCCTGTGAATAACACTCCTTCCTCCACCATCCATTTACATTTACATCTGGAGAACTCTTTTCTCTGCTTTTAAGTGTCAGCTCTGAGGGGAACCACCTACAGACTCCAAATGATTCCCACCTAAGTACGTAATTCATCCTCAAGCAACAAAACAGAGCAATTTATTCTTTCCATCAATTAAGAAAACTCAATTTAAAGAAATCAATAAAATTAAAACCAAACCCAAGATAAACAAATCAACAACAAACAACAAAACAAAAACCAAACCAAAACCTAAATAAAAGTTTCTTTTTTTTTTTTTTTTTTTGTGATTGATTATTTTACTTACCTGTGCTGTATCTGCTTCAGTTAATTCGATTTCACAATGCTTTTGATGTGTTTAGGATACAAAATTGACTAGGAAGGAATGCAATAGGAGGTTTTAAACTAAAAATTGCAGCTTTTCTTAAAAGCAAGTAGTTAGCTAAAGATGTCTGTTTTACTGAAGTTAGTAAACATTGCAACAGTATTTATGACTTCATGCATCTCCAAGCTATGTATTTAAACATGTGCAATTATTCCAGAGAGACAGATGGCCATATTATTAACTGTGATGCCAAATTGCCTTGACTTGTATAAGAAGCATTCTGCTGTCTTTTCTTCCTCTTCCCAATCTATTTTCTGCAGACATTAACTTCTCCATTGAAAGTACAGACCTGGCTCTGCAAAGAGGTTTGTAGTCTCAGGTCTTTGTTATAGAAAAAGACCTCTGTGAACATGCAAGGGCTCCCTTGCATGCACTTCCTGGAAGCAAAGCACTTAAGTTTTGAGTATTAACATTGAAACCAAAAGAAGAAATACTTAAAACTTCTCTTTGTCTTTTGATCAAAAAATAAAAAACAAACAAAGCACACACACAAAACCACCAGCACCACCAAAACAGAAACCAAAAATCCAAAACCAAACCAAACCGACCAAAAAAAACCCCTCCAAAAACCAAAAACAACACAAAATCAGAGAGACAACTGAAACACTGTGTTGGGTTTTTATCCTCAGTGTTCTTTAAATCTACAGATTGGACAGCTTCCTGAATTCACACGCTTTAGTTTCAAGTCATAAATGAAGAAATTTCCAAGATTAAAGTTTAACTAGTCAGTCACTGGAAACTTACACATACTTATCTGTGGATAGAAATGATGAAGGTCTTTGAGACACTACTACTAGATTTGATGTGTTTGAGTAGATAGCAGCTATAGGTAGCAGAGTTATAAGATGGAGAATGAGAAATGTGAAGGCAGCCACTAGATGCGAGCAAATGGTACTGAAAGTAGGATGAATCAAAGGTCAGATTTAAAATAGTGTTATTTAGGTGTCATCACATGAGTCTGTTCTCCCAGACCTCCATATTCTCCACTTTAACCTCAAAGTACTTTTCAGTCTCCGTGAAACTTAATTATTAAATGTTGCATACATAGTTATTTTCACAGCAGAAACATAATTAGCAGGAAAACAAAAGAACAAATAATAAACATTAAAAACCACTGACAAAAGAAAATAGATGAACAGTTAAACAACACTGATATTTCCAGTTCCCAGAGTTTATCTACTTTTAATAAAATATGTAATGCAGAACCATTTAACTAAACAGGTAATCGTCCACACTACCGGTTCTCTGTTATTCCTGCTGGTTGTATCATGCAGGTTAGAAGTCGAACCGAAAAGATACTTTTAGTGCAATTGGACTAGCTTTGGTTTTGTACCTGAACATTTAGATGTGCTCACACTGCTCAATGTGCACTTGTATGTCTTCTTGTATTTTGTGAAGACTGGATTCACTCCTAGCATAAATCACAGCATCCCAAAGGCTTTCAGAGCAGAACCTGGCATATCTGTTGAACGGTAGATTATGGAGAAAATTAAGTGCAGACGCATACCCTTTCTGAAGGATGTGTCACCCTTTGTCACATATGTCTTTTCATAACATACTTGGCTCATGAAACCAAAGAACTTTTCACTGATTTTGTTGCTTCGCCTGCTGCAGAAGTACATAATAAATGAAACATCAGAATGAAAATAAATGAAGCCCAAGTTGTTTGAGAACTCAGAGGTTAAATTAGTTTCCCTACTGATATCAGCAAGGCTAAGATGTCACCTTCCATCTGCTACCATTCATAATGTTGCTGACCAGTGTTCTCAGATGAAGACCAGCTCTCTTGGTGGAAAAATAAGAAGAAAGGGCTCTCTGGTCTGACACACAGAGTCATAGCCGGCAGAGAGGATCTCAATAGCATTGGGTTTAGCCCAAGGACCCAGATGTACTGGAAGAGATCCCTTTTCCTTCTAATTGACAGCCACTCGCATGATATTTCAACACTTTTGCTTCTACTCTGGATCCAAACCATGAAATGCAGATGTGAGCAAACACGGTCTGATTTGTTTTTTTAGTTACACTAAGACAGTGATATGTTTATTTTCTCTTTTTGCTGTTATGTTAGAATATTCTGAACAGAGTCTTCAGCAAAAGTTTATGCTGAGCCTTCTTTGCACCATGAGGTGCATTTGTACCCTCACATCAAACTACCATATGTTCTGAAAGATAAGATACCACAGATTTTGCTTTATAGACTAAAATACTGTGACAGCTGTAGTGTATTCATTCCATAGTTTGCTCTACGAATATTCTGGGCATAAAGATTTTAAAGAGGTAAAACAATGCATTTAAAATAACATTTTATCCAGAAAGATAATCCATGTTTCCATGCCTCCTCATTTTATTCATACAAACAGTGCTGATACAAAGTTGGCATATAATATATTTATAGAAAACCATAGTATGATGGCAGCTAAGGATTGCATCACAGTAATTTCATACTTTTCTTTTACATTAGTTGCAATTCATGCAGCCACAACTTTTTGTTTACCAGGACTTTCTTATTTTTGTCACTCCATTTTCTCCTCAGCTCTGCCACTTTCATCTTTTGTACATGGTGTTCTTCCTACTAATGGAAAAACTTCTATGAGGAAGTAGGAGTCTTTTCTGGTTCAGTAGCAAGAACAGCTGCATCACTGTTTACAGACATAACATATCACTTTACTGTCCCTACCTTTAAAACAGGACTTTGTATATATAGATGCAAAAAGATTAATTATCATACAAGGGATTAATTATATGTGGATTTCTCTCCTGCAGATCACAGTATTTCTAAGGTCGTGAAAATCCATGCAAAGGCATGTCATTGCAGTTAGCATGAAACCATTTTTTTCCAGCTGAAGCAAAGCAAGGTGGAAGTAGATTAATACACTAAAATGTGGCATATAGAGTTATTGAAGACAGTGAAGCTCATGATTGGCAATTAGAGCAAAACTTGCTGAAAATCTTACCCATAACATCTAGAGTCACACATCTTTAATTTACTTTGGCTTTGATATTGACTAGAAGCCACAGATGTTATGTTATTAATGAATGCCTGGAATTGTTACAGTCCCTGAGAACTATGTTTTTTAAGACTTTGGTGCTAGGATACTCCCCTCAACATACAGTGATACATATGGCGTCAACTTTATTCCACCTCACAGCTCATTGCCATCACATGAATACTACTATGCTAAAGAAATTTCTTTCAGATGAAATGCATTTCTCACAAATGGCAGATGCTTCCCTAACCAATATACTAAAAAGTGATCTAATAAAATTAATGGGGAAAATCATCCCTGCTTCTCCTTTTGAGGGGAACTAACCTGGAAATGAGGAATGTAAGCGAGAGAGAAAACAGTCCAAAAATGAATGGGTCTTAATGGAAAGGTACATATAACAAATTAATGACAGACTTGCAGCAAATTAATCATAACTGAATTCTAATATAATATATACAGACACAATTAAATCTTACTTTTTCAGGATTTGTATTTTTTTTGTAAATATCAAGATATACAAAGCTGATTAACTAATGTCTTCCTTGTTGTTTTAGCTCGCTAATTAGAAAAATATTTCACAACAAGCTTTCTGAGTTCAAGTGGTGTTTTGGTCTTCTCAGAGCTGGAAATTATCTTAACTGCTTACTTAGTCAGTAGTGGAGTATTGTGAAATACCAGAAGTAGTGTGGAGTTATCACAAGTAGACCTACAAAACATCCAGTATAGACTATCAAAAGATAGAATTACCACAAGCATTAATCAATGGAAATAACTAAATATAAATTTCACAGTGTTCTTGTTGCTCAAGTCAACCACTTTACTTAGGCTAATCCTAGTCATGGATCGATTCTTTATTTTTTCCTGTAATTTTATATCCAATCAGAGAATTTGAATGACACAGAAGTGCAATGAAAAAGTGGGAGTAACCATCAAAATTGCAAGCAGCATCTTTGTCTTGCCCACGGGGGCAGTTATGCAACGAAAAGCAGTGGCGTATCAGGGTCTAGGAGAGTGGGTAGAAAGGAGTTTTAACTTCCAAGACCCATACTTCCAGTGTGGATTTCATAAAGCCGTTCCAAGCACCTTGATGTTTTACAAAGAATGAGTGAGGAGAATTAGGTGCTGTGAAATGGGTTACAGAGTTAAGAAAGTGCACCTAAGGAGGCAATTAAGCAATACTGAAGAGAAAATGGGTTTACATTTCTATTCATCAGACACAGAATTAAGGAATAACACTGCTTTTATCTTCCCCCTAAAGTTCTGAAGCTTGCAATACTGTTAGGCCTACTATGGATCTCTTCTGCTTTCCTAGCAGGTGGCAGCTGTTTCATCATGTCTAAAAGTGCAAAATTAGCTCAAATAGTTAGAATAGCCAAACAAAAATGTAGTAACTCTGCGTATAGCTCGGAATCCAGTGGGCAAACTGCTTTCTTTGGCTTGCAGGCAGAGAGATGTGTTTTGTAGAGCAGTTTCACAGAGGAATTTTTGATGATCTTCCCTGCAGGATACAGTGAAACAAAACAATTCTGAAAGCCAAAAATGAAGTAAATGGTGGCATGAATACTTGCTTCTCCAGAAGAATACAGAGTGTTAACAGCTGTCTGACAATCTGTAGGAAAGTAACAAATGGGTAGCTTTTGGCAAACAAAACACTGTATTTCAGATTGTTTGGTTTGATACATTTGTTTAAAAGGCTAATAACAATAAAATAGCCTGAAATACTCACTACTGAGCAACAACATGGAAGAGAAATGAGATGGTAAATAACTGATTTTCGTATACTTTTAAATTCCAAAGACCATTAATGAACAAAAATGTGTTTTATATGCAACCTTATTGAAAGTGCTCCAGGTTGAAGGATGTGATTACTGTGGATACTAATACAACATTTTTCCTATTTATGACCCTCAGGCAAAGGGATCTCAAGATACAAAGATTTGGAAGTGTACAACAAGGACAACTTGCAAATGCTAAGAAAAAGCATGAGATTCTATAGGTCTTGTTATTTTTACACCACACCACCCATCTGAAGTGCTGTGGTATGCCTGTCCATGTGCTCCAGTAGCTCTTGGTTACCTTAGTTTATATAAAGCAGCTGTCAGTATTCTCATCAAAATCTCCATCAGCTTTAAGCAAAACCACAGATCCAGCTGGAGTTCAGCATGGCTGCCTTCAGTTAGGAGCCTTTCCCGCCCTCTGCCTCTAATGCTAACAGATTACATATGGCCCAGTCTAAAAGTCATGTGGGGTTTCTGTGGGAACTACCTCCACACGGGCTTGGTCTCACTGTAGCTGCCTAGTAACAATCATTAATTGGACACAGAGGGAAATAATACAGCTTTCAGATTTAATTTCCATGATGGTGTCCAAGTCCAGCACAGAGCAAAACCTCTCTCCTTCCCACCCTGACTCTGGTTTGCAACCTCTGTGGGACTCTGCCCCTGAAGCTCCAAAGACAAGGCAGGCAAATCAATATCTCTCAGTGGCAGTATGTCTGCCCCACCAGCTCCAGACACAATATGTCAGGGCTGTCTCTAAAAGCAACCATGAGGTCAGTTCACTTTGTCACACAAAGGGCTCTTCCGGCACTTAGGTGGGGGCTGGCTACCCAAACACAGCCTTCCCTTATGCCCAGGTGAAAGGGACAAGCAACATCATCTGTTAATGTGGTATAATCAGCCTCTCAGATACATCTGTCAGATTTAGGAGTGTGCACTGATCACCATCTACCACCACCCCCTAACCAAGGTTTGGCAAACCAGGAAAGTGTAACTGGTACAAGGGAAAGACTTCCTAAGCTCCCAACAGTGGTAGTATTATGACTGCCAGTATCTTCACACAGGTTACAATGTCATGGTTTAACCTGAGCTAGCAATACAATCATGGTAGCCGCTTGCTCACTCCCCTCTTTCAGTCCCCCAGATAGGGGAGAGAATCGAAAGGGAGAAACTTGTGGAATTAGATAAACACAGTTTGATAAAATAACAAAATACTAATACACTATTAGCAAATATGTATATTTGTATAATAGAAATAGAACATAAAATAGAAGGTAGTCAATGCAATTCCTCACAAACTCTGTCCACACCAAGCAGCCAGTCCCAGGAAACAGAACCTGGTCCTGAACGGCTGATCCCAGGATGAGATAAGAGGAAAAAGGCAGGAAGGCCCAGAGGTGTCTGCAAAATGGAAGGATGGCAAAAGGTTGAACTAACGAAAATCCCAAACAGAAGTCCCCTGGATCCAACAAAGAGAGCAAAGAAAAGAGAGGGACTGGAAGATCCCAATTCTCCTTAAATATGAAGCATGACACTAATGGTATGGAATACTCTTATTGATCAATCAAGCTCTGCCCCATGCATGCCTCCCTTCCTCTATGCCTCACACCTGTGGGCAGAGCGCTTAGAATGTCCTTGACTCTCAGACCAGAGCAATTAAAAACACTAACTCCGCAGTGTGGTGTTGTATCTTGTCCTCAAAGTAAGTCCAAATAATGACCATCCTAGCTATGAAAAAGAAGGGTTACTAACTGCATGAAGAAAATTAACTTGTTTTCAGTCAAACCAGCTCATACACCTAAGACAAAAAAGACAGTCTGGAGCTGCTAAGGCAGGATGTGGAACACAAATATCCTTTCACACAATAAAATAGCATGGCCAAAGCTTCAGAGCTGTTGGAAAAGAGGGCCAGAATGCCTTTGTAAAGGGCTGCTGTGCACATAACCATGTGCAGGAGCACAGTTGTTACAAAGCAATCCCAGTCAGATTACTTCATTCTTCATTTTTTTCTCTCCTGTTCTTGTATGTGTGTGTGTGGTGTTGTCTCAACAGCTTACACATCCTTAGATTTGTTTTCAAAGCAGGAATCACTACTGTTTATTTGTTTGTTCTGCATGTAGAACTCTGCGTGCTTTCTTCACTTATGTCATTAGCAAATATACATGTTATGGGCAAGCAACTACAGCAGGCAGGAGTTTAATGGGGGAAACTGCAATGAGGTCGTCTGTTGCAGAGGCCTGTTAGGCAAGACCCCCAACAACAAGTTTATGGGGTTTGTATTGTCATATGAAGCACAGAAGCCACTCAATGCTTTTATGGAAAATTCTGTAATTGCCACGTGTTCGCAATGTATACTAGTACCATTAAAATCTGTATTTGCTTTGGGGGAAATTTATCCATATAAACTGGAAGCATGCAAACTGTGACATATTTAAGCACTCAGTAGGAGATTAAGCTGCACATATTTTTACACTGTCCTTGTATGAGAAATTTAATGACATGATACAAGATCAATATCCAGGGAAGCTGAGGAGTAAAACAGAAAAGGCATCAGTTACCTAGGGCATCAAAATTAATCTGAGAAAGAAGTGCTGCAGAACTAGAACATGATATTCAAAACAACAAAACCAACAACCTTAAAAGGTGTTCCTGTAGAGAAAAGTGTCTTTTTTTTGACCAGAAACTCTTCAGCAAATTTCAACTCAGAGTTAAATTTTTACATCTTCTTTTTAAAGCTCCTGTATATAAGAGGTTATAATGGAAACAATGACACATATTTAAATTATACTGTGATTAAATAATATATCATTATAATAAACAATTGCTTATTTCATGTGTCCATTATTTGGGGATGAAGACTGAAGGAGATCCATCATTATTTTTTTGGCTGGAAGCCATTGCTTTTAGGTTAATATAAAGAAGAAAGCACGTAGTTTCCAATAGTGATTTTGTTTCTGGCCATCTGAGGTTTTGTGTGTGAAACTCCAGTTTTCTGTGGGCTGTGCAATTTTGTCTTCTGCTTTTCCATTCTCATAGCCAATCATGTGACATGCAAGGTGGTATTTTATGTCCTTGTGTCATGTATTGTCATAATCTTGATTGGCAAACAGCTCAGCACAATGCCCATCACACTGAAGTCAGTCGATTCCTCACCTGTATAAAGTCAAGTTTCTTGTTGGTTTAGAACCTCAATTAATTTCCATAGCTAGACAGCTGACCTCTTCACAATGAACATAAGTGCAGACATCAGAAATGCTCTTTTATTTGGACCTAACTATGAATATCAAATATATTATTGTTCAGAAATCTAATTCCTTCCAAAACAAATTTTTAAAATAACAAAATTTTAAAGATACATAAATAAAAATAAAACTGATACAGAGCTGTAAGAACCGTTTGCTAGATCTGAGAGGTTTCCCTCAAATCCGCATAAATATCTGAGTAAGCATTTGCTAAAACTAATCTAGAACTGCAGAACATCATCATAAAAAATCACAATTCAGACAATAATCTGAAGTCAAAGGTTTTGTGATGTGGTGTTCACTGTCAAGCTGGAACGTTCATGCCCTCAGATATTCAAATTATTTCAGTAAGGGGAACAAAAATTTCAAATATGCTACCTCTTGATTTTGAGTGCCCATGATTCAAGTTTGCAGTGAAGACAAGTAATAAACACCTTTTTTTTCTAAAACTCTGAGAAAGTTTTTCACAGTAAAGTCCTGCCTACTGTCTCCAGCTGGAGACTCTTGGGAGGAAAATCTTCTTTCATTGCTCATTTTTTAAATTCCTGGCCAACAGCTGAGTTCTAACCTCTCCTTTAACAATGCCATTTCTTATTCAAATAATTTCATTTCTGAAGAACATTAACAAAATAAGTCATTCTGGTAAAAATTTGTTTATAGCAACAAAAGCAGTAACTCTGGCTCATTTTCTGTTACAGACAGTCTAAACTATGCTGGTGTGCCCAGCATGTGATGACTTCTCCAGCACACACCTCCTACATCTTTAATCAACTGTTTTTGTCAAAGGAGTTGTAGCAGCTGGGGAATGCTGTGAACATGTTGGCTACTGAAGCATCTTCTGAGAGCCTTTTACAGTTGGCATAAATAGTTCTGCTCTTAGGTATTTGAACTAAATTAACCTGTCTGCTTTTCTCTTTCCATACTAGTGAATACTGACTAACAGGAACCACCTTCACAAGTCAAGTGTTTATATGGTGTGCTAAAACTTCAAAACTAGAGCCACTGTATATTCTCTGTGCAGGATATCAGTAGCAAAGGCACATGGTGAAGGTGTTATGGACAACAAATGAGAGTATAAAAATAGCATTGATATTATGTGTTCAGAAAAGTTCTATGTACTTATTAGAGACCATGTTGCCCATTTTGCTTTTATAAATACAAATCATAGCAGACTTTGAAAAACAATATCCATCCATCATGGAGGTTGCTTGCCTCAACAATACCATATACAGACTAAGTCATGCATAAAAAACCTGCTTTGTTAGTTTTGTTCTTGACATATTGTAAGCTGGTAAAAGAAGGGGTTGTTTCACTTTTAACATGCTCTGTCCTCATAGTTATGCACAAAGGAAATTGAATTCACTATTCCCTAGCAAAGCATGTGTCATTACTTGGACTAGATAGGGTCTGCATTGCTATTCTTGCCATATCAGGAGAAAGAATGGAACATTCAGATCCTCACTAATGCTACCATGGGACAAGCCTTAAAGCTTTCAACTGTAGACACTTCATAGCATAGTGAGTTGTATTCAACCTGCCCTAGCTCCAGAGAGGACACAGCAATGCTGCATCCAACCCAAAATGAAATCTTGGGTGATGTCATGATTATATGTAGTCTGCAAGAAGTTTCACATTTGTATTGTGTCCAAGCTAAATAGAGATGAATTATGTACAAATGGATCAGGTCACAAATCCCAGAACAAGTGGATATAAACAGTTCCAAATAGTTTTATATAAAGTAAAATTCTCCTCACATACTAATGTGTTGGATTTTCCTTCCATTATAATATAGATGGATAAATAAAGAATGAATAAATAAATGTACCTTTTGACACAGAAGTGTTTCTGCAGTTTCTGCAAGTGTATATGACCTTCCTGTTATTCACAGTTTACAATCTACAAGTAGGAAAGATGAGAAGAAAACAGGAGTTACAGTAATACCTATCAGTTCTAGCAGCTGTACAATCACTGATATACATTAATGTGGATCTCTTTCCACATGGTCCCATGGTGTGGTTCAGAATTTGAATTTGACTAGGCTTTGCAACCCCTCAACAGGTTCATCACAGGGCCTTTAGTTGAAACGTAGCTTATAGGACTGTCTAATGGAATGATTATTTTGCTCATAAATATTTTTCCCACCATTTCCTATGCTTTTCCTGAGTGAACAAAGGCAACAGCACCAACAAAATAACTCTTACTCTTTCTTCGCTAGGGTCTGTTCAGGGAAGAGGAAGCCTACAGCAATTTTACTTCTGATTTTGAGCAAAAGTATAGTTACAGAAAAAAGTCCTGCTCTCCTGATGCAGTAGAGATTGTTTGTCTCCTTGTCTAAAAAAACAAAACCAAAATAATTTAAATAATGGTTTTCCAGTCTAGCCATTTCTGCCATCTCTTCTTCAGCAACTGCTCAGGAAGGCTTAGATCGTGCAACTGTGTACAGACACTACAGGCTCATTCAGTTAATTATCTTTTCTCTGCACTAGCCAATGAGTGAATAGAAAAAGTATGGCTCTGCTGCGAGCTTTACCCCAAAAACTCAAGGCAAGTGAAGTCCTACTCCACCCGCTAACCATTATGAATCCCCAGCTCTTATTGAGACCATATATTTAAAATATTGTAAAAAACTGTACTGGAAGCATTCCTTTTCACAAGATACAAGTAATAGGTCATGTTATCCTAAGAGTAAGTAATACATTCTGTGTGAATTAGTGAATCCACCACCATACAGTTATCTCTACACATTTACTGCAATTCTTACAACACAAGCCATTTCTTGGGTACTTTGAACATTTTACATTCTATATTTTCTGGACATGTGGAAAAGAGAGAATGACATAAGTTAGCATCAATTAATATTGTTATGGGTAATACCTCGAAAAATATTTCAGCTTTTGGTTGATATATTTACAATCCCTTTTCCCTAGCTTATTTCTTTCAGTCCCTTAATAAATATTATTTTTAAACTACAGGTTATTTTACTATGTCATCTGATAACAACTGCAATCCCATAAGCATTTTAAAAGAAAATTTCTTTTAAGCCTGAAACAGAACACCAGTTATGAACACTCTTCAAAATTTCTCTGGCTCCCATTCCAGTTACTACACGCGATACTTATATTTTGCTGAAGTACAGATTCATCTCGATAAAAAAGGAGGCAAGAGCAGCATATGTTCTTGCAAGACTTTCCATATTTTGTTGCAGCTGCTGTAAGAATCTTCTAATATAACAACTGATGCTACAGTCTTCACAGAAAAAGACCTGCAGTCATATAGACTGTATCTGAAATAGCATGCAGAAGGATATAACAGCTTGGCCATAAGCTCTTACTCAGATTAGCAATTTATTAATTTGCAGTAAGGTTATGTGCTAGGAAAACTGATACACTGAATGGGATGGGCCAGGGAACCACACCCTGGTGTGGAGTCAGGGTGTAGCCAGCAACATCACTAATTCCCCCAGTGATACTACCAAAAGTCAAGCCAAGGTGTAAAATTGACACTCTGGCATTGAACTTTCTTGGTAGAAGTTTTACTGTAGTGTCAAAAAGACAAAGGGTTTTCTAGGAAACAGCAGAGATCCTACAGCATTGCTAGGACAGGATCTCTCAGGAGAGAATTGCTAGATGACCTCCGAAGAAACACAACCTATGCAGTCCCTTACACAAGGAGGCTGGGGAACTTCTCTGGCACCTGGTGCTCCGTCACACACAAGTGTGACACTTTTTGCTCATTGTTGGTCCTCAAAGTGGCACAAATGGCACAAAGGTATTCAGAGGTTGCCATTGATCTTCTAAGGGAGCTGCCTTATACTGTCCAAATCTGGCATTTTTGTGAACATTTCTGACGTGCTCTGGGTCTCTGAGTGTCAACATGCAGCAACCATCCATTAATGATCCTAACTGCTGGATGCATTTTGTGTTTTATTTTTTCTTAAGTTAAGAAAGTTCTAATGAAGTTTTGCACAACGGTCTTATCAAAAGAAGATGAGGAACATGTGGAATTAAGACCAAATCCTCACTGGTATGCTTCAGTACAGCTGCAGTAAATTGCCCTTAGTTTCAAGGGTACTACTGTGTATCCTACCAGAAGTACACCTAACCATATGTTTATGAAGCTATGTCCAGTAGAGGTAGAGGCCAAGCTTTTTAACAGTTTTTTCTTTTCTACTTTGCCAGTGATATCAGTCTAGCTACAAAATTTGCTGCCAGAATTAGGGAAAATAGGTTACTAAACAGGGATTTAATAACAAAACTGTTTGCAATTTAGATACTTGAAGAGACGATGATAGCCAAATACATATATGCCAGTAAAGGATACTGAACATTTTTCTTCAATGATTCTTAACTTTGGAGGAGCTGGCATCATTCTCAACCAGCAAATTTATACATAATATTCTGTACAGTGTGTAACAAAATCCTAATTTGCAATCTGCCAAGTACTGGATGAGGGACAAACCTCAAATGTTTTTTCACATTATTTCTAAATCTGTTGTTGATTTAGTTTTGTTTATAAGATAGCATTTTGTGAAGTTCTTATTCACTGCAGAGGAGTTTCTGCATATTAAAGTGTGAAAATATGGACTAATGACAGCTCCCTATATTATATTATAGCATTATATACTAATAGGATGCTCATTTAAAAATGGTGTGATTTGGCAACTGGGTGGAAGTTGCAATTGCGTATGTAAGTTATGTAAGAATTACATTAGGTTTGCAAAGTGGTTTGCAATTTTGTTTAATAAAGTTTTTCACATAGACAACCTTGTAGATAAAAGAGCTGTAACATTATCCACAGAATAATACACTGTGCAGACAGTACTATGTATCCTCTTTCACCCTCTCTGCAGCAACTACTTTTCAATCTTTTTCAAGTCCATCACATGAAGGGGAAACTGTGCTGCACAGTAAGATAAGGGGGTCAAAATTCCTGTAATGTGCTTGTATTTCTCACACTATGGCCAGTTCCTAAGCTCACTGCCACCCACAGCAGAAAATGACAACAGTTCCTGGGCAGCACTTTAAAAAATTCCCTAAAGGGACAGCTGAAACAATATCTGTGTATTGTGCAGAGGTGAATGACATTCAATACCAGAGTGCTCGGTAGCTTCTGATATTTCTAGGTTGATTAGTGTTTAATGGAAGTACAATAGTTTTTTCTACAGTGGTGTTTTGCAAAGACTTCAGTATGTGAAGCATTCAATATCCATGTAATGCATGAAATAAATGTATTTTTTAGAAGATTCATTCCCTAAGTAAATTCTGCAGAACAAAAGTGACACAAACTCTAAATACAATTCTGCAGAACAAAAGTGACACAAACTCTAAATACAAACTGTTATTGGAAGGACAAGAGGTTGTAGACAATTCCTCTGTTTGAAATGCTGTCCCCAGAGAAATTTATAGGAATTTTTCATTGATGGAGGTGACCAGAGTAATTTCAGTGGTGCCCAACAATAGGATGAGGGGTAATGGGCACAGACTGAAGCACAGGAGGTTCCGTCTGAATATGAGGAGAAACTTCTTTACTTTGAGGGTGCCAGAGCACTGGAACAGGCTGCCCAGAGAGGTTGTGGAGTCTTCTTCTACGGAGACATGCAAGACTCACCTGAACACATTCCTGTGCAATTTATTCTAGATGAACCTGCTTTAGCAGATGGGTTGGACTAGATGATCTACAGAGGTCCCCTGTGATCCTGTACTACCGTGATTGACCTAGTATGCAAAATATGATGTAATTTGTAACCCAGGCAATTGGCTTTCTGATTATTACTGGAAATTTATAGAGTTTGAACTACAATGTTCTATCTGTCCTGCTGAAATATAGCTATAACAAAGAAAATTGGGCAGACTTGGACCAATCATCAACTATGAGAGTCAAAAAAAAAAAAAAAAATCTTCTTCTCTGTGCTGGTTTCAAACACCTCACACTTGAAGAAGTGAAGACAAAATCTGTTCAAAACTGTTCATCCTGTAATTTTAAAAGGTGTTAATTTTTGCCTCTAAAGCAAAAGTTCTATATATGTTCTGAGTACCCTCAGCAAGCCAATATTACTGTAATATATACGGGGGTGATGATGGTGGATTCTAGCAATACTGTATATTTCACAAGTAACATCTCACACAGAGAACGAGCCTTTAGAGAATTATTTTGAACACTTGAGTATAATCTGTAATGACCTTAATAGTACTGTTCGTAACTGAAGATGAAAAGAACCTTGAAAATACATGGATTGAATGAAAATGATATCACTGCAAATATCATTGTGCCAGCTTGTGTGTTGTTATCAACAATGAGGTCAAGTAAAGTATCAATTTAGCACAAAAAATAAACAGGAACTACTTGAATGGCAAATAAAACATGGACAAAGATTTCCCCAGTTCCAAGTTCAGTTCAGACCAAATATTTTTACAACAACTGACCTCACAATTCTTGGTCAGGGAGAATTCAGGGACACCACATTAAATATACAAACATGCACAGTTGTGTAGTCTGAAATAATACAATTAAATCAAATGGAAAGCCATTATTTGAGCTGGAAATGCAATGAAAGTCTAAATATTTCCGGCTTCAGAATGAGAAAGGTCAAAAGGATCAGTGCTATGTAACATTACGTCATTACGTGATAGCTAGCAAGAAGAAAGTACTGGTAATGATTTCACTACAATTAAACCAGGTCCTTCTCTTTTGGCAGCCATCAAACTTTATGTTGCTATCTTTTAATTCTAATGCTGAGAGCTGGAAGATGGCAGGTCACAGAGGGCTGTGTCACAGGACTAATCAAAAGACATAGAGTGGTAATATAGGATATAAAAATCTCTAGACTTTTTGCCAAACAAAATCTGTATGCTGTCTATTGTAAAAAGGAGGTGTAAATCACTTTCCTCTGAATGAAAACCATATATGTATTTGTTACCACACAGGATGCATTTCAATGCTTAAATGTTATTTTCCAATGAAGTTTTAATGTAAAAAAAAAGATTATAATTAAATGGAAAAATGTTTCTTATCTTTTAATGTGTCATTCAGAAAAG
The DNA here is from genome assembly GCF_037038585.1 of Patagioenas fasciata. Classification (NCBI taxonomy): domain Eukaryota; kingdom Metazoa; phylum Chordata; class Aves; order Columbiformes; family Columbidae; genus Patagioenas; species Patagioenas fasciata. The sequence continues at coordinate 89,992,215 of NC_092520.1, forward strand.
CATGACGAACATTTTGACCCATTTGACCAGTGGAAGATTCTAAGAGGATCTCAAGCCACTATAACTGAATACTAGACAGTTCTTTTTCCACAGAGCTTCCGATCAGACAAAACACAACCAAAATGGGCAAGTCCACAGAGTCATTCAGTGTGAAAATAATCTAAAACCATCGTATATATTAACACAGAAAAGAAGGATGATATTTCATTTTAAGAATGGTATGTCTCTGAAGAGAAGTTGACTTAAAGAAAGCTGGATACTCCAGGTACTACGAGTGGCACACCAATGTCTTATGAGAAATGTATTTTATTTTCTATCAGTTTAGCAACTTTCTTCTTGCTTTCATTATTTCTCATTTGGGCACATTATGCACCTCTTTTTCCTGCTGTCATGTAAATTTTATCTAGGGTCTTTTCCAGTGACATAATGTGTTTGGAAAACTTGCTTTTCTTTTTTTTTTTTTTTTCTCCTCCTGCCTGCCACTATGTGAACAAGGTAAGCTGTCGGAGTTATGAAACTAAATGATTTAAAGCAGGACAAGAGAAAGAATAATAAAATCCTTAGATTTGGTGCATATAATTTTTTCTCCAATTAAAAAAAATAATGCTTTTATTAGGCTCGAGATTGGGGACAATTATGTTTTTAATTTCAGTGAGAGTCTACTCCGAGGAAGAAGCCTCCTTTATTCCTTAAATACGGGTTTAAACTGTCCTTTATTTCTTTCAGAATTAACACAGAGTCAACTAATTAAATTCTGAGGTCTTAACCTCACAGACTGAATGTGGGAATTCTGTACGTAGATTTTATCCTATTCTCTGTAGAAGATGCCTCCCTGTGATGTGAGATTGCATTTCTGAGTAAGTTAGAGTTGATGAAGATTCATTTCCAAGGTAGTCTGAGGCAAAGGTTTTCCTCAGGGAAACTTGCCATGACTTGCCAGGCCTTGTGAACTCAAACAAATGCATCTGCAGTTCAGTTTCTCATTTATAAAAGAGGACGGCACGCTGCTTCCCTGTCCCACAGTGGTGTCAAGTATGTAAGTAGTTTAAAGTCTTCAAAACTGCTCCATCAGTCATGTTGTAGAAATATGGGCTATACAAATAAAATAGCTAGATAGTGAGAATGAAAAGAAGGAACACAAAACTTCAAAACTGGGGAGATGAGTTTATATTGGATAATCAACATAATAAAATAGTAAACTCTTCTCTGAACTGAACCTATTAATTCATACTTATATTCTTAATTCATATATGAAAATATGCTCACTTAGGCAAAAAATGTGAACTGGAATAGATGCTTGATAATAAGAACAATTTAAAACCTACATTTCACTAAACACTTAACATTTTACCCCGTTTGGAATATCAGATATCATAGTATTTCCAGCCAGTGTACATTTTTATTTAAATTGTATTAAACTGTTTAGACACATGTGCATGCCAGTTTAAATAGTGCTGTTTGGAGAACATTATTTTCACCTTTATCGGACAAAAAGTATCATAGAAAGTTGCCTTACCCTGGAAGTTGAACCCAGTTGGAAATAAATGAACTGGGATACAGCCATGCCTGGAAACTGCAAAATAAAAATCTGCTTAGCAGAGAGGTGCATGTCTTAAATGCTTCAATATAGTTATCTTTTAAGAAGACAGAATACTCTCTGGGACTATATCCCATGAAAACAGCTGAACTTTACGGAATTCCTGTTGTAACTCTGCATGCTTCCATAGGTAAAGTAGGTTTCTAATACCATTCATCTGATTTTAATGGGATAAAATATTTCTTATTACTGCATCTCCTACAGCCTCCAACCACAAAGAGTGTCCCACTACAATACGTTTTGTGTACTGAGAATGTAACAGGCAGTCCTGGCCTCATGGTTTTCAGACTACATATACAAACAGATTATGAGGAAAAGATGCTTATCATCACTGTCCTTATTTTGTTTGTGAATTGTTTTCAGAGGGATTTGGATAAAGTCCTAGATGACTGCCTACATCCATAACAAAGCTAATAATTCAGTATAGGCCTCTCGACTTCTAGAATTATCTACAGGTCACACACTCCAATGAAATTTCCAAACAGCAGAAGCCACAGGTTTCCCCGAGGAGTTCTATGAAAAGTTCATATGAAAAATATGCCTAACATTAAAGGAATTTTACAGTTGAAAAATAACCTATAGAACTATTCCTCTGTAAGCCTGGAGAAACGTGAAATGCTTATAGCAAGAATACATGCTTCCTGAAAAAAAGAACTATTTTCTTTATAAATGATGAGAAGTTCTTCACACCGAACAACATTCTTCTCTATTCTTCATGCTATGCAAATTCGAAAACATGATTCAGTCATTCAAAATACTATATTTGTAATAACTGTATTTAGTTGATGATGCAGTCTGTTAAAATATGCATGTTCTTGCAACTTGGAGGATAATACTTTTTGTTCTAGTTTTATTTGTATTTAAATGTTTCATAAAATAGTTTTGACAGCTCACCTGGGAGAAAGTATATGCCCTTATTGTGCTGGTGGTGAACCTGAGACATGGAACCTATTCACTGAGGAGGTTTACCAGTGCACTGGCCTGGTCGTCTTGTATCACCACCTTTACAATAATCTTCCAGTGGACACTATAATTACATCTGCACCGATAAATTAGAGGGTACCATGACATAGTACATCCTGGAGCTTTCTCATCAATACAGTTAAATTGTTAGAAGACAGTTTTGGTCTGGGCATGTTAGTTCTCTCATCCTAAAATGCCTCATTTTCCATCAGACCTACTGTGCCTGACAGACCTACATTCCTTTTGGGAGATGCGAGTTATACCATTACGCTAAAAAAAGTTGGGGTATAGTTATCTCAGCCGTAGATTTCCTAGGTTAATTGGCTTTTAAGATATTTCACATTTCAACGTTGCTTTCTAGTGGCTCCAAATATTTTGGATCGTGTAAAACAATTCATGTCAGTGGGCAGTTGTATCGCAGCGGAATCAGAGTGAATTAAAAACAGAATAAGTCAGCAAAGGTTGCTTTTAAGACGTGGTGTCTTAATTTCTTTTTTTTTTTCTCTAAATCTATAAGATATAAGATCATGAGATATAATTATTATTGATGATCTGGATATCTTTCCATTTCTTATCGATTGTACAAGACTGTCAGCAAATTATTAACAAATGAAATGTTAGCTTTAAGAGAGTCATTTGTGAAGCTGTGGGATTTTATCTTTTTTTCCTTCCTTTTTTTTCCCCCAAAACTTTATGTTTTAAATTATTGGGAGCTCAATCTGGCAGCACGTCACCAACATGATAGGTGATATTTGTCCCTAGGAAGACAAATCATACTGTTTTTAGTGAGCACTGTGTGGTGCGTTGACCTTAGTTGGATGCCAAGCGCTCACCAAAGCTGCTCTATCAGTCCCCTCAGCTGGACAGGGAAGAGAAAATTTAACAAAAGTTTTTGGGTCAAGATAAGGACAGAAAGAGATCAGTCACCAATTAACGTCACAGGTTAAGCAGACTCAACTTGTGGAAATTAGTTTAATTTATTACAAATTAAATCAGAGCAGGGTAATAAGAAATAATTTAAAAAAAATCTTTAAACACCTTCCCTCTACCCCTCACTTTTTCCTGAGCTCATCTTCACTCCTGATTTCTCTACCTCCTCCCCCACTAGTGGCACAGAGGGATGGGGAATGGGGCTTTTGGTCATTTCATCATCGTTACACATGGTCTCTGCTGCTCCTTCCTCCTCATGGAGAGGACTCCTCATATTGTTTTCCTGCTCCAGTGTGGGGTCCCTCCCACAGGAGACAGTCCTCCATGAACTTCTCCAACATGAGTCTTTCTTCATGAACTGCTCCAGTGTGGATCCCTTCCACAAGGTGCAGTCCTTCAGGAAAAGACTGCTCCAGCGTGGGTCCCCCATGAGGTCACAAGCCCTGCCAGGAACCTGCTCCTGTGTGGGCTCCTCTTTCCACCATTCCACAGGTCCTGCCAAGGGTCTGTTCCAGCATGAGCTTGCTACAGGGTCACATCCTCCTTTGGGCATATCCACTTGCTCAAGCGTGGGGTCCTCCATGGGCTGCAGGTGGATATCTGCTCCACCATGGACCTCCATGGGCTGCAGGGACACAGCTGACCTCATAATGGTCTGTACCACAGGCTGCAGTGGGAATCTCTGGTCCAGGGACTGGAGCAGTGCCCCCCCCACCTTCTTCACTGATCTTGCTATCTGCAAGGTTGTTTGTTTTACATATTCTCAACCCTCTCTGTGCTGTTCTCGTTACATACAGGTGAAGATTTTTTTTCTTTCTAAAATATGTTATCATAGAGGTGCTACCACCACCACTGATTGCCTCAGCCTTGGCCAGTTCTCAGAACCAGCTAGCATTGGCTCAGTCTGACACAGGGGAAGCTTTTAGCAACTTCTTACAGAATCCACCCCTGTAGCCCCACGGCTACCAAAACCTTGCCATGCAAACCCAATATGCACTGCCACCACTTCACAGAAGCATAGTAAGAATAAGAAACACATTTCTCCAGGAACTTGTAAGCTACTAGTAAGCTTTCCCAGAAAACCAGGGTTTCCTCTTTTAATTTAAGAGCTCATCTCACACATTTGAGAAAATAAACTTGGCTTGAACCTATCTTTTCTCAGCTCTATGTCCCTGGGCAGATTTCAACTCAGGAACACTCAGGCTCTAGCACCACCTGGTTAAAAATAATAGTGTGCACACTACTTAATAACCTTCTACATATTTTCATCTCATTATGATTTTATTACAAACACAAACACACTCTTCTCAGGTCTCAAAGTCTTCTGGAAGGCACTTAAAAATACATGTCCAACTGAATACTTAAGGCTGTAAACCATGAATAGACCTTCAATATTGACTACTACTCCTGCAAGCATTCATTGGAAAAAAAAAACAAAACGTTTTTGTGTGATTCTTTGGCTCCTGCATTTTCACATTTTCCAAATTGTAAGATTCTTTCTTTAGAAGCACCTGATGATCTTTGTGGAGTGCTGCTACTGCTGCCAGCAACAGGTTTTTAACTGACATAGGTTACAGACCAGAAATTCCAAATATGGCAAAATCTGTATGTTGGTTGCATTCCCTTAAGATGAAGGAATGAATAGGTGTAAGTGGCATTACTAATACTGAGTCATTAAAAACCAAGACAATCCTAATGTCTACTGCTGAGCTTCTGATGTGTTTTGAAAAGTCAAGATCTGTCTTTATGATTCCCTATGACATGGATGTTTGTGGAAATATTTTTACACTCTATTTTTTTCCCCAGACTTTACACAGTAATTAGAAGTTACAGAAGAGAAAAAAAAAAAAAGTTATATGAAACATTTGTCTCATTGAGGTTCTACAGTCTCTGTCTGAGGAAAGCCTAGTTTGGATAACCCAGTCATTGACTTCAATACAGTATCCACAAATTATAGCTTATCTGATGATATACATGCACACAATTGCCCGGAAACCTGCTTTGTTCCAAAGACTGTCTATAGTAGGAAGAGATATTTACATTTTTCCTTGCAAACATATTCAAATTAATTAAATAATTAAAGTGTATTTGGAGGTAGGATAGGAACAATTTCTTATTTTAGAATAATAAATTGGGACCAGCAGTTCATAAAGGCTTCCAATCAACCTTTTGACATTTTGTAAAACTCTTATCTTTCAAAACTAAGTGTGAGATTTTTCAAGCGTGGTATCATTTATAAAGCGCCCACACTCAGGCACAGAAATGTGAGGGAAATTCTGGTTCCACTGAAGTAAAGGAATCCTTATAAAATGTTATTAATTTCAGGAGGTAAAGGAAGTAATTATTTCACAGCAAATTTTCCCAAACCAGCTAAATCATAGGATCTCTCAGACCTCAGTGAAAGAGGAAACCACTACTGCAGTGAAAGTGCTGGTGGGCTGTACCACAGGACCGAAAGTATGATGCATATGGAAATGGTTGCAGGTTGCAGTGAGTTTGCAGTTTTTACCTGAAGTGCTAATGCATTCAGATGAAAAATCCACCTATAAAGTGGAATTGTTTTTTTCTTGTATATGAATTCCTGATTTCTTGTGATTGTACCACGACCACTTAGAATTCAGCTTTTCATAAAACTAATAAGTATGGAACAGTTTTGGAAAGGTGTATTATATGAAAACCCCAAACAAACAAGGCCTATATGGACTTTGCTAAAATTTCTTAGAAACACAATAAAGGCAAGAAATAAAGAGGATGTAGTAGACACCATGGAACATAAATCACTGTGTTTCAAATGGATAAAAAAGTGTTTAGCAACAGGAAAAGTAAACATGTTAAAAGTAACTTTGAGACAGCAGTATAAAGATTTGTAGTTGACTTTGGAAAACTCATTGGAGTAGACTTCATAACTGATGCACAGGAAATACTGCCTTGCTGAGAAATATCGCCAGCTTACTTAAAAGACACGGTGGAGGGCAGTCTCTGTCCAGGCTATCACTTCTGTCCTCAATAACTCCTGTGTAGCTACTTTCCTCCTGAAGAACTAGATAGGTAAAAGTAAACATGAACATTCATACACTTATTGTGCCAGGTACCTGGGAAAATACTTCAAGATCAGCTTTTCCATTCTTTCCTAGCCCTGCAGGTAATTTGTATGTGCTGTTTAAGCAGGGTGCAATTAGATGATTACTCAGTCTTTCTGAGTGTGTCACTGGAAATGCCTTCAGCAGTATCCATGTACATTCCCTGCTCAACACAGTATTTTACACAACTTTATCAGACAGATACCTTAGTTATAATTTAATATATATTAATTGGTCTGTTCACTTCTGTTTATTTTTTTGTTTTTAGTCGGTGTACTAGAACATCATTAAGAATAAGAAGCACCTTAAGACAGAGAGAAATAACTGTGGGTGCCATACAAAGAAGTACCACCAGGAGAGCTGAACAGAAGTTCTAGAGGCTGAGAGAAAAAGCTATTCTGTGACTTTCTCCAGTCAGTAGTAATCCACCTTTGTACCTGAGGTAATTAAATTTCAGTAAGGTACGGAAAAGTAACCCTCTAGTATACCTAAACTCTGGAGGCCCAGAGTAAGTCTTACTTCTCCATTTCAGCATCTCAGCTGGGTGACCTTAGTTGTTAGATTTATGTTGGTTTAAGCATGCCTTGGAAGACAAATAAGTATCTCAGGGGAACACAGGAAGTGAGAATTAATAAGCAAAATCTCTAGGGACAGTGCTACTAAATTAATTGAGTAATAGTGTAACGGACAAAAAACCCCTCCTTTCTCATCCTTCAAAGTGCCCATATGATGACAAGATTCTTCTGTGTTTGATATGGATTTCTAAGGAACTGTGGTTCCAACTGGCTTGGGTGTTTTTTTTCCCTATCCTTGAAAAACCCAGAACTGTATGAAATTTCATCTGAAGGTCAGTTGAACACAACTCAAATTAGTGATGTTCAACCTCACATCTCAACTAGAGTGTAATTTTTTTTATTTCAGCAGAATCTTGCATGGAGCTTGGGAAAAAAAAAAAAAAAACAACAAACGATGTCTGTTTTATTCCAGAGATAAAATTGTTTTTTCAGGTCAAGATATGTCAACTTTCCATTGAAACTGGATATATTATTGAATCAATAGTTGTCTGCTCACAAGAGTTCATCCAAACTCACTGTCAGAGCATGCAAGGTAGGAGGAAAGCACATTAGATTCAAGCTTCTCATCTGAGCAAAATCACCTAGAGTTGTTTACGCTCCATCCTTTACTACTCATGAGGTCAGAGACCTGAGGCCAAAAAGGCTTCTACATCCAACTCAGACCATGTCTGAAAGATTGTCACTCTTGCTGCTGAGAACCGTGGGGATAAGAGAGGCAGAAAATATTTCTCTCCACCACTTTAAGCTGTGACATGAACTGATGCAATCTTTCCCATAGACTTCTAGGGTTCTGAACGAAAAACTGAAATAGAACATCAAAGTGTTGTGAAAATACTCCAGTCAGAAATTTATGTATTTGTATCAAAATAAATTATTGCTGCCCCAATTATTTTTAATCATATGACATTTACAGTGCTGTGGAAGAAACAATTAGGTAGTTTAGAATCATTGTTTAAACTATCACACTGTACTGTCTTGATTGCAACTGATTTTTGCTTAGTTTTCTCCAGTTCTAAATTTATATGTACTAAGAAATAGCTAACTGAAAGTTTTGAGTTCATCCACTCCAGTGCTTCACTGTTACTACAGTAGGAACCATGAACAGATGAAAAAAAATCCTTTTCCCAACAGGTCACTCTCATTGTGTACTCCAGAAGGTACCCATGAATGAATGGCAAATGGCCATTCAGAGAGTTGCCAAATACCATTAATCAATGCACCAATGTGGCAAGATTGAGCTTTGTGACAGGCATGATTTAATCTATTGTTTGGTAATCAACCTCATCTATGGACATTCTGTAACTCTCACAAATTCAAGAATTATTGTTAGTCTTTTGGAGCAGAACAGTACGAGAGTGTCTCACTTAATAATCACAAATTGCTCTTTTTTTCAGTCAAAGAGGTAACTATATCATGATTATGTGAGAGAACAGATTATGTCATCTGGACCTAACAGTACATGCTTTGTCTCATTGAGTACTAATCTCCCCCAACCAAGCCTCCCAAAACTCTGTGGAATCTTCAAGTTCGAAGTTGTTCACTGGGAGCAATGGATAATAATGCCATTCATCCACTCTCTGATTCAGATTTAATAATTAGAATGACTTACCCCCCAATTAAAGGGCAACGTTACTTCCACTGTTTGTTGTTCCTATGATTTACAACCTAGTACCACAAAATATTCAAAATTAAAAAAAAAAAAAACAAAACAACAAAAACCAACAAAAACCAGACTTTCTGGTCAGGATTCAATAGTTAGAGGATTACTTCATACTTGACCTCATCTTCTGAATTAAGACAAATTATGCATTTGATGAAGAAAGAAGTGAATCACGTCTGTTTTGGAATGTGCACCCTCACAAGTTTTAAAATATTCTGAATTTATATTGAAATAAGACCTGAGAATGGCACTTTCATTTTATAAATTTCAGACTGCAAGGTAGAAAGCTATAAAAGTAAATGCTTCCAGAGACTGAAAAGCTAGTTCCCAAAGAAAATGGAAATAACAGTAGAAAATACCACCATTTGTTCAGGTAATTCAAATGTAGTTATGTACATGGAAGTTAGTAGTCCAAATGAAACAGTTCTTTGTTGGCAAAATGAAACGTTTTCCTCTGTTTTCAATGCCTCAGCTTTTCTTTCTGGCCTGCTTATCAATGCCTATATTACTATCACAATTCTGGTATTATTCAAAATCTTATTTTACTTCTCAAACTACTTATGGGCATAAATAGAAAATTCTATTCACCTGTGATGCAAATTAGAATAAGAAAATTGCATGATCCTTCCCTTAAATATTCTGTATTTGCTTTCTAGTTTTTCCTGTTTCCTGTATTAAGACTTGAGGTTTGAGGAGATAAAGCATACAGTGGAGGTAGATGAAGAGACCTTTGATTGATGGCAGCTTTAGCTAGTGAGGCTGGCTACTGCAGCAAGGTATTGGTGACCTCAGGTCAGATAATGAACAGTCATGGTGTCGTTTATAGAGTTGCACTGTAAGTAAAGAAACTTTGCCTCCTGCCTTTCATCTTTGTTCAGCTTGTCTAGTTGGAGTCCCATGCTGCACACCTGCAACTTTTCCATATCTGGGACCAAACTATTCTGCAAACAGCTTGTATAATCTGGTGGTACTTTCATTTCAAATGACTGAGCAAAGCCAGATACAAAGACTTTGCCAAACTGAAAAAAACCCCTCCATTTATGAATTTTCAGTCTCATGCCTCAACCATAACACATTCCACCAACCTAATAGTAAAGAAAGTTAGTTGGTCAGGAGGCAGAATAATGTGACCTATAACTGCACTTCTAGAAAAAGATAATACTGCAAAAATTGTATGAATTTAAACATTGTACTTGGGGTAGTACAAGCTGTACTTAAGCATATAAAAACATTTTTAACACTTGAAATTGATCAGTTTGGAAAATTATTTAGACTGATGCTACTGCTTTAATTTGTTTTTTTTTTTTTTTTTAATTGCTCTCTACTTTTTCTCCTCTACTTCTTTGCTAAATTTACATAGTTACGAAAGGGAATTGGAAACTTCACCATCTATTCCAATGATACTACTTACAGTACTACTACTTTACTATTACTGTGCCAAATTTCTCTCTTGTCAATAATTTCTGTCCCCTAAAAGCTGTTTCTTTCTGTTTTCTTTTAGCTCCAGTCGAGCTTAGTCTGTTTCTCTTTGTGGAACAATAGCTCTGTTCTTTCATATGGAAATCTATTGCTTACAGGTTTCAAAACCAAGTGTTATAAACATCACAGTTTTTTGAAAAATTACCTAAGAATCTTTACAAAAGATACAATTTCTCTGCACTTTTGCACTTGTACACTTCATCCCACAATACTGCTTATTTGAACCACAGTGATTGTCAGTCCTCAGCAGGACATTTCTGTGAAATTCTACTTATCAAGTCACAATCAGTGGCATTTTTTCTGGGCTGTTTGAAAAAAACCTGTAGGTGCTGAAGATTTAAAGGAGTATGGGATTATTTGTTTATGTATGTATTTCTGAGAAAGCCTATAATCTCTATCTGCACTGCAAAACAGATGTTCTGCCTGGTATTCCCTGAGGTATGGGTCCCCAGACTGTTGGCTGTGTCTGGAGAAGATGGGTCTGGTGCACATTCTCTTGCATGCTGTGGGTTTCCTCTGCAAGGAAGGAGTTATGGTGCATTTCCATAGGTCTACCAGTTCAGATAGTTGAGTACATCTGTGGACTTCAGAGTTTGCTTGTCTTAGTACGCTTTAAAATGGAATAATTTCTTCAGGGCTTCACAGCTCTACTGAATTACAATTTTCTTAAATCTGATCTGTCGTAATCAGGACTGCATTTCTGAAGTTTAGAAGTAAATGTAGGGATGTTACAAAAGGAAAAGACAAGTAGCACAAATGGGAAGATGCCTTACTTTCATACACTGAATCCAGGGGATCAATTCATTGCTTAAACATAGGAATGCCCAGATGCTCTGGGCTGCCTGAGGCAACCTGGGGCTGCCAGATGCAGCACAGGATCTGTAGAAAATCTCTGCCCTTTGGAGCAGCATCTGAGAGCCAAAAGGAATATCTAAGGGTATGAAGTGCCTATATTTGGGGAATGAAATCAAGCACACAGTGCTGGTAGACACTCCATTTAATACCAACAGAATAAAGGCTAGGCTTTATGAATCAGACTGTGTCATTAGTGAAGCAAATAGAAAATAGGGGCTGATTTGTTCTTTGGAGACACTGTAGGTTGTATGGAGAGAGGCAAAAAGCAAGAACAAATCATCTTCTGAAATTTGAAGGGGACAGAAAAAGAAATAGAATCGTCATGGACTTTTTGTTTCTGATTATCTTGATCTGTTTTTTCTTTCATAAAATAAATTAAGTTGGTTTCAATGAGACACCGTCTGTGATGAGCAATTCTGATTTAAATAAATGAATCAAACAAGCTGTTTATGTCTGTTGTATCAGAATACAACAATATTGAGAGTCAGTGATAATGAAATCAATGGCAGTACATAATCAAAGCAAATGACCTACAGGGGCAGGTACAGAACCTAGGTTTAATAAAAACAAAACAAACAAACAACAATAACAAAACCAACCCAAACTATTTTTCTTATTAAAAGAATACTTATTTACAGTCGTCACCAGCATATCACATATTTAGAGGCTTCATAGCTTTTAAAACCGTACACAGTTTTAAACTACTATTTTCATTTGATTGGTTCTTTCTGGAAGTCGTATAGCTCAGCTGCCTGTTCCATGGTGCATATAAATATAGGTGTTGCATATTACCTCTTATAAGACGCTCTTAATACTAGCTTAGACGTTTACAGCTTACAAATAAACATTTGGAGAAGGCAAACAAAATCAATTCCCAGCATTTTGTATTGCTCAGACCCACATATGCATCTGAAAGATACTGAACATTTTATTGATCCCTAGACTAGGTAATTCTGATGTTTCTCAGAATATAACTGTCTATATTAGACAGTTATGCAACAGACTGGTTTTGTCCCCAGACAATGTCACGTCTAGTAAGACTATGCATCATTTTTCATTCCTGAAGTTTTATGCCTCCAAGGTATTTTATAGTTGCTATTATTTATTTCCTCTTCCTCTGTCTCGATTTCAATGGTGCAACAGTGCAAATAATTGTGTTTAGTAAATGAGAAAAACCTTAGTATTGGCAATATGTAGAGAAAAAATAACACAAACACAGAATTTCTGAGGTTGACAAGGACCTCTTGAGATTGACTAGTCCAACCCCTGCCTGCTCAAGCAGAATGAGATAGAACAAGATGCCTCAGACCATGTTCAGTCTGTGTTTGAATATCTTCGTGAGTACAGACCCAACAATCTCTCCGAGCAACCTGTTCCGGTGTTTGATCACCCTTACAGTAACAAAAAACAAACAAAAAACCCCAAAGTTTCCTTGTGTTCAGATATAATTTAATGTGGTTTAATTTTTGCCCATTGCCTCATGTACTACCATGGGGCACTGAGAAAAGCTTGGATCCCTCATCTTCATTTTCCCCCATCAGGTATTCATACACATACTTAAGATCCACCTGAGCCTTTTCCGATCTTGGATGAAGAGTTCCAGCTCTTTCAGCCTCTCCTCATAAGACAGATGTTTCAGTCCGTTATTCATCTTCATTAAACTTTGCTAGACTCAATCCAGCATATATCTGTCTCTTATACTGGGGACCCCAGAACTTGATTCAGTACTCCAAATGTGTCACACCAGTGCTGAGCAGAGTGGAAAGGTCACCTCCCTTAATCTTCTGGCAGTGCTCTGCCTAATGCAGCCCAGAATGTCACTGGCCACCTTTGCTGTGAGGTCACATTGCTGGTTCTTTGTCAGTCTATTGTCTACCAGAACACCAATTTTTACCTCTGCAGAGCTGCTTTCCAGATGGTGAATCTAGAGCCTGTAGTCAAACATGGGGTTATTCTTCCCCAGGGGCAGACTGGGTACTTCCTTTTACTGAATTTCACAAGATTGCTGTCAGATCATTTCTCCCGCCTGTAGAGGTCCCTCTGAATGGCAGTACAGCCCTCTGGTGTTTTGGTCACTTATCCCGGTTTTGTATCATCAGCAAAACTGCTGAGGGTGAACTCTGTCCCACCAGCCAGGTGTCCTGGTTTTGTTAAAAAACAAGTTTCTCTTTTAGTGAATTTGCCTGTCAGCTAAAGCCTTCATATTAGCTGTGTTTTCCTGGAGAACCAGACACATGTTTTGGTAAACATAGCAATGGAATGCAAACTTATTGATAAGCACGGATGGACATTTCGCGAGAGGGGCAACGAGAAACCAGTGACCAAGAGACTGACCAACGGTGTATAACATTCCATTCACGTGAATACTTCATATAAAAGTGGGAGATCATGAGGATTTCGTCCCTTTTCCTTCCCTTTTTCCTCATGGCTGAGATTAGGAGAGGACCTTGCTGGTCATCTCTGCGAACTGAGGCCTAGTGACAGACTGAATCCAGCTCCGGTTGGCTACAGAGTCTAATCCAGGACTTTGGGTGCTGGCTCTGCAGTTGCTGAGACTTTCAAGACTGGTTTTGTATATTTTGTATTATTTTCTCTATTCTTATTAGTAGCATTAGTAAAACATCTTTAATTTTTCCAACTCTCTTCTCTCTGTCCTTTTTTTCACTCCTGATCGCCTGTCCTGAGTGGGAAGGGGGGAGAGGGAGGGGCAAAAGGGGGAAGTCGGGGGGAGAGGAGGTTAACAATACATCTGCCAGGGTTTTATTGGCACCACGCAATCTTAACCCTTGACACCAGGTCGTTAATGGAATTGGTCATAATACCAATCCCTAGGGTTCCCTATTAATGATCAATGATTTCTCTTTTGTAAATCATAGATTCATAGAATCATTTTGGTTGGAAGAGACCCTCCAAGCTGTGTTGATGGTACCACACAGCTTGGTGTCATTATGAAACTTGCTGAGGGTGCACTCAGTCCCATTGTTTGTGTTACTGAAAAAGATGTTAAACAGCATATGGTAAATACTGACCCCTGAGGAATACCACTCATCTCTGGTCTCCACTTGGACATCCAACCATTGACCATCATAAGTGTCTTCTGTTCTGTTGTGCAATATTTTATTTTAACTTAGGTTTATAGTACTTTTATACTGAAATCAGCTCATTACCGAGACAGATGTTTCAGATTTTTTTTAACCTGGCAAATTACCTGCAAATGCATGGCAAAAATCCTCTCAGTAGGAAGTTCTAAATAAATACAGTTGTGCAAAATTCACATTCTCATGTCAATATAGAAAATAACATTAATCTGTAGGCTATTGCAAGATTCTGAAATACCAATAGATCAAGTAAACCAAATCTTCTGCCAGACCATGTTTCCTTCAGCATACAACTTATTAAAACTTCAGCACAGTTACAGAAGCATGGAGAAGAAATCTCCTCTCTGTTTATTATCGTAAAAGAATGAAATGGTTAAAAATTACAGCACCAGGAGGATTTAACATTACTTCAGGTGCATCTGCCAGATTCAAAACTGCATTCTGTCTAGTAAAATAAGAATGAGTTTTAACTCACATAATTATTTGCAGTTATGCTGATTTACAAGATCCATGGAGCTGTCCATAAGCACAGCGTGTCTGTTTTGACATCCATCCGTTTTCCACTCATTTATGTTTTTCTACCAGTAAAATATGTATATTTGTGAAATAACACAATATGTAATGACATTAATAGTTAGAAAGGGAGTTATTTATAATCTCCTAAGTATTACATGCTGAAGATAATTTAGTGATGAGTCAAACTGTCTCCAGTGTAAACCAGGAACTAAATGGAAGAAGAACTTGCTTTTAAGGACTGGAAAACTTGACATATCTGAAAAGTGCTTCAAGACCTGACCAGTGTGAGTAACATTTAGCATGCAGCTGTTGTGAATCCAGTTGGACTGATAATTCATTGAGTGCTAGGGTTACCACTCTCTTCCCTTCTGATCTAATTTCTTTAACATCTGATGAATATAATTATAATGGGCCCCTCAAGACAATTCTGTTTTGACATACTCAAGGAAAAGCAGTGAAATATGTCTCAGTTGACCGCAGTTGTGCATTACCACCCATCTTCATGTTTTTGGGGCATTACTGAAGTTCAGAAATTCCTATTACATTTGCATTCTGGAGAGGTTACGTGAAGGGTTGGGTCTAGGTTTCTGTGAACTATCACAAGTAAAAGCTATGGCTGCAATTGTACTTCAGGAAGATCCACCACCTTCCATGTCTAATGCGGTAGCAACACTTGCGGGCTGCTACAAGGACTGTGGTCTTCCCAGTATGCTCAATTCTATTAATTCAAGTGGAAAAAAAGATCAAGTGTATATCCCACTCTTTTACCCACCCTTCTAGTGTAACAAATAACACTACATCAAGTGCAACCTCCTTGTCTGTGCAGGTTCATCTCAGTGATGATTCCTGAAAGACCTCTGAAGAGCCTCAAGATGACACCTAGATTGGCAGTAGGCACCATAACGCACCTTGGCACTCAGTATACCCAGGCTTCCAGGGACTAGGCCAGCATGTGTCTCAGGCCACAGAAATGGAGGCATCAGATAGAAAACGTTGCTGAATAAAGCATGCAGCTGGAAGGGATTGTCTGAAGCTATTACCCTTCAAAGGGTGTGCTGCAGTCCTGAAGACCTGAAAAAGAGGGAGGATATTCCATCCTTCCAGCAAAACACAAAAGAATGGGGAGGCAGTTTTCTTCTGCCTTTTCTTCTGAGAAAACTGCAATGCCTCATATTCCCCCAGAATATATACCTCTGTAGACAGATGCTTTTAAGTGTGTTTATAGTGAAGAAGCAGGGAAATCATATGTATAATTAATAAGATATGACTAATCAACACCAAACAAAACCACAGATTTTTAGCTGACTGGCTTAATTACCAAAATTCATTATTTCTTTAGTTAAAACTCAGTTGAACTAGCTTTGCAATTTTAGTTTTACTGGGTGTAGAAAAACAGATCTTAACTGAATGCACACAGACATTACTTTTGAGAATAACATGTCTCACAATTAAGGGTCCAGTACTTCTTTAGATAGCAGTCTTTTCACAACCTCCAATTCTCAAATTACACAAAAGCTCCACTACTTTCACTATTTGAAAGAAGCTCTTGGCGTTGGTTATGTCATCATCAGCTTCTTGGAAGCTGTTGGTATTTGTCTTGACACCCCCAGCAGGTCAGAGACGTGTTTGCTTTTGTTCCCTTAAAAGTCCATCCCAGGTGCTGGCATATTTTACACCTAGGAAATACCTGTTCTCAGGTAAGACAGTAAAAACTTGCTGGTTTTTTGTTTTGTTTTGTTTTGTTTTGTTTTGTTTTAATACAGTTTCTAAGTCTTTTGCGGAATCTTTTGGAATTGTCCCTCAGCTGTAACACAAACTGAGAACGTAAGTGGGAGTGTCCTTTGCTATAGATGCTTCTTTGTTGGTTCCTAGTCAATTTAGTAAAAGAAGGAGTGGAAAGTGGATGGGTCAAGGCATACCTAAGTGTATTTCACTGGAAGGAGGATACTGAGAAAAGGAATCGCTGGGGAGAGGGGGTTGGAAGGCAAAAAAGAAGAAAAATGAAATAAAGGTGAAACAGGTTCATGTAATTAATCTTAGATTTAGTGATTACTGAATTCTGAATCTTTGACTTGCAGCCCTAGTATACCATATCTCATCATCATCATCATCACTGGAAACAAATAAACAGTAGTATTTGAATTTTAAAGTCAGAGAAGATAAATGTTTAAAAAACTTCTTTAATCCTTTCTGTGCAATTGTATTTCTGAATACATGTCTTGTGCTATGTTTCTTATGACACAAAATGACAGCTGATAATAATGATCTGCTTTAAAAAGCCCCTTATATTAACATGTATAGACAATATAAAGACTGTTGCTGTGGGTCTTGGATGAGGTTGACTCTTCAGTGTCCAAATTATTATTATGGTTTGTTAACAGTGCTCTTCCAAGGAAGAAAGTGAGAAATATTCTTGCTAAAATTCAGCAAAACTTTAACAGAATTTTATGAGACTAGGAAAAGGTAGGTAGATAAATCCACATCATTCAATGGGAATGGCATTCTATAGTAGATGTTAAAAGACACCTCAGGGAAAGGCTTTAAAAAATGTGGTACAGTATTAGATAAACATCCAGGCTCAAATTAGTTTTTCTTCTTTCAAATGCGTGATTTTTTGGTGCAGTTGAAGGGGACTATTCTGTAAAAACAAACAAATGAACAGAAACCGAAGCATCCTTAATGGTACTTTTGAATCATAAAAATAAAAGTTTTAAAGTTTATGGTGATTGCACTGCGATGTGATTATGTAGTTACATATGATATGTTAAATTTAAATTAAAAAGATTTAATACTGAGGAGACCATATGGGACAAATTTCACCTGAGAATATAAA
This sequence comes from Patagioenas fasciata, assembly GCF_037038585.1. Taxonomy (NCBI): domain Eukaryota; kingdom Metazoa; phylum Chordata; class Aves; order Columbiformes; family Columbidae; genus Patagioenas; species Patagioenas fasciata. The sequence continues at coordinate 90,009,801 of NC_092520.1, forward strand.
TTCTCACTTATTTCATCTGTGAGATAAGCATACTGTTTCTCAACCCTTTTTTTGCAGAAGTTCATGAGGGTTCCTTAGTCTTTAATCTCTTTTTTTTTTTTTTTTAATGAAATGACTTCAGTGTCTGAATGGGATCTGACATACATTTTATTTATCGTAATTCATCCTACAGTCATGGTGAATATCTCAAATACTTCCAGCACTACCCTTTTCTCATAAATATTCTCTTCAATATTTTTAACCGTGATTCACCACAGATACTGAAACACTGAATAAGGAGTGTTGAATGAATTCCTCTTTCATTACAGGAACAAGAAGAGTTTCAAATACATGAATATTAAGAAAAAAAAAATCTTTCTCCTTTAGAGAGAAGTTTCTGGGATATATATTGAATCAGTCTTCTTCTAAATCAAGGTCTTTCTTTCAGAAAATTAAATGATCCTTTCATAACTAAACTGTGATTTAATTAAGTATTCTTGGCCAGCTCTAATCGTGGGTTAAAAAAAAAATCATATTTTTTTCTGGACACAAGGAGAATTATAGTAGAATTTCTAGTCATAAAAAATGCCCCATAAGGACAAAATGCCTCATAAGGACAAAAAGCATCTAGATCTGTGCAAAAACTCCATTTCTTGTAGCAGATCTGTAGAGCTGTTGAGACAACCTGATGCCATTTTGAAGTAGTAGCTTTATCTGAAAATCAAGATCCTCTGTTATTATTTTCCTTCATCATGACAAAATATACTTTTCTGTGTATACAGCTATTTGCTATATTTTTTATTATGAAATCAAGAAGAAAGGATGAATTTTTCAAGGATGGTGAATTTTCAGTCAGCTCCACGGATAAATAGTTCTTATTTCTATAAAAAAATTCTAATTCCTCTGGTGTTTTTTTCAAAATATTTTTTGTAACTTCACTATGAAGATGTCTTTGGTTTTAAAACATTTGTTTCCCAATGTTCTTCTATTAAATATTGTCCTGAAACAAACAAAATGTTTTCTTTTTCATATTCTTTTATCATACCCATAGCTTCAATACCTAAGGTAGAAGATTCCTTCCACAAAAGACATTCCGCTTCAGAAAACTCAGTCTAAAGATCTTCTCTAACACATTTGTTGATAAGTTCAAGTTCTAAGGAGTACCTTATGGTAAGTTATCATTTTGTTAATACACCCCTGTTTTTACTTAGAAATATTTATAAACCCACTTAAGATAGGTGTTGTTCATTCATAAAGCAAGGAATAATCTCAGGCAACAGACAGATCAAAATCAAAATAGGTCTGAAAAAAGAGCAGAGAAAAATTAAATATCACTGGCATATAGATGAAGTAAGAAACTCAGCAGGACTGAAGTCCAGACATTCTTATGAATTAGATATCTAAATACATTTACAGCCAATGGTAAAATTTCTTATATGTACTGCAACTGATTCAGCTTTCCACTCTTTAAATGCTTGTCCTGTTAGAAAAAATTACAAAACCAGTTATTCCTAGATGTGTAAGGGCTCGAATAGACATTCAACAACAAAATTTTGGAAAAATAAACTTAACAGATTAATTATACACTGAAAAATGTTAAAATAGAGCAATTTTGCTAAATTTTCAGTTAATTTGGTGAACTGCAATTACTAGACTCAAAAATAGAGAATACTACATGTATTTGTATTAAATATGTTGCCTCTCTATTTGTGGGGCATTATAATGAAACAGCTGTACATTTCAACATTACTAAAATAAATTTCTCAAGATTTTGGTGGGTAATTGTAATTGTAACTTTGTCTCAGAATCAGTTTTGAGAGAACTAACCTGACCATAGCCCCCTCAGCAAATCAAGGACTGTGTTACTGTCCTGGTTCATTTCCAAATTTCCAAATGTAATACAAGTAATTTTAGTTTAGGAAATAATTAAATATTAACAATAAACACAGTAACCTTACTATATATATGCACATATCACAACAAAACCTGATTATGATGTCAGTGTCAGTGAAAACTGAGTTCAAGCACTTTGACATAGCTACAAGAAAACATCTGTAAATCTGTTTAGACTCAGAAAGCCTGATTGATGTGTTAGAACAAAAATGCTGCAAATTTCTATCACCAGAGAATAGAATTTTAGCAGTTGTACAAAATTTTACATTTTAACTGCAGCTGGTTGTTTCTGGGAAATCAGATTAAAAAAGGTCTTATTCACAATGTAACTCACGCTTAATACCAAAACTGTACAGAAGGAGAATGATTTAGAGAGAGGACCTGATAAATAACATTCAAAGTCACAATACTAAAACCTAGGAACAACACTCTTCTTATTTCAGAGGAAGGCTACTGCCAGAAACTTCGTGCTAGCAAGGCCTTAAAATCAGATATTTATGAATTTGCTGTATAAGTTCTGTGGCCTGACGTTTCATTCTGCACAATTATAAGACACTTATGTGGTTTTGAGAAAAGTGGTTATGGAAATTTTTGAGGATGGCTTCTGAGGTTTTGTAGAATTTCTTGCATCAATCTATTGTCCAAAATATTAAATCAGTAAAATTGTTTTAGAGATGATTCACATCTTCAAAGAAAACATATAATGGGTCGCGGTCATGCTTGGTGCAACTCCAATGAATTTAATGGTGTAACATGAGGGATTGATTTTTGTTAATCTTGGATATTCTATTCAGTTACATTAAAATTTAGTTCAAAAATAAAAAATAGAGAAGGACATTATGACTCGGAGCCTTGGGCCCCACAGGTCTGATTCCTCAAGGACATCATGAAGTCATCTGTATGCTTGGTTCATAGAAATTAAACCAATTTACTTCATTCTATTCCGTTGGAAATGATGGTGCAGTGGACTCTCCACTGCATGTTCGTGTTCTCTCAGTAATGACCAACTTTAGAGACTGCCCGCCACTGTGGGAAGGTGATCCAAAACACATCTGGTTCTTTTTGGAAGGAAGAGTCAGATGTTGCAAGAAGGCGATCAAAAGCTGTTTCAATGACACATACTGTTTTCTGAGTGACCATTTGTATGCCATAGGGTATGATAGCTGCCCATCATTAGCTTGTAAAATATTAGGAATGAACTGGTCTTGCTCTGGTGGCAACAGCTTGCTAAGAAACTTCAGGTTTTCACCAGAGCAAACACTTTGAAATTGAGTCATGAAAAGTAATTCACTTTTAACACTAAGGAAGATACATTTCCCTTTATGCAAAATAAAGATTTTCCTCCTGCATCCATACTTCCAGAAATCTGCCTGATAGGTCGGATCACTTCTTAGAAGGTTCCAGGCTGTGTGACAGAGAAGTTTGAAAGCGCTGTACAGCAAGAGGTTGCCTTGCTGAACAGAGTGGCTAGTTGAGGCCCAGCATTGCTTGCCCAACAGGGAATGATACCTGGAGATCTGAGTCTCAGGAAACTTCTTACCAACTCTCATCAGGTGACAATTACCCTGGGTCCAGAAATGTGAAGATTTAAAACCAATACAAGTTTTTGGTTTCCCTTCCCAACCTCCACCTAATGGCTGCAGCCACCCAAATGACACTTCAATAGTAACGCCTTTAAGAAACATACTTCTTTATTTCTTTCTTTTCAATCTACCATGTTGACACTGACAGGACAAGACAAAATGATTGTTGTGATTTATCTGATACAAAATAAGAGATAATGGGGTATTTTGCTAAAGCAAAACATGCTGCAGCCTTTCACATACACTTTGACCAACCCATGGCAGGAGAAGCCTGAAACATTTACAACAGTCCTTAACATTTCAGACATCTCCACTGGGTTGCCTCCCTGTTTTAAGTGAAACAGTGATTTTTTAATCTTTGTTTTTTTTTTTTTGTTGTTTTCCTCACCATTCACAAGCCCACCCAGGCAGCCTGTAGTTCATCCAGACAGGAAATGTTCCATTGTGCAGGCCAGATGACTTGGAAACTGTTCACTTGTACCTGAGTTCAAAGCTTCTGGCGTAGACCTATGGTGCATTCTAGTCTGCAGTCATTCTTGCCTCAGACTTCTCTGTTCAGTGCAAATAAGTTGCTAGCACAAATCTTATGAAAGTTCAGTGGCTTCAAACTAACTTGGATTTGAAAGTCTCATCTGGGATTTACAAAAAAGGAAACAAAGAAGAAAACTTCTAGGGTGGGAAAAACCCTGCACAAAAAGGTTATGTTTCATATGATTGCTTACCCAGAAGAGAAAGTTTATTTTCCCCCTAGGCTATAAAGTGATTTGAAGTCCAGTGTCTTAACTTAATGATGTGTATATAAGATTAAACCACTTTACCAGCAATCTCTTTCCTGATTTATTTAGTATTATAGACTGTGGCTGGTCAGCACAGGTCAAGGAAATAAGATAAACACAAGTTTCCCTGCTAATTTGTGTGTTGTTATTAACGTATGCAATGAAGACACCTATGAGAAATCTGCATCTTGCCTCAATACAAGTAGGAACTAATTTTCTCATTGCATGAAAATATTTGAGATTGCTCCCTCTCTCCTTTCATCTGATACTATTTTACATCATGTTCAAAATAAGCTCCCTCAGAACTGGAAGGAAACAGAAAGGTAAGAACAGTAAAGAATATAATTCTTCTTCATCCCCCAATGATCCATAGATTGTAGTATTACATTGAGTTGCCCATGTAATTCTCCAACAAGAAGCAGAGGCAAGACTCTCAAAACCAAATCTCCCTAGTATATATTATTAATGTTTTTCTGCATCAGTAAATGTTAGGTATTCAGGCATAATATTTGGGACGCAAGAGTCAGAGGAAAAGTCTTCAGTCTTTTGGTAGTCTCCTCCATTAAGAAATAAAATAGCATAGTCTGCACCAAACTTGTTTTGCTCTTATTAATTACCTCAGCTAACTAGTTTACAGACCTCTCTTGAACAACCTGAGCTGTTGTTCCCCACAGAAGTGCCCCAAATGCTTCCTAGTATTCATTCAAAGTCACTTGGAGCATTTTGTTAATAACTCCAGAAATGGCAGTAGAAGACCACTGATGAAACAAGATGCACACTTTGCAGAACTGAATATGTTACACAGAATGAACTAACCCTTCTACATGGATCATTACATTTGCATGATCTCTCACTAAATATTGCCATCAGATGGAAGATTTGTACCAGCAAACGGTGTAGAATTGCAGTGGAAAATATGGAGCACCACCCTTTACCCCTGTTTCCAATTTCCAACATCATTTTGCAAAGTGGTTTGAAAGGAGCTGAGGTCAAACTGAAATTTGAGGGCCTGTGATTAAACCACAGGGCCAATATATGCTTCTCCACTACTTCCTTGGCTTGTTCTCACTAAACAAACCCTCAACATTAGGAAGAGTAACTGAAAACAGAGGAAGCTGCAGTGCTGATGACAAAAATCTTTAAGAGTTATGCAAACTCTGAAAGGCAGAAATATCCTCTCTGCAAATTATTATAGGTTCATTAGAGAGGAATAAATGGAAAGAAGCTCTCTAAGGAGAGACAGATAAATGTCTCGGTTGAGATGGATGAGATGGCTTCCTAAAGATTTTTAGGTATAGCAAAAATAATAGAGTAAAAGATCAATCATATTGTGCTCCTGTGGAAAACAAAAACTATACTTGCCTTATTATTTGAACAGCTCCTCACAATCTGGAAAACCAAAACACTATTTCCACCTTCGAGAAGCAATTTTAAAGTGCTTGAAAGCATACATTGTTCTTGAAAGCACCTGTCAAATACCTAACATTTTTTAATAAGAAAACACTTAGAAAATGACGACAGGACTACATACTGTTAGAATGACTAAGAAGAGTTGGATGCAAAGACTGGGATAAAACAATATACTTGAGAAGTAGAGGGCCATGGGATCTGTGCTCCACTGCCATTTAGAGACGACATTAAATTCACTATGAGGAAATAAAAAGCATGAACAACTTTTCCACTGTGTCTTGAAAAAATGGATGAGGGTCAGTAATCTAGCACACACTAAGGTTTTCAAAACAGCTGACCAGTATTTTCTGGACACACATTAAGAAACCAAAATTGCTCTGACTAACAAGAAGTTCTTCATGGGAAATTACACTAAATACAATAAGAAATGTTTGTTACCAGCTGAGGCCATGTAGTTCTTGAGGTAAAACTCAGTGGAAAAATATCTCATATTAACAGCTCCTAGATGCACGGGATGTCAAACACCAGCAGACTTTTGAATATTCTGCTTCCTAAATAATTTCTTCTGCATCAGAATTCGTATATCTTGATTTGGAAGATTATATTCTGTCTTTATTTTCACTGGTTTGTTTTAACTGTGTAAGGAAAGCAAAACTTTTGACATACTCCTACATTTTGTAGGCGTTGACATTGTGCCCGTTTACTTATAGTGATTGTTTACAACCAGGTAGAAAGAAGTGGCTGATGCCCTCTTTCAGCAATGAGTCCCATTTCTAGGACAGACCAGAACAATGCTTTCACATCTCCTCCTCCTATGATATGATATGATATATGATATATGATATGATACATGATATAATATGACATGGTATGATATACTCTTCTCTCAACAGATGCAGATTCTATCCACTCTCTTCTCCGGTTGTCACATACAGGATGAACTGTATCTCAAAGCTGTAGGACAAACAGCCCAGTGAACTAAGCTTCCTTGCCACTTGTCCCAAACAAACCTCTAAGGCATTGCTGAGATTGAAAAGGACAAATTGATTTGGAAAGAAACATGCCAGAGGAGTCAGATGAGACAAGATGATCAGATAAGAGACGAAAATTCATCAATATTTCTTTTTCTCTAAGGAACTAGGTTAGGTCATGAGATTCTGTACTAAGTTCCTGTCTGATAAAGCAACTGCTGGTGTGCTTTCCGTAAGTAAATATAGACTCTGCATTTCAACCATGTGATCTATAAAAGAGGAATCCTAATCTGGATGACCCTTATTTCCTGTTTTAAGAAAACAGGAGTGGAACTCTAGACTAATGATTTAGAATTGGTCCACAGGGTGATCCCATCAATCTCACAACAGAAGCCAAAAATGCAAGGACTACATGAAGAAAAGTTAAGCAAAAAGGAAACACTTTCTCGAGATCACAAAGCCAGCAACAGTTAGAACCAGACTGTGAGCCTCGTCATCCAGGCTCCAACCATCGGTCAACATTGCCCCTAGTCTGAGGATTGAAGTTCCAGAAAGGAGGCTGAACATGTCTGCTGCGCAGCTGTCTGTAATTAAGGCTTGTACACTGAAAGGAGACTCAGGCTTTCACCTCTGGGAGTTGTTATTGCAAAGTTTCTCCATGATAGACTCTTCCATTCTTTGACGTGTGCAATGGTTTGAAGTCACAGGGTGCAGAGTATGGGTTTAAATGCAAATTAATCAAATCTCAAGAAAAGGTCAGAGATTCTCTTATTCACAGATGTTGTTCTGGGAAAGGTGTTTCATCGGTTCAGTGTTTGAACCAAATAAAAAATTTCCATTTGGCTAAACTTTTGCTGAATATTATCAAGGGATTATAAGCATTCTACTTCAAATGATATGTCGAGCTGATACTTGCTAATTATAAATCTAGGTTTTAGTGCTGGTTTTAAAAAATGTATTTTCTGTGTGGATAGTATGCCATCCCAAACTTCTATCTGGGGTGCAAACACAAAGAGATCATCACAAAAGTATCTCCTATCAGCTATCACATAGATTGAAAATATTCATTTAACTCCAAATTTCTGTAGCTAGTAAATATAAACCTCATGTGTGCTTACTTAGAAGTCTGATGGGGAAGTAATATTTTTCCTGGTTGCGGGAAAAGACCAGTCAACCATAGTGTACAGAAGGAAATCCACTGTGTCAGTTGGCTGACAAAACAAAATTATTTTTAAGAACACCGTGTATTGACCTCACTTTCAAGCCAAAATAAGAGAGAAAAGACAAAAGTGGACTGAAACATCCACTTGCTATGTTGCAGGTTAAAAACAGTTCATTCTGGTGTAAATATTTAATTCCCGTAATAACCTAAGTTATATTGTTTTATCTATTGCAGAACAATGACATCTGAACTTACTGTAAAAAATCCACCTCATTATTTCCTTTTGCATTCAGTTCCTTCTCTGGTTCATTTTTTTATGACAAACAGGCTGATGGGAACGAGAGAAACAAACACAAAGTGTCTTCTAAACCGACTGTTCTGACTATGGATGTGCTTGTGACTAAGGCACTTCTCTGAAACTCAGTTCCTGGTTCAGTTCTTGACTCTGCTGCATACGTTCTGCATGAAATTGTATAGTTCCCATAATTTATCTCAGTGTCTTTGTCTCGAAAATAGAGGTAAACTTCATTTTACTGTGATTTTGTCAGAATATCTTCACTTATAGTTGTAGGCATTGCACACAGACCTCTAGATGAAAAGAAGTATTCCTAGTCTCATCACCACGTGGAATATGCTTACTTTCAACATTGCTTATGTCACGTTTTTGAGAAATTCCTCTCAAATTCCTGTAATTCTTGTGCTGATTATGGACATTTCATCTAATATGGAAACTGAATCAAACTGCTTGGTTCACGATTTTTATGAAGACAGCAGACATATGATAATAAGCTAAGAATCAGAATTATTCTAACAAATGTTTGAAATAACATGCATTGATAAAATACAACTATTTGTAGCCGGATGGTGAAAGAAAACAGGAGAAAGACATCCTGTAATGAGTATTACCTTAGCAAAATTGTTCTTATCTTCAGCAGCAGTCCAGTTGTGTGCTGCACATTGCTACAGGGCTGAGCTCCAGCTCTTGGATCACCGATGTTGTCCTAGGCTGGGAAATATACTCCTTATAATAAAAGCTTCTATACTCTTAACAGATCTCTTTGTTATTCTGAAAACACACAGCTAGCAAACAAACAAAGCCAGGAGATGAAATCAGTTCCAAAGTAAAGTTTCGTTGGCGAGATGTTATGAATGGGTAGCAGCAAACTATACTTTACAAGGATTTTATAGGCAAAGTTTCTGAGAGTGTCAGATTCTACAGCCTAAATAAGTTCTTCCAATACATATTCATTTAAGTACAGTAGGTCTTTCAGATTTGAAACTGCTGTGGCTGAAAACCTCACCATTTATCTTTTAATTTTGTTTATGTACATCAAAATATGTTTGCATAAATTCATTTGTCCTTCCCATATTAAGGATTTCAAGGCTATACATTCATAACCTGGCTTTCCTTTGTTTAACTACATTGCATGTTTTAGTCCAGCACACCTGGAAGTTAACAGCTGTCTAGAGAGCCAGCCTTCAGACTGATGGGAATTTCATTTAAGACAACAATCTGAGTGCCCTGGATTTCTCCTTCCTCCAAAACACACATGCTGAGCTTGAAAAAATAGCTGTAAATGTTCTGAAAGGAAATTATAGAATGCTCTTTCCCCTGCCCCCTCCTCTTCAATGCCCCATTCCAGCATAGGAGTCTGGGAAATTCCTCTGAAAATGCTAACACATGCATCTCACATTATACACTAGCACCACTCATTACCAGGCAAGACCACTGAGAACCATACTGCTGTGAGAAAATTCCCGGAGCCCAGGTTTATTGCAAAGACTATTGTGAAGATAACTTTGTAGTGCAGCTTATTCTTGAGACTTGGAAACAAGGAGACCCATCAGCACCAAAAGTACTTTGGACCTTTTTTGGAATTAGAGGACTTAAATACAGCAAGGGGCATCCGATATTAATCACAAAGTTTGCAGAATATCCAATCAATTCCAATTATTTCACCTGGCCTAACATTGCCACATTTCTATTGGACAATGTTGTGATACACAAGAAGCTCTATTCCAAATGTTGGTAGGCATCAGATGGGCGATCTTCACTGTTGGCAGGAAGTTCTCTAAAATTTACAGATATTAATTGGGAATCCACTGTTCATTCTTGGTTTAAACTGCCAATGATAAATAGTGAGTTCTCTTCCGTTTTGAGAAGTAATTCAAATAGCCTTATGATTTAAGAAATTCAGTTCCCGAAGTGTTTCAACATTGAAGTACAAATCCACTTTTCCAAACATATAGAAAAGACATATAGAACACTGCTGGGTAGTGTGCAGTCTTGCTTTTACATAGTAAACACCAGAACTAAACATCTGTCCCAGTACTCTCTAGCATTTCTAAATAGTTTACCTTTCGAAAGTATGAAGTTAAGCTAATGATTTCATTTTCATTTTCCCATAATAGTGGCCAATTATAGCTTCTATCAAAGCAAGAATCACTTCACACCAATTGTTTGGTCAATTTTTGCTGTATTTTTTAAGCTTCCTACACTAATTAAGGCCACTTCAGGTATGATTTGGTTCTTGGCTTTCAATCAACATAAGTTTTAGACAAGATATAGGAAAGCAAACACCAGTTGCTTTGTTATAATAGATACCCTCTTTCTAAATAAAATTATTAGACTCCATAAAGCTATTAGACAGATAACGGCAAAAGACAGAACTTACTTAAGACATTTAAATTCTTCAGAATTTAATTTCTTCCTGAATCAGGACACTGACTCCTCTTCTTTTTTTTCCTTGCAGACTTAATCAGAAATAATGTATTTTATTAAAAATCCATCACAATAGAACAGTTTTGTTAGATAACTTAGCTTTGACTTTTTCTCTACATGACTGTTGATTACTTACTTGAATGCAATGCTTTGGCTACTGGAAACATTTAACAGAGTAGTCCATAAACTTCATGTTTTCTAAAAAATAGCCACATTTGGAAGTTCATAGTAGAGCTAATTTTAAACAAGTGTTGGAAAGATAAAGGGTGAAAGGTAAAGCACTTTATGTACAAATATAGTTCATGGATAAGTTATTCCAGAGTGCTACTAGTATTATGATAAAAATAACTCAACAGGGTACTGCTGATTTCTCTTTAATTAGTATGCAAATATTTCCTTGTCTAAATCTAAGCACACTTTGGGAAAAAAAAAAATAAGATGACCCACGCAGATAGCAAAATGAAAGTTTTTGTAGTAAATTGCAGAGTGTGATGTGTGTTGCATGGGGAAAGGTACACAGTAGAAAGGCAGATTTTTTTTTCTTGAGTCATGTATTTTAAGTTTTTTTTTTTTATATTAAAAGTCTTCAGGATTTAGATTGATATAATTTATTATTTTTTTTTTTATTTAGCATTTCAGAGCAAAAAAGTCCCTAAACCCTTTACCAACGGAAAAAAAAAAGAAAAATACTTTCACTACAAAAGCTTTATAGGGTATTTTTATTTCCATTAAACATTTCAAGTATATTGATTCTACAGACAAAACCAGAGGAGGTACCTAAACAAACTTAGAGGAAAGTACTCGTGGCAGCAGATGAGCACACCAGAGACTCTACACACTGCCATCCTTAGGTTCACGGGTTAGGGACTTTTAGTTTTTTCGACCGCTTTGCAGCTGGCTGTGACACTGAAGATAATATAGCAAACAGGAAATGTATCTCGTTCTTCACGAAACTCAAATATTGGTTCCAAGAATAAATAATGTGATTTTCTTCTTTAATTATGTGTTCAGTTCAGTTGTAAACATCAAGAAAGTGACGAGTAGGATATAACAGCCAGTTTCGACACACACACCCCCCACCTTCTGCTCTGATTGCAAGATGATGTCTGCTTATCAGTGGCAGTCAGGTCTGAAGAGGTTAGTATTTCACAAAAAGGCCTTGATACCCTGTTTCCTCAAAAATAAGATAGGGTCTTACATTAATTTTTTCTCCAAAAGATGCTTACGTTTTACATGTATAGCTGCCTGGACGCTATATATCTTGACTTTTTTTTAATGATCTGTAACTAGGACTTATTTTTGGAGCAAGGCTTATATTTCAAGTATCCTCGGAAATCCTGAAAAATCATGCTGGGCTTATTTTTGGGGTAGGTCTTACTTTTGGGTAAACAGGGTATCAGGTCAGCATGAACTACTCACTACTGTTGACAGCAGCAGGCACTGTCTGTCACATAGATATAGCACAACATTTGGTTTATATTAATGTTGGAGGCACCAGAGAAAGGTCTTTGAAAAAGCTGCATGTATGGTTCCAAAGTCTGAGAGAAGGGGTGGGACTGAAACTGAAGAAATTATTTTCCTTGAAAACATGGATATTCGCCTTGTGCCATTTTCTTCTCCTACTCAATGCCCCTCAGTTAAACTTCCATGACCCCTGCACTTCATTAAGTGATCCTTCTACATAAAACTCTTTTTCTACTCTAATACACACAGTATAAAAGAAAAGGTGAGAAAGAGAAGGGAGGAGTCTAATGGAAAATGTCTTCTATAACAGATTTGAAAGTATTCAGGGAAGCATTTCCTTTCATGGTGAAACTTAGGACAGTGTTGTGAGCATTTAGACATTTTCCGTAGAAATTAGATCTACTTGTAGATGAAGAAAAGCCTGGAAAGCACCACCAAGTAAATGAATAAAACAAGAGAAAATAAAGCCTAGTTTCCATATTTGTGTAAGTTTGGTGGCTGGTAGCCAAGAATGTTGGAATCCCAGTCAAAATTATTCTCATATTTAGAAGCCAGATAAACGCTCCGGTGTCCATAGTTCATCATATATCTCACCTTTTACTGTTTTCTATCTGGCTTCATGTTTTCAATAAACTTTTAGGACTTGAACTGTCTTTGTGAACACTGCTTATCTAACAAATTTAGTTAAAATCAGCAAGTTAGTTCTGGCAGAGGAAAGAGACACAGACTCACACAATCCTTCTATTCTCAGGGGTGATGTGTTCTTAAAAACCCATTTTTCCTTTAGAAGTGATTTCAGTGGGGTTTTCTGTTTGTTTTTCCTAAACCAGCTCTAATAGTGTGGGATTTCTTTGTTTGTTTTGTTTTGTTGTGTTGTCTGATCAGATATAACACGTTTTCTATGTATGTTAACAATTTTTTTTTCTTTTTTTTTCTTTTTAATTGATCTGAACAACCTAGTTCAACATATATTAGGGGACTTCAAAACTAACTAATCTGAGGACTACCTCATTCAAATTGTCAGCTTTGTCATGAAATACTTTCATGTAGCTCAGTAGATGCTCACACTGTCTGCTCTCAGCAGATGATCAAGACAGAAAGTTACACCAAGCTGCAAGCCACCTGGACTTGTAGTTGAGTGATCACTTCATAGGAAGTGGTGAACACAAGCGTCTGTTACAAACTGGCCATGAGTGTTGTAGCTCATCCAAGGCAATAATTCATCTGACATTGAAGAAGGCTTGTCATAGGAAATATGGGGATAAGAAGGTGACATGGCATCCATCATAATGTGTAAAGTCTATAAATTGTGAATAAGATCTGCTTCAAAAGATGTAGAAATGTGTATATTCCTATAAAAGATGAGTTGTGGAGAAACCAATATTACTACAATTACTACCATTTACTACAACATTACAACAATTTATTCTAGTTATTTTTTGTAGCAAGGGGTCTGAATTCGGCCTTAGGCCTCTGACAAAATGTGGGTTAAAATATTCAGACCAGAATCCATACTGACACAGAATATCTCACTTCAATTCCCAAGAAAGATGGAAGAAAATATATCCATCACCTTTGCAGTAAAATAACCCTGACGGCCAGTTCACACTGAAATACATTAAAACATTTCAGAAAATAACATAGAAAGTCTACTTCACAAACAAAATAATTGAATGGGAATAAGTACTAAAATTCAGGAACTTAATATATTTCTTTTCCTTCTTCTAATTTCAAGAGCATTAAAGTGTTATTTCATTAAAACAAACAAACAAAAAAGATGTTAAAGACACCATTAATATCTAGTTGTCCTAAATTCTGTCAGAAGCATGTATTTTGAATTCTAACTTTCCACAAAAGTACAGAATAGAATTTTAAAGTTAGCCTGAAGCTAAAAGGAGAGTAATATGGCACTGAATATCCACACATCTCTCTAATGAGACTTTTTTACTGCATAATAAATCTTATAACAGTTTGTATATGTACTGCAATTGCAGTATGACTCAAACAGCACTAATCAAGTGTTATGGTAACCTTATTTTTCAGTACAAACCCAGTTAAACATTTCAGTCACTGTACTTCATTTCTTACCAAGATTCTTTTAATATGAAGTATTTTAGGATGTCCTGTGCATTTACTTTCCTTATAAAAATGTCAAATCTCAAAGTGTTCCTACATACCCAGAATACTTTACTGTATTTTCTTCTGTGTGCCAGTAGTTGACATCATTTCTGCTTTGTTTGAACAGCTGGTCTTCGCCCAACTTCATGAGTTCAGAGGTACAATCAAGGCCAAGACCTCACTCTTCATAAAGAAGACATACAGAGCACAAGGAAATTGGATGTATCACCAAACATCCATGTCCTTTCCCTCAAGGGATAGGCTTGTGAAGTTATAAGTTCCCTACTCTTTTGCTAATGCAGATTTCATCATATACCTCAGAACTTCAGTGTACTATCATAGAGTCATGATTTTCAATGACTCAAGGATATATGTATTCTTTATTTTCTACGCAGCAATTCTGACTGACTCCATTGGAAACTACAGATGCGCATTACATCGTCTAGCTAGACTTCATCTTGCCATTCAGCTTTCAGTGTAACAGTGAAGAACACTGGGGAGGTTTGGGAGATAATTTTCAAGGAGTTGGAGAAGCTGAAAATAGGCTTTAACACAGCTGCAAGGGAGCGGTGAAACCAGTGCTCCACAAAGAGATCAAGATAGGAGGGACCCCACACAGTACCCTGGGGTGGTGGCAGCAGGCAGTTCCAAAAGTCCAGACTGAGCAAGGCAATGGCTGGGTACAGGTCAGGACACAGGACTGGAGGCAAAACAGGTACAAAAGCCACCCAGGAGTCAGAGCCAGCAGAACAGCTACGTACAGTACAGTCTAGGCAAGACCAGGTGTCTGGCCCTCATCTTGAGCGGACCTCCTGGGTTTTTAGCAGAGAAGGCCTGGGAAGGGGTCCCAGGTCAGGCCAGTCAGGGCAATTAAAACCCACTCGGGCCCTTAGAGTCCTGACAACTAACAATACCAATATTCAGTGTTTCCATGCCCATTCCTCTATGCCTTTCAGCCTTGAGGGCTCTTTGAGGAGAACACCAGGAAACATCAACAGAGGATTTAATCTGAGATAATCTTTGTTTATGCTTTCTTTTCATTTTTTTTTCAGCTTTCCACACACATTGTTGATTGCTTGCATATTTATTTTCATTTAGTTTTGTAAAATATCAAAACAACCATCATGTCCACATCCGAATCATTCTTAAGTTCACTTTTCAGTGTGGTGAAAAAGATCAAGACTGAAACATTTGTTAAGGCAAGGAAACTTTCCTTAGCTATCAAAGTCACATTTGTGAAAAGAAAGATTTCTGCATTCAAATCCTCATAGACCTAAGCCCTAAATCCTCTTCCTCAAAAGCCCTGAAGAACCAGCTGTTAACATTTTCTCCAAAACTAAGTTTCCTTGAAATGCATTAGTTTCAACTGCATTTTGTCAAAAGACATCTTAGTTTCTGAAGCTGATTTCTGATTAATTCAGAGTGAATCAGCAGAACACGGGCCTGAAAACAAACCAGAGGTCTACCTGCAGAGGTGTGTCAGTTCAGGATATCAGGTTTCCTGTGAGTTATGTACTTAAACTCTGGTGCCATTTGAAAGTCTCTAAAGGGCAGAAGTTGTTGAACATCAGAATCCTCCTCCTCCATTCAGATTCAAAGTACATCCATTCTACCACAGAGCTACATTTTGGACTGCTGGTGTATGTCTGCATTCACAAATAATGGATCTGTAAAGTTAAAGAGCTGATGCTGAGGAGCTGACATCAACACTACTCATCCTTCAGCAGTTTATGGTTTGGCTTAGTTCAAATCTGACTGCATGTTCTGCATACCTTTCTACATCTGGAATGTACCAGGTGCCCTTTCAACTTAATTTTTTCTAAAAGGCATCCTGCTCACACACTTGAGACTGCTCCATGATACAAACCAAAGCACATTATGTGAAGATGATCTGGACAATCTCCTTAAAAGCATACTTGTGATATGAATAAAACAGCAATGTAGTTGGGTACAGGAGGATCCCTAATACAGATGAAAGCTGGAAGACCCCACCCTACCTCCTCTCCCCACCTTGGAAGCAGAGTGTCCGATGTTTATGACAGATTATCGAGCACACAGACATGAATACTATTTTGAACTCAGCTTTTTATTATTTTGTCTTCATGTTCCTGTGCAAGACATACCAATGACACATTCTGATGTATGAAAGACGTGACACAAAGTATAATCACCCTTCATCTTTTCAGCTTTTCTTATCCAGTGAAATGCAATGTACTCACAGAAACACAAACCACAACATCCTTCTACTCCTATGCATTAGAGTCCACCCACAAGAATGAAGGTCATGAAATCTAGAGGAAGCTAAGGAAGCCATGATGGTGTTGTAGGGATTGAATTAAAATAAAAAACAAGGTACAGATGCAGCATGCAATTCATTTTCAGCCCATAAATCCTATTTTTCAAGTGAAAAGGGTACACACAGGATGTATAAAAATTTAGTGGCTACAGTCCTTCTGGTGTCAAAAACACATATTGACATAAGAACACACACTTCTGTGGAAAAAAGAATGTGTAAGATGTTAGTAAATCAGGTTTGATTAAACTCAGCTCCCATCGTGCACCTATGTATTTCACTATGTTCCAAGCATTCTTTAATACATCACTCAGTAAATCAATGTATGATTTACTGAAAGAAAAAACTTTGAGCAAGGAATGAGTAATAATATTTATGTGAATTTCATTGACCTCTGGTGGGAATGAGGGAAAGGGTGGCACTGCACATTTCTGTGAATGCCATGTTTTCTTGCCTGATGCCAAGATACTTTACTTTTACTGAGACAGTTTCTAGGTTGGAAACATAAATAACAAACCCAATGTTCCTGTTGGCCACCTTCTCAAGTAACTAGGGGAAGGCAAGGGATCTAATTCAAACTTGGCAGTCACCAGGGAACCAAAGAATAAACAAAATGACACAGGGCCAAGGTAGAATGAAAAAAACTATGTGTTTTGTCTCTTTAAATTCTGTATTGATCACTTTGTGTACAAACATATCTATGCATATGTTGTGGGTCTGTGTGTCTATGTGTGCATGAAATCCAGCAAAGGTTTATATTGCTCTGTGTATGAATGCTTTATTTATGACTTATAGCATTGCAGAAAATGATTGGATGAAAGAGCAGAGCCGAAGACCAAACCTTAGCTTAGTTATGTCTTTGCTCTATTCCAAACATAACAAACATGACAACAATCAAGGTAGTTGAGGTTTACACCATAGTTCTTCCTAACTCTACACGAACACACAAAGGTGAGCTAGGTATATGCACACAACTGCTCCACTGAGATCAACAAACTAGAGGTGTACCATCAAAGCCTCCAAAACTAATGAGAATTACTCCTATTGTTAAGATGATTCTATTACATTCTTGTTGATGAGAAAAACAGCAAAATTGAGTGAGTTATAGTAGAAACTAGCAATTTGTAATTAGCAAAACAACTGTCTTAATAATTACCTCTAAATATTCCTGCAGAACAAAATAATCCTGTATCTGTTGACTGAGATACAGCATACCTGGACTTTTGGTGCAATGTAGATTTTTCAGTTAGCCCTTAGAGCAGCAAAGCAGTTAATCTTTTGCTACATGGGCCCACAATAATTCAGGTCCTGTGCTAGACTGGAAATCAAACTAGATGATCTCCAGAACTCTTGAAAAACCTTGACCTTGAAACACTGAAGCAGTCTCAATTAAAATAATTGAGCAGGATCTGCAGCATCTGAAGAGCTGCTTGTATTCTTCTGGTTAAAGCACCTGTGTCTATTTGAGCACATTAAAACCTTTAGTTGTGTCACGCTTTTGTAATTTTGATAAGTGATGCTGAAAACTTATTGAGATGATGTCTGTTTTGGACACCAAAATGACACTGTATTATGAATAGCACTGCTACATACCCATGTGCAGACCCCTGCTCACTTGACAAACATGCTTTAATAATCTTAACAACAATATAGAATTCCTCACAGCTAGTTGTGAGCTGAGATCAGCAGCTAACACAGTTCAGGTGACAACCGGTCCTTGCTCTTTGCATTAGAAACATCCACCCTACTAGGATGAAAACTTAGTTTGCTTGTGAGAACTATCAGTCATGGGATATTTTCCTGTATGTTGAAGGATCTACCAACAGGAATATAACAGCATTAAAAGGCTTTTAATGTGGCCTAGTTCTTCTGCTCTTTCTTTTCAGATTCTTAAGTTCTTAAGAAGGTGTTATGAAACAATTCTTCCCTATTCTCCGCTCTGGGCAAGCTGTATATGGCCAAGTGGCAGTATAAAATACCATTTCAGTCAGCTGATTCTTAAGAAGCTTTTATCCCAAGAGAGAGAGTCTGCAGAGAGAGAAAACAGAATAAAATCAGATCAAAACCACCCTTGGCATGGAGCAAATATCACTATTTATTTGTCTTGAGAGTATATATAATATCCCTATTGTTACTCTAGGAAGGTAAGAAAGAATTTGCTGTTCACATCAAGCATTACCATTCCTGTTTATGAAAAGCTAGCTTGTCTATCCATCTCTTTCAGTAAATTGTAGATGCTTTTAAACATCTACAGTTCAATTTTTTGTACGTGGCAAAAGAATCTCTCTAAATCTGTTTAGGATATTTTTTTTTCTTACTTTTCTAAATATTCTGCTCTCATTCTAAGATTTCCTGATAGCTTTAACCACAGAAACACAGAATGGTTGAGATTCGAAGGAACCTCTGGAGGTCCAACCCCTCTGCTCAAGTAGGGCCACATAGAGCCAGGACTGTATCAAGATGGATGGAGACTCTACAACCTCTCTGGGAAACTTTTGCCAATGCTTGGTCACCTTCACAGTAAAAAAGTGTTTCCTTATGTTCAGATTAAATCTCCCATGTTTCAGTTTATGCCTATTGCCTCTGCTGCCTTCAGCCTGTGCTCTCTCTGTAATCTTCCTTCAAGCATTTATACACATTGATAAGATGCTCCTGAGCCTTCTCTTCTCCAGGTTGAACAGTCTCAGCTCTCTCAGCCTTTCCACATGGGAGAAATGTTCCAGTCCCTTCATCATCCCTGCAGCCCTTTGTTAAAATCTCTCCAGTGTGTCCATGTCTCCTTTGTACTGAGGAGATCAGAACTGGACACAGCACTCCAGATGTGGCCTCACCAGCCCTGAATAAAGGACAAGGACCAGCCCTCTTGTCCTGCTGGCAATGCTTTGTCTCATGCAGCCCAGGATACCATTTGCCTTTGCAGCAAGGACATATCACTGGCTCATGTTCAACTGGGTGTCCACCAGGACCCCCAAGGCGTTTTCTACCAAGCTGCTTTCCAGCATATATTGGTGTACAGGGTTATTCTTCCCCAGGTGTAGAAAAATGATATGAAAACTTGTTGTGGAACAAAGTGAGATGTCCTTGCCACGGTAAGCGTTGCTAACTCTCTAATGAATCCCTATTCATTCACTATCATTTTTGAGTCTTCTTTTTTGATGATCCATTTGCAGAAAAAGAAAATGAATATATTGGAAAGGACTTCTGGAGGTCACATAGTCGAGACCCACCCTATTCAGAGCAGGTTGAGCTGGAGCAGTAACTTTTTAAATCTTTCCAAGACTCCATAACTCTTGAGCAACTTGTTCCAGTGTTTGACCATTCACACAGTAACAAAATGTTTTATTGTATTCACATTGAATTTCATGTATTTCATTTTCTGACTTGTGTCTCTCATCCTGCTACAGGGCATCATTGAAGAGAGCCTGGTTCCGTCTTCTTTACTGCCCCCATGAGGTATTTATACACACCAGTACCTGTAGGTCCTTCTCTGCAGAATGAATTTACAACCAGTTGATCCTGAGCCAATAATGGAGCATAGGGTTATTTCTCCCCATGGGCAGGGCTGGGCACTTTTCTTTGTTGAATTTCATGACATTGCTGTCAGACCATTTCACCAACTTGCCAAAGTCCCTCTGAATAGCGACACAGCCATCTGCGTATAAGCCACCCCTCTCAGTTTTAGGTTGTATACAAATTTGCTGACGGTGCACTGTATCCTATCGTCCAAATAAGTAATGAAGACATTAAGCAGTATTGGACCCTGTATGAACCCTTAAGGTACATGTTTAATGACTGGCTTCCAGCTGGGCATTGTGCTGCTGATGACAACCCTTTGAGCCTGGCAGTTCATCTAGTTTTCTATTCACTTCCCAGTGCCTTTATCTAGCCCATATTTCATCAGTTTCTCAATGAGGATGTTATGGGAGAGAGTGTTGAAAGCCTTGCGAAAGTCAAGATAAACAATATCCACTGCTCTCCTCTCATATACCAAACTAACCATTTCTTTGTAGTAAGCTATCAGGTTGATCAGACATTATTTCATGTTCAAAAATCCATGCTGAATTTCTTCTAATGAACAATATCTTAATTAATAATCAAAGATAAAACATCGTACTAATTAATTATTCATTTTTCTTCAGGATTTCTGCTAGGATGCTAAATTCATCATGTCTAGAAACTGCTGTGTTCCTCAATGTGCTTCAGGTTTTGGGATTTGGAAGTAGTTGGTCCTACTCATTTGAGTGACTGTGGAATCCCTGGCCTTAGTTCTGAGCAAGTGACCTTATCACTTTCATGCACATAGATTTTAGATTTTATTTCCCTGTCTCATCTAATCACAGTTTTGTTGTTTTGTTTTGTTTTGTTTTGTTTTATTTTGTTTTGTTTTGGTTTGTTTTGGTTTGTTTTTAAGGTCTGTACTCCAAACTGCTAAAGAGAAGTGCAGTGGTTGAGAGTTTATTTCATCCTTGCTTCATGTGTTGATATTAGGAATCTTGTGAGGGATGTCCACAGATATTAACTCATAGCTAATCATGTTCTTCTTCAAAATTAAAACCAAAAAGATGGACTCTTGCATTGATTATTTATTTTTTAATAAAAGTTGAACTTATAAAGACCACAGCAATAAATCAGTACCGTAAAAATGCATACAAGTCAAGAATTAGAGGTCACTGATGGTTACTTCATGATCATCTCTCTTCCAGAACAGTTCAAATGCAATCAGAAGAGGGAATAATGTTCTGAAGTTTCCTGTTCTGAATCAGGTCATAACAAGTGCAAGCCAAACTACATTTACTGGGAACACCCTTCCAGACAGGAAGGATCTTGGCTAATGAATGCATCTGGGAGATATGAGTCTAATAAAGTTGGCACATATTTGATCTATCTTGCAAAAAAATAGGAGTAGGATTCTGGAAAACTGGAGTTAGTAAAAGTTTTCCAGTTTGCCACATTCGTTCTACTCTATGGAACAGAATCATATGACAAATTATTTGACTAACAGTGTGCTATTTGATAAAGAAACAAAAATTCAGGGTTTAGTAATCCAAACAGATCTAGGTCTTTATATCTAGATACAAATGATTCTGCAAAACTTTGTTGCTATAAGCAATATGTAAGGATGCACCTTAGAAGTCAACCTGTTAAAAATGAATGTTAATATTAGACCACCACTGTGTTATCATAGAATCATAGAATCATAAAATGTTAGGGATTGGAATGGACCTCAAAAGATCGTCTAGTCCAATCCCCCTGCCGGAGCAGGAACACCTAGATGAGGCTACACAGGAACGTGTCCAGGCGGGTTTTGAATGTCTCCAGAGTAGGAGACTCCACAACCTTTCTGGGCAGCCTGTTCCAGTGCTCTGGTACCCTCACTGAGAAGAACTTTCTTCTCAAGTTTAAGTGGAACCTGTTATGTTACGTTACGTTACGTTACGTTACGTTACGTTACGTTACGTTACGTTACGTTACGTTACGTTACGTTACGCTACGCTACGCTACGCTACGTTACGTTACGTTACATGTTATGTTATGTTATATGTTATGTTATACAGAGTATGATGTACCATTGAAGAAAGTCAATTAGATACACAGCAGAAAAGACAATTTGGATCCATAAATTATCTCGCTGCTGCATCCTGCATGAATACTTCTTGCAGAATATTGTACATCACAGACTTCAATGAGGAAAAAGAGTTGAGACATAGTAACAGTTCTCTGTTGAGTTTCAAAATTTGATCCTGACCCCATAGTTGTGCCATTGTGTTGGACAGAATTACATTGCTAAAGATCAGTTCCCTTTCCTTTTCCTGCTGAGTTTAAAGGTGTATTTAATTTGAACCATGGCTAGTAGGGATAACAAGACAGCTGAGAAGAAATCTCTGGAATCTCAGTTCAGTCTGATTTTCAAACCATTTAGAAAGGAAAAAGAGGCATCATAAAGTGAGTTTGCACAGTAGATGATTACAGATCTATTTCTGAAAACTAGGATCAGAACATATATCACATCTTCCACTTTTTTAGCCAGGCTTGTTGAATTTAATGGTATGATACATGTTTCTTTTCCATAATCCCAAATACTTTGAATACACAGGTCATTGATGAGTCTAAGAGACAAGTAAGAATTGTATCCATGTAATTGATCTAATATAAAAATAACAATAATCCACTGTTGAAGGTATTTCCTTTTCCCTTTTAGCCTTTACCATTTTAAAATCTACAAAATGTCTTTATCAATGAACAACCAGGTGTGAAGTCAATGCAGCACTTTAACTGAGGTGGGCTGAAGTTAATGAAGAAGCACATCAAGACCCTGAGTAAACTCAACCCTTGTATATTTTGTTCTCTGAGCAGCACTCATTGTTTTACAGAGGACCAATCAAACCTTCCACCATACTGAAGCCCATGCACACTCCTATTTTAAGCACTTTTACGTAATATTTTGTATTAAGTCTTTCTTTGCCCTCAAGAAACAGGACTAAAAACAACTTGGAGCCTCTTCCAATGGCTGATCACCACGTATACTAAACAATAATTCTGTTGATTTTTTTTTTGACCACACTTATTCTCCAAAAAACAAGCAATGGGAAACAAGAATAAACCCAGCATCTGGAACCTACTTGCCACTTAATATTACAATAGTACCACGAATTGCAAAAAAGCCAGGATCCCTGCAGCTCAACGGTTGTGCAGCAGAACTCTGTCTTTCTAAGGAAACATTAATGGAAAGAGAATAAAACCCTAGAACTCACCCAGAAACCAAATTGCTTACTAGTGGCCTCCATGCAGCTTGGAATCCGGCTAGTTCACAACAGCCAGACACAGAACAATACAATGAAACCATTTGATTATGGAGTACCCTTTCCAACTTTGTTTCCCCAAAGAAGAAAGAAAATTTGTTGACTGACTGGAATTGGTGAACCAAAACGACATTCATAGGCTTGTCTTGAGATGGGCAATACCAAAAGGAACAGTGTTTCTTTATCAAGCAAAGAGAAGAAGAGGATGCTTAGCTGCATGCTTAGACTTCAAGCTGAGGAAAAGCATCCTTACCCTGTACCTTCACAAAGAGCATCAGCTTCACAGCAATCTTGATAAAATGCACTTCAGACAGTTGGCAGCATCATTCTATGTTCCAGAGCAAAGGTCTTATTGCATGACTTCGCAGGCACCGATGCTGTCAGGAAAGGAAGCAGTGTGTAACTACAGTTCAAATGAATATGTGTGGGCAGAAGTTTAGGCCTTGCCCTCATTAACCTGCCCAGTGTTTAGAGAAGTTCTGTTTGGGACTTTCCTTAGTTTGGCCTTTTCCCATCCTGCTGCTCACAGGGGCCTCTGGGCCTTTCTGACTTTTTCTCTCTTTTCTCCTTGGGATTGGCTGTTTGGCACCAGAGTGCTACTGCCTGGGACTGACTGCTTGGTGCGGATGGAGGAATTGCATTGAGTATCTTTTATTTTATATTCCATTTCCATTTTAGATAATTTGTGATTGTATTAAACTGTGTTTATCACAATCCAAGTTTCTCCCTTCCCTTTTGATTCTCTCCCCTATTTGGGGGCGTTTGGTGGAGGGGGTGGCAAGTGAGCGAGTGGCTATCGTGTTTATGTTGCTAGCTCGTGTTAAACCACTCAGTATAGCACACACCCCCAAGGCGTGTGGTAGGAAAGAAATGGCTGCCAAGATTCTTTATTCAAAAAGCTATTGCACCTGGTCTTGTACATATCCGTATCATACAAAGCTATGTAGGGAAATGGTTCATATTTATAACACACTTCCTTTCTGAGCCTACATCTTCTGCATTTTGACTTTCTACAATTGATCATGCTTTCCAAGAGTTAATCCTGCCACAAAACCAGAAGCTGTTGCACTTCGTGGTATGCTTGTCTAAAATACCATAAATATTTTCTACTAAAGCAGATTCAAATTCTCAACTGCTCTCAGATAGCTTTAGTTTGTATGACAAGCATCACATTACCACATGCTTTCAGATCCATCACAAGCAGCTGTCAGTACAGTCTGTACTGTGCTGTTCATGTACCATTAGGAAACTTTGAATGAAATATGGGAAAAGCTGGATTTTACAAACATAAGAGTGAACATCAGTGTGATTGAGAATGCAATAATGATGACATTATATCAGCAGGTGCATTTCCTTTCTCTTAAAAAGCAAAGAAACGTAGTAGATTCCTTCTTAAGATCATGTTGATAGTAAGAGCTGTTCTGGTTTATACAAGCTATCAAAAGCTGAACAAAGTAACGAGAACTAAACAGGAAATAGTCAAATCTATACAAAAAGCTTAAGACATTGGGGTCAGCTCTATTCGAAAATTTTCCTCTCCTTGAAGAAATATTGGCTGTACAGCTGATTCCTGCTGTTTCCATATTCTTCTTAGCTCAATATAATGAGATTTTATGCATAAAATAGGTTGAAATTTGTTGGCTAACATTAAAATCTGAAGCTTGTTTCTCTGTCAAAGTTCAGAATAGAAAAAGA
This sequence comes from Patagioenas fasciata, assembly GCF_037038585.1. NCBI lineage: Eukaryota > Metazoa > Chordata > Aves > Columbiformes > Columbidae > Patagioenas > Patagioenas fasciata. The sequence continues at coordinate 90,034,667 of NC_092520.1, forward strand.
AATCCGATGATTTAAGTTTCAAAAATATTAGTTTCTAAAAGCATAGACTTTGAGTTCTCCTGGTAAATAAAAAATAAAACCTCTTTGATCTAAGGATTCTTAAGCATACCATGATTCATCTGCATACCCAGCCTCTTTCACAGTAGTCTCCTCAGGGAAACAAGAAAATCATATGGATGAGTAAAATTAGGCACATTCTTCAGAATACCACCAAAGTTCAATTAAAAATCTTTTTTAAGGTTTAGTGATCTGTTGCTTGACACAGAATAATTAGCACAGAGAAACAAAATCCAGTCTCACCAGTAGTAACCATAAGAAGAAGCATTTTGGGCCCAGTACTTAGTTGTCCATTCTGTCATCCATGTAATTATTTAGTTAACTACATACTTTATGGGAATACGGTAATGTGACTGAAATCCTGAAGTTACGCAGAATGCATGTACAACAAGTGTTGTGCATTATACAGATAAATAGGATGTCAGTGTGAACAGCTGAGACCATACGAAGCAGCAAGCAACTAGCAGGCAGACTAAGATCAAACACAGCATCATTCAGTATCCAGCCACACATATCTAGGAAGAGCAGGATAGCATATACATAACAGTACACCATAGAGTATTAACATGAAGGAGGAGTACAAGGGAGACAATTGCCATGATGAACCCCACAGTCGACACTGGATTTATTAATAGCATGTACATTTGTATTCCACTTTCCCACTGAAGCCCCAGGGAAGGCCTGAAGGCATTGAAATTCAGGGACTGCGATTTATCTTGAGCTCTAATGCCCAGGGATCATTTTAGAAATCCCAACTAAATCCAAGCAAATGGAAACATACCCAGTTATTGAAACTAGAGTGAGAACTCATCCTATTTGTTTTGCTTTTGATATAATCCAGATCTTGTCCAAGATCAATTTTATGGGACAGAACTGGTCTTTGCCCTCTTGCTCAGCCAGATGAGGGTGCAAGATGGAGCTAATAAGTCTGGGAAAGCATTCTCTCTGTAGAAACATGGAACTGGAGCTTCCTGCCTACAAATGGAAATGTGACTGCAGGGTGATGTGACTGTCTTCGATCTTGGGATGGCATCCCTTTTGGCCATCACAGGTCAGGACCTCTTCAATCAAAAGGAGGTGTCTAAGATGGTGGTTAGTAGCCCTGTGCAGCCCAGGGAACTCTACAGCCTGGGGTGGCTCTGTGTGAGGCACCAGCCATGGTGCCATCCACTGCATTTTTCTTTTGTTCAGGAATTTGCTCCAGGGAAGATAGAGAATGAATATGAGTTTTCTTTAATTCAAATATCATCATCCTGGAAAGTTCATGGATCACTCTGTTCCCCTAAGAAAATGCACACCCTTGGCCTTGCTGTTCTCCTCAAGCTCAAAGACATGGCATGGGCACCAGCAGTGGAGGTAGCATGAAGAACCCAGACTATTAACTGTCATTTAGCATAGTAGGCAATGTTTTACCTTTATGATTATAAATAAAAAGTTGATAAATATGACTGATGTGGGGCCTCTCTGAGCCTGAAGGTTGTCCAAAATGTCAAATCCTGGAACTGCCGGTGACTCTACTCACCTGTATTTTGAAAGCTACTCCGATCCAGTGTGTCTAGACACAAAGACAGTAGCATGGGGCTGATGGGACAACACTGAGTCTCTTCTCACTGAAATAAATAAGCTGTCCCTTCAAATCAACTCTGATGATGAAGTTCTGCAACAGATAATTCATCATTTCCATTGTTAGAATCTGAAAAACATATTCTTATTTGTTCAGGACTGACAGTCACATTTCAACTTGGCAATCGGGAACTGGTTTAGTTCAATGAAAAGAGAAAGAACCTGTCAGGTGATATTTTATATTATTCTGTTTTGTATTTTATTTTATTAATGGAAAATATTCTTATATATACAGTACTAATTTCAACTCAGGAAAACCTGAGAGCTGACAGAGTTGTAAAATTGATAGCAAGCTGCCTGAGAGCACAACTACAACCAAGCATCACACCTCTGCTTCATACAGCCTGCCCTCATTGAAGCAGCTGGATCACAGTGTGGTCAAGGAAGTTTCACCTGATTATTCCAGTATAAACTGAGAATTGTGAGCAAGTAAATTCTTGTTACTGGCTTTTTTCCCCCCTTCGCAGATTTTCTCTAGCTCTAGAAAGGAACTAACATGTCCTTTCTCCCTGAGCCCCAGCATCCTCATATTTCTAGAAAAACTGGATTATTATTAGACTGTTGTGCATCGATTCCTGTATATGATCTCACCACAAGGCACAACATCACGCAGAAGTAACAGAATTTGAATAAAGGAAAAAAATAATGCATATGTGCATGTGGATTGCTCATAGATGGCAATACATTGGAAGTAAGTTATATATGTAATATGTTCCTAAATAGATTATGAATGATAATAACAATTATCTCATATTTTACAATGTGTTCCAGAGGTGTTTAAGTGACTTTTTATTCATAGCTAGCTGATGGTTTAAAGAAAAGAAAAAGACCCACTGAACTAACAAACATCTGTTGAGAGACTGGGTATGCAATAGTTTCAGACTTTAGAAAGTCCGATGTCTCTCAGTCTTATGTATAGGTATATATATGTATATACACACATGTGCATTCATGCATATATGCATATATATGTATATACACGAAACATATCAGATGTGATCATACCTAATAGTTTACATTATTCCTTCAAATCACAATTCCATTTAAACATCTAAAACAAAGCATAATTCTGCTTTCAAAGAAGTATATATAATTTTCTGTGATGAAACACACAGCTTCCATTCAGAGGCAAGAGCTCCCTCTACATAACAGCTTGAGGAACTTTTCTAGCTTGCATTTTGAAGTGAACTTTGAAGAAAACAGAATAAAGTCAATGGATGTGGGATACACCAAAGCACAGTTATCAGTCTTCTGAGAAACCTTGGAATCTGCCTCTGGGACTTATGTTTTGAAAGAATGAATGGTTTGTGGGAAGAAAAAAAAAATATCACCACTTTTAGCTTTTTTCTGTTGTATCACATTGAGTTATATGGGTAATCTCCCAAAACTAATAGCAATACTTCAGGAGCTCCTGATTCCTTCTCACTCAGATTTCAGCACAGCATCAGATATGATTGGTTCCCTTCCTCAGACTTCCTCTCTGCTTAGCATTGAAATGTTTAGGTTGGAAAACTGTAATCATTTTGGAGGTGACAGGTATTACAAGAGACTTAGGGACCAACAGGAATTAGAAGATGTACAAGAAGAGTCACAAGATACAGCCTGCAAGATAAAATGGAATAAGTTGGCACTATTTTGTCTGAAGAGACAGAGACTGAGAAGAACCAGTTTTCAAAGAGCACTGTGAGGAACAAGATGGCAATCTGTTTTCTGTGTCATAGGATGCTGGCACAAAGGTAACAGGTTTCAGTTACCTGGAACAGCAGTTTTGGAGCCACCTTCATTAGTTTAATTTGCGTTTAAAGACTTCCAATCATGTCAGGAATTGCTTAGATAAAGCTGTTTCTGCTTCAGTGATAGGGAATGGTTTGCACAACAGCTTTTGGTGTCCCATCCTTCAGGACTCTGTTGTAGGCTACACACACCTCTTGTCTGTGTTTTTGTTCACACCTCAATCCAGTTTACCTCTGCAAAAACTTGACATCCTTTTTGAGAATAAGGTAATGATTCACTACAACTTCTAGATTCTTTCTTTAGGAATACTGCTTGAGACAAAAGCATCAGGCAACTTGTTGATTATTCCTTTGCTTAGAATATAGTATTTGTTTCTAAAGAATAATGGCTTTTTCTTCTCCAGCATGTTGACTGAATTTTTAAGGGTCATTTTGAGCTCTGTTTATGTTGTCCAATGTTTTAACAGCCTCACCCTCTTTGGTCTCCCTTGCACTTTTAATAAGAACAGTCACCATCAACTGTTAGGCCTGTCTTCTTCCTGTTTTTCAGCACCTCCACTCTTCAGAAAACAGAATTGGATATGTCAGCTACCATGCCTCTAAATTCTCAAGAGGAAGGCTATAAGTCTCAATCAACTTCAACTCAGCTTTTTTATCTAGGTGTTCTTTTATCTGTTCCTTCCCTATATATATATGTTCTTTATCCATGGTACTAACTTTAGAAGACTCCGGGTTGCATTTATTGCTTTTTTTGCTGAAGATATGAATAAAGTGTTAAAAAAGTTGAGTTGCTTAGGACTTTCATTTCCACTCAATATCAAACTACTCTTTTTTAGAGGTGAAGGGAATATTTTTATAACTACTAGATGGCTAAAAATATTATTTTTACATGCAATATTACTTACTAGTTGCATTTCAGTTCTCACAACTGGGAAAATTCCAATGAACAATTGCGTGCTGACATATTTTACCAGTAGCAACAGTATCCAAAAACCAATATGACTGAAAAGAAATATTAATATCAAATTACTAGATGGCTTTGGAGAGTTCTAGACAAATGAGAATTAAAGCATCCATCAACAATATTCTCACGTAGTGATTTACATGTCTGTGTAAATGCCTAGTGATTCTGAACAAATAAAAGAAAATAACTTCTCCAGCAAAATTAGTTTCTGAATACTGAAAATATTAAACTTTTTTTCCAACTAAAATGTTTGTGAGCCATGTATCTATTAATCTGGCCTGTTAATATGTATTTCAATCATAGCACAAAATGCAAGTACTTTTCATCCCCTTCACAGAGTACTTCTGCAGGTCTTTCTATTAAAAATAACCTCTTAGGTAAGGTTGAGATTTCTCTCAATTTGCAGGAATAAGAAGTCACTTTATCTGAATATTTTCTAAATACTAAAATTCAGATGTTTTAATGATGCTGCAAAATCTTTGCCCACTACAGCAATGATTGTCAACATTTTTCTGTCTTTATGGCCTTATTTTATAACAGAATGTGTCCTGGAACCCCCCCTTAAATTTAGCTGTAGAGAAAGAGTTATAGCTATAGAGAGTATTTTTTACTCTATTTATCACCCCCCATATATCCTGGCTTGAGAAACAGTTCACTAGGAGTGTTCATTGAAAGCACTTAAATGAGGAAGTGAAAATATGATGTTCAAGTGAATGTTCATATAACTTTTGGACATGTTTTTCCAGCTTAAATACAGAGACCTAGCCAACTCTGTCTTGCACATAAGCAAACTACATATAACCTAAGCTCTTTAGCTGGTGAGAAAACCTCTATTTGTTTAGCCAATACAAAAGGAATGGCAAAACACCCTGAGCACGAGTATATCATTTTGTTTAATAGACAGCAGGAGTGTACTGACATGCAAGCCAGAAATTACAATACAAAATATTCACGTGTCTGCCAAAGAATGATGTCAGTTCCAGGCTGTGGTGTTTGGCACATATCAAAATACCCTCGCTACTAGAAACAGAGGCACGTATGTGTGAACTGTATACAAATTTCCAAACTTAATAAGGCCACACACTTTGAAAATCGATCATTTAATGGCCAGCATCAGAGCATACATTTATCTGCAGTAAGATTCTTTCTATTTGCTCTTACACACCTGGAAAAGATTAATAAGCATTTAGTTTTCCATTATGTGGGAAAAAAAAAAAAAAGGTTCTATTTCTTTAAATAAAGAGCTTGAAACAAGTCATATAGAATAGGGAATGCTTTAAACAATCTAACTTTATTAATAGGACACATCTTTCTTTTTATGTACTGAGTTTAAGGGTCATAAGGAATTCCCTCTGTATCAATAACACGAGAAGATTAAAAGATTTAAAAATATGAGGAACCATCAGGACATTGTTTCTAGAGCATCCCCAGGAAAGTACACCAAATTCAAACTGGGATTTTAAAAATGATGTGGGTATTTTTCTTCTTCCTAAGCAGAGTCACAGTTGTCATTTGCTGTTTCCTAAATTTTCTGAGTAAGGCTGGTTCTTATCAGTCACATCTTATGACTCCTGAATAGATATCGGAGTTTAATACCCAGAGATTTGCCAAATACTGTTTTGATACCATAGGCCCAAACCCAAATCCACTTTAATATTTGAAAATCTTTCTATGCATTTAAAGTGATTATTAATCAGGTCTGAAAAGCGTACTGAGTAGTTTCTTTAAAGGTAATTTCAGTTGCCTTGAAACTATTTTCACACTCTTGTGATTAAGAGATAACAGAACAGGGAGGTAGGAGTCAGTTCATACAAGAGACAATGGGCTGTAGACATAAGACAAACAATAATCCAAAATGCAGCAGTGTAGTGGAAAGTTATAATTGATTCTGAATAACTTCCTTTTCCTCCCACACATCCAAGAGCTGAGAAAATATTAAAGGAAATATGAGAAAATTCACATCCATTTCTCTTGAGCAAGGAGCCAAACCTTGGGAATCAGCGTTGCCTGTCTTCCCCTTGTCTCCCTCCTCCCAGTGGAAAAAAATGCTGTGACCATCTCCTCTGGAAAACTGATGAGCATGAATCATTGTGACGATGAATAATTCCCTTATTAAAGTTTTTCTAAATTGTTGCCAGCTTTGTGATTGTTTTACTGTCATGCCTACAGCGATTCCTGTACCTGTGAGAGAAGGAAACAACTGCATTAGAACTGCAGGTGACTTATACAAGAGTCAGTGCTTCAGCTGGGAAAGAAAGACAGTGCATTTCTGAATAGCTTATGCAATAACATAGTCCCCCAGCTGGATATCTCTACAATAAGAAGCAATCTCCTCCAAGAAAATAAAGTAAATTACCCCCCCCAGTCTGGTGCAGACCAGCTTTCTTAGAATCTAAGCTCACAAACAGGTGCTATGGGAAAAAATAGGCTCTACCTTCCTTCTCCACCTGTCCTGGTTGTGCTCATACTCCTCACTGAAACATTGGACTTAACAATGCAGTCACCTCCAAGTTGTGTTGCAAGTCACATAAAATAAAAATGTGGTTTTCAAACACGGGATAGTGACACAAATAGTAAAAATAGAACTGGCACTTTTTAAAAGCTCTTGGCTGAGCATATTTTTCCTAAAAGACTTAGTAGCAATTACGCTGTAAGTATGGAAATACCCACAATAACAGTTACAGCTGTGCAAGTTCATTTGAATCTAGTTCACATAGAAATCTGCTGACTTTCTTATTGATGAGCTTAATTCACACGCTTCAAGGCAAAACTGAATAAACAGTGACCTCTAGGTGAAGAGTCACTCAGGCATGAGTATCGCGATGGTGTCCATTATGCATGATCCTGCAAGAGAATAGGAGTTTCAAACTGGGGAGGGGGAAAACAGTGAAAATACTGAGGATTTTTTATCAGCTCCTGAAAAAATGATTGAGCACCCCTTGATTCTTGAATTTGCATTTTAGACGTGCAGTGATACAGCTCATTGAGACATTCTGGAATTGAGAACAGCTCCTAATAGAAGCTGAGCTTCTGAAAATTGGTGGAGGTCATGCAGATTTTCCCATGGAAGTTTTGTTCTCTCTCGGGAAAACAAACATCCTTTCAACCCTGAGAGTCTTTGGTATGTTGTACCTACATCCGACACCCTCTATTCATACCAAATCCCAGAGTGGGGAAAGGCTACACCTATATTCGGAAACTTAAGCCATGCCAGGGCATATTCCTAAGCACTGGTAATGTCATCGTGTACTTAAAATACCAGAGCATTTACTGGCTTTTGGCCTATGGCAACTAGCACTCCCAGATGACTCCTGGGCATGACTTAGGTGGGGCACATGCAACCACCCCATGTTGAAGGCTCAAAGAGATTAGATTTTTCCATTTCAGAAAAGACAGGATGGACTAAAGTATACGAAGCTGAGGTCTGAGTAGCTGCCTAAGAACTTATTTATTTCCTTCTGTAACTTCATGGTTCATTCAAATATCCCCATGACTGTAAATCCACTAATATTATCTTTTTATAACGGATGGATTGATAATCTAAAAGCCAGATTATCAGAAAGCATTTCAGTACTGAAATACCCTTGTAAATCTAACAGACTTGCCAAAACTATACAGGAAGGAAACTGATGTAGAAGGTTATCGAATACAGATCTCCTGAGTCCTTTACTGGTACTATTGTCAATGTGCCATCCTTCCTTTCTTCCCTTCAATAGAACAGCCTATATACTCTGCGGAAGTTTATAATACGCACAGACGCTGAGGTCACTGTAAACAGATGAAATGAGACAATTCTAGTGAAAAAAAAATCAAGAGATGTGTTTTTGAAAAATACTTCTTTGTTGTTGTCGTTTGGTTATACTAATATATAATAGGAATCAGATCACAGGCTATTTAGAACACTCTCTGAGAAATGACAGTGAAGATAATTGTTTTGGTACAGCTAAGGCAAATAACAATAATAATCGAAGAAATACTTTGTTCAACTGTTGATATGTAATTAATCATTGAGCACAGCTCAGTAGGAAATTATGTTTGAAATATTATCCTAGTACATACCAAATGTACTGCTTTCATATAATGGAAAAGAAAATTGCAGGTTTAGCAAAATGTAGTATCTCTCAGATTATCTCAGCTTTATGAAAGACAAAAGTTAATGATAGATGCCTATAAAAACATGCAACAGACTATTCAGCATTCACAAACTTTCAGAAAATGAAAATTTATAGTGAGTTAGAGAGACCACATAGAACATGAGAGGTTTTTTCCTCATCTGAACAAGAATCTCCTGGCTTTGGATATCTGGATCTCTGCCTCTAAGGAAATCTGTATTGACCTCAAGAGGAGGGTTTAATGAGGTAATATAAATTTCCTACCAACTGCATTTATACAGGGAGCTGTACAAAAGCACACCCCTATGCAATACCTATGCCTAGGAGTGAACTTGCAGGACAGTAAGATAATCTTCACTCAGATTTGGTATAAAATATCATATTGTAAGTTTGGTTGCTTCTTTAGCGAGTTAGGAATGCTAGCAGAGTTATCCCTTTTACAAGAATGTATAGAGCCAGTAAATCTTAGGATTCAGTGTTTGCCATCCTAATTCCACATATATAGGAAAATGCCTAGGCAAGTCCCAGTGTATACTACACAGTAAATTGCTATTGAAACTTCAGAGGAGCAGTGTCATGCCTGCTCATCAAGGTTGCTATATCCCAGTGAAATGCTTTAATCCTATGTCCACCTTTCCTGATGGCTTTGGCTTTGTATCTTAATTATTTCAGGTCATAATTCAGTATCTCAGCAGAGGTGACAACACATTTGTTGAAATATGTGCATAACAGATACGTAGCAGTTATGTTGAATTATAGTTAGATAATAGACAGATATGCAGGCATGTAGGGTTTATTTCTGAATAACAAAGACAACTTAAAGACTGGAAAATGTAATGTAATGTAAATTCAAAGTGAAGGACCAGTGAGGCCTCTTAACACTTTGTTTGATCAAAAGGAATTGGTGCCAAACAGTGCAAGAGACACCGATATACATGTCAATCACTTCATGGCAAGACTAACTTTAAACACAAGGAGACATAATGCATAAATTCAAACACACAAGGCATTTGTTTCCTAAAACTGTGTAAAAAGTCCTGCTCAAACATATAACATGGCATATAGTTTTATGAATGACACATAGTGTTTTCTACAGAGACATAAACTAAAGAAGGGAGAGGAAGCTATTTTTCTTAATTTCCCCTCTCAATTTCTCGCCTCCCCCCTCCCCCCCCCCCAGGTTTTGCTAGTGATACCCTTCCAATCTCAGAAGACATGTGCTCTGAAAACCACTCTCTCCCTCCTCCCCAACACAGAAGTAAAATATGTATTTAAATTGAGAGAAAACATTCCCGTGGATTTCAGAGGATGCTGACTCTATTTTATAAAGTTAGCAGCTGGTGGATAACATCATGACTGTCACATCTTGATGATGATGACTTCTTTATAAGGTAAGAGTCTCACAATTACAGTTAAATTCTATAGTTTATTACTTGATTAATCCTCTAGCATTCTTATCTTATTTCTTATTTTCGATCAAAGTACACTTTATTTCAATATATAAGCTTTTATTTTCCAGGTAACTGCACTACTCAAAATGTATTTGTATCACTGCAAGACCATTGTGGAATTTCACTTCATATCATTCAAAGCTGAGTTCCCCTAACAGTTCTGGTGCTCTAGTCCCTCATTTCAGAATTGTAACAGCCTGTGAGTGTCCTGGTAGATTACTGATTCTGCTGTTTCTGTTGATAGTTTTGTTGGGATGAAAGATTCCTCTGAACTAATATTTAAAATAACACTAGCTATTTTTATAATACTCCAACCAGTTCTGGGGTCTTTAATCAGTTGTTAATTTTAATAGCTCTTTAGTAAATGCATTTTTCATTATTCTTGCTGACTTCCTAGTACAATATGATTTATGCTAAGCGATATTTTCTTAAACTAATGCTTTTAGATAGCTTATAAATATGGATAGAACATTTGTTATTAATCTCACTTGAATCTAAAAAAATAAGGGCTTATATTAAATGGTCACTTACATGATATTAGATAAATCCAGGAACCTCTTCCAAGAACTCTATGGACAAACAGATTTATAAGGTGAAAACTGGAAAATATGATGCATGTCTTACAGCCAAGAATTCTATCTCAAACCAGATGCATGCAAGAACCCCATTCATAAGCTAATAATCTTTTTATTGCCATAGTCAAGACTTGTGTCTCCCCAATTTACAGTCAAGAGCTAGTTTTCTGGGCTACAGAAATGCATTGCTCTGGTTTGGTCCCCTCTCACTCATTTTTGATTTTAGATGCCCTAATGGTTCCATCATTTCTATTATATCCAAGTGTTTGGACTATTATTTTGGTTTCTACTTGTAGCTGTGACTTATTACTTCTGGCTGCAAGCCATGAAGTGATGGAAAATGCAGAGGTGGCACCTTTTGATACTGCTTACATTGTTGAATAGACTTCCTGTGGGCCAGACATAGACTTGGGAGCTGACAGCAGGAATAGTTTTTCTAAAGAAAAAATTGTGTTAATATTGGTATCTTAAAGATTTTCCCTATTGTTATTTATGCAAATTTTGACGTTTGTATGTCTAAATTTATGGATATAATACACTTGTCCCTTTGTGCCTTTAGTATGCACAAATGCTGATTAAATACTTTATTTCCTTTTCTTTTTAATTTCCATACAGATTCCTAGTCTCAACTGTAGATATTTATTATTTCCAGTCTACTATTTTTGCGGCTAAACTGATCTCCCTTCTGATCCCTCTCAATAGACAAATCAATATAACCATAAAAATAAAATACTAAATTTGAAGATTGAATAAAGATTGAATTGGACATTTGAATACTGAAAGAATTTATTAAATGATTCATAATGCCTTCAAATGTACAGATCATGAAATCAAAACCTTATGGTTTCACTCACTTGGATGCACAACGACTCCTAGTAAAGTTTAAAGACACAGCCTTTCTGAAACATTAGGGACTAATTCAGGAACATGATACTAAGACTTTTCGGTTTTAATTCCTTTCTTTCACAGAATTGCGAAAGAGCTGAGGTTGACAGGCATTTCTGGAGGTCATCTTATCCCACCACCGTACTCAAGTAGGGTCAGCCGGAGCAGGTTGCCCAGGGTCCTGTCCAGTCTGGTTTTGAATATGTCCATAAATACAGACTCCACTATCTCTCCGGGCCACCTCTTCCAGTGTTTGTCCACAAACAATTCAGATGGAATTTAATGTGCTTTAATTTATGTCCATTGCCTCTTGTTGTGTCTCTGGCACTACTGAGAAATCTGACTCCCTCATCTTCATTCCCTCCACTAAACGTATATACACATGCATAATTATCCTCTTGAGACTTCTCTGCTCCAGGCTGAACACTTAAAGCTTTCACAACTCCTCTTCTTAAGAAAGATGCCTCACTCCCTTAATCATCTTTGTGGCTCTTTGCTAGGCTCACTCCATTGAGTCCATATCTTTATTGTCCTGGGGAGCCCAGAACTGAACACAACACTCCAGATGAGTCATACAGAATCATAGGATGGCTGGGGTTGGAAGGGATGTCTGGAGATCATCTAGTTCAACCCACCTGCTAAAGCAGGTTCACCCAGAGAAGATCGCACAGAAATGCGTCCAGGCGGGTTTTGAATGTCTCCAGAGAAGGAGACTCCACAACCTCTCTGGGCAGCCTGTTCCAGTGCTCTGTCACCCTCAGAGTAAAGAAGTTTCTCCTTGTGTTTAGATGGAACATCCTATGTTTCAGTCTGTGCTCATTGCCCCTCATCCTATCATTGGACACCACTGAAAAGAGTCTGGTCCCATCTTCTTGGAACCCACCCTTGAGATATTGATAAACATTGATGAGATCCCCTCTCAGCCTTGTCTTCTCCAGACTGAACAGACCCAGCTTTCTCAATCTCTCCTCATAGGAAAGATGCTCCAGACCCCTGATCACCTCTGTAGCCATTGCTGGACTCCCTCCAGTAATTCCCTGTCTTTTTTAAACTGGGGAGCTCAGAACTGAACGCAGTGCTCCACATGCAGCCTCACCAGGGCATAGTAGAGGGGGAGGAGAACCTCCCTCGACCTGCTGGTCACACTCTTCCTAATGAGTCCCAGGCCTTCTTGACCACAAGGGTACATTGCTAACTCATGGTCAACCTGTTGTCAACCATAACTCCCAAGTCCTTCTCTGTAGTGCTGCTTTCCAGCTGGTCCAGCTCTAACCTATACTGGTGCATGTGGTTATTCCTCCCAAGTGCAGGACCCTACACTTGCCCTTGCTGAATTTCATCAGATTCTTCTCTGCTCAGTCCTCCCCCCTGAAGGTCTTGCTGAATGACAGCATACCATACATGACATTTTACTGTAGTCTACCAAAAGCTCTGCACTGAGAGAAATATATTTCTTTTCATCATTAAAATAACTCAGTTGACAGCAGTTCCTGTTTCTTACAAGGTTTTTGCTATTCTTTGTATGCCTGTAGAACCAACATGGGATCACTGATGCTCAAAGAGAGAATCACAAAGAGTCTTAATTTAGTACATATACATTCTTATTTCTTTCTTCATCAGGATCCCAGTCTTCAATTCTCAACTTGCAAGTGTAGGCAAAATATGCTTTTATCTATAGGAAAATAGGGTGTAGTCTGGAGAAGCTGAATAATTCACTGATGATCAGTCTTGGCTACAGTGATGAATATATATAATTTTCCTTTAATAACTGTGTTTAAAGAATCTGCTTCTTGCTTTTGATGATTTATATCTAAAAAGAATTCAACCACTTTTACTTCTTTTATTAATGATGAACAACAATTGTTTGAAATATTTTTCTATTACTTCCTGGAGTTTTACTCTGTTCTGCTATGAACCTCCTGTTCATACATCTCCAAAAAATTTCTCTTTTCTTAGTGAGGGTTTTCATATGACTAAAATAAATACTGGTGAATCAGAGTTCTTCTCATAGGTTGTACAGCTTCTGGTATACTCAGTCTGCATGAGAAGCATTTTAATTATATAGATGTGAAGTGGTTTTCCAGAATTCATTGTTGCATTTAGGTGCTTTTGCTTCTCAATAGATCTAATTGTTAACTTTGCTTGTTTTCTACAAAAAGAAAAACATTCCATGTTGCCATCAAGGCCAGATAACTAGAGGTATTCCACTAAGGACATCAAATATGAATTCTGTAAAATATTGGGGCAATTTTTGAGAGTGCATGTCTCTCTTATGCCACTTTAGAATCCTCACCTATGTACAGTTCCCTCACTGAGTCTGTATCCTAAATCCAGAACTAAAACTCCAGTTTCCTTGCCAACCTGATACCTCATTTTCTTTTCTCTCTCAGTAGTGAATTCCATAGAGACTATCATCTTTCCAAAACATAAATATAGAAGCAAAGCAAGAAAGACCTCTGGTCATCAGATATTTCCACAATTCTATCTTTTTTCTACTGGTAAATAGATGATATTATATAAGGATGTGTTTCAGTATTTCAGCCTCTACAGGAGCTGTATTTTGAAAAGTTTCCAGAAAACTAATCAGAGCAACATTAGCATAAATGTAGGCCTTACATGCTGTCATATCTGTTGCAAACTTGATTAAGCAGAGGGCGGTCATATTTGTTTATTATCTTTTAAAAACTAAACATCTATAAACTTCAGAAAAGCTCTTTTAATTTCTCATGGGAAATAGTTATCTTTCAGAGTTTACATGGCTGTAGAGCTCAACAGAACTTAGTATTGATGAAGAAAGATCTGCTTCAATTTTTAGTTAGGGTTTGTTTTGTTTTTACACTAAAATGATGTGCACCTCCTAATTTTAAGAACTCTAACCTTTACTCAAGGTGGTCCTTAAACATCTGCTTTGTTTTAAATAGGTTGTTACAGGATTTCTCAAATTCGACACTTTCCTAAGTGATCAGACATATGCCAAAATAAAGTTAGTAATTTGTAAGCTAGAATAATGTATTTGGTTTAAGTTTCCAGTAGGGCACATGGAATGAATAGAACATTTATCTTTTTTTGGTACAGAAAGACCAACTGAAGTTCCACAGCCCTGAGGACAGGGCTGCTTTTTTTTTTCCATCAGACACTTTTCCCAAGTAATTTTTCTGAACATTCCTCATCTCCTACTTTGTTACTCCAGCATAGCTATTGTCAAAACTTCCTATAGACTGATTGACTTGTTCTCCCAAATATGTGTTCACTCATGCTGCTGAGAATTCAAAGATGTGTTAGGCACAGTTTTCAGCTGCATATCTGAAACTGTAAGTATGAAGCAAGGAGAAGATGTTGAAAGAGATAGATTTTGATAAGGGGGGATGATGATTGTTACTCTCAGTCTTCATAAGCTAGTTTTTCTAGATTCCACCAGGGAGCACTGAGTGTCTGCCAGGACTGATCAGATCCTATTTGGCTGACACCATGTATCTTTACAATTCTTTGCTAGCTAGACTTCTTACTATTTAAAGCTCTTTAATGATTTCAGAGCAGGAATGGAACAGTACGAAGAATTCAATCATCACGTATCTTTTACCTCTTTCTTTGTAGTCATGGAAATTTCGGTTCTAGTTGCTGCTGTGAAGGCAAGATATCATTTGTGATCTTTCTTTAAACTGTAAATAGACTCACTAAAATATTTTCAGATCTGCTTTGCCTATTCTTGGTTGGTTGCAGCCCACAAATAATAGAAATTAATGAAATTTTGTGCAGTCATTCTATAGGTAAGTATTGAGTTAGTAAGATAAATGTCTTCTTCCTAGCAAAGTTAATTAAAAAAGTAAAAAGGAGTCTCCTATTAACCTCAATGTCCATGACTGGAAGTTACTTGCTAGGTTGTGTGAATGAAATAGAAACTAAAAAGATGGTGCATAATTATACCACTAAATATGCAGTTAGCTTTAACCACTGTTCAGATTAAAGGTGATCTAGCTCAAAAAAAGCCACAACACTATTCTTCAGCTGTTCATCAGTAGAGGTTACTCTGAGCTAGAATTCAGTAATCATCTAATCAGAACGGTTATGATTCTACATTTAAAAACAACAGCATATATCAATCTTCAAATGTTGCATGTATTAATTATTAAGAAGTTTAATAACTTGTTCTGATTTTCCACTCCAATTTTTATCCCCTTAAATAGTCATGTTTTTTATCTTCTAATATCCACGCAGCACATCATTAAAAAATAAAATAAAAGAAAAAACAAACAAACAAAAAAACCCAACAACAACAAAGCCCAACCAAAACCAACAAAAACAAATGATGTAAAAATAGAAGACGGAAGAAAACCAAGCTAAAATGAGATTCTGCATAAGGTTTCCCTTTTCTTTCTCAGACACCTTCTACTGAGCTAAGTCACATTCTTGCTGTGAGGTTTATATTCATAGGCTCTTGCAAAGAAGATTTGATCGACCTCAAGGAAGCAAGAGAAAAGGATGCTATCCAAATAGCTTTATTTGTTGGACATAAAGAGAAGGGAACTGCATGCATCATTCGAAGAATTTTTTTACATTATCTCATAAGACCTTTAAAATTACAGTTAATAAATGCTCCAAGTTCTGCCCTGCTTCAGTAAAAACCTATGGCAGTTCTACACAAAATGTCTATTTGGGAAGTACATGTCTTAGTTATTTTGAATCCTACATGCTCCATGCATAAGTTGCTTTAGAAAAGTATGTGAGAAAAAAAATGACCTATATATTTTAGTATGGGCATGTACAGTTTTACTGTTCTCTGAGTAGGGTAGAAGATTATAAATTGTATCTAAGTCTTACGCTGAGAAGCCTAAGTCCTCTGTTCAGATAAGGGAGTCCAAACAACCAGAAAAAAAGCAGATGGAAGGGTGAAGTGGCTCCCATACTTAACCCATACTGTGAGTAGCTGAAATGCAATTAAATTTGCATGATCATATATTTTTATTCCAATCAAATTCAAACAATTAAAAAGTAGACAATGAGCCACAGGCAAATACCTAAACCATATTGCCACGATTTTTATTTTTTGTGATGACCTTTATTATTTCCACATAGTTTCAAAATTCATACATAGCATTAGATTCTTCACTTTATAAAAATATTCTAGTGGATGAATGGATGAGATAGATAGAAAAGTACAGGCAAAAATGTGCACTAAAAAAGTGGAGAAGAGATGCAATACCATTTCCAGGCTCTCCTTATCATGGCACAATAAAATATTGAAGATTAAATATTTGAAGCACTATAAGAATTTGGAAACATAGTTGGAATATGACCTCCATTAAAAGAAATGTGATATTCGAAACAAGAAGTCAAAATAAGACTGAATTCTGTTAAACTGAAAACTACTGAATTCTGAAAACTGTTAAATTCCTTTCTAATAATTTCATATGCAGCAATGAAAGTATTTGTAATAAAATCCATGCCTGGATAGACACTTTTTACTCCTTTTCATAATTTCCATTTTAATATTTCTAGGGATACACTGAAATGTATCAAGAATGCACCCTACTGTGATCAGGAAGAGTTCGCAAAATACATTAAAAAGGTAGGAAAATTCCCTTGAGTAGGAAAATTCCCTTCAATCCACCCTTGAACAGCAAAGAAAATTATTTTGCAGCCATGCAGCTTAACCCTGGTTATATATGCTGCAATCTTTTTTCTCTTATAAACTGTTCTCACAAAATCTTTGGAAAGCTGCATGAACACCAACAGAAAAGACAGCTCATATTCGTGCAAAGAGACCCCACCTGGAGTCCTGCATCCAGTTCTGGAGCCATCAATACAAGAAAGACATGGACCTGTTGGAGGGGGTCCAGAGGAGGCCACAAAACTGATAAAAGGGCTAGAACACCTCTCCTGTGACGACAGGCTGAGAGGGATGGGGTTGTTCAGCCTGGAGAAGAGAAGGCTCCAGGGAGACCTTATTGCAGCCTTTCAGTACTTAAAAGGAGCCTACAAGAAAGACGGGGACAGACTTTTTAGGAGGGCCTGTTGCGATAAGACAAGGGGTAATGGTTTTAAACTGAAGGAGGGGAGATTCAGGATAGACATGAGGAATTCATTTTACAATTAATTTGGTGAAACCCTGGAACAGGTTGCTCAGAGAGGTGGAGGTGCTCCATCCCTGGAAACATTCAAAATCAGGCTGGACGGGGTTCTGAGCAACCTGATCTAGTTGAAGATGTCCCTGCTCATTGCAGGGGGTTGGACTAGGTGATGTTTGATGGTCACTTTCAAACCAAGCTGTTCTATGAGTCTATGAATTTCCAAATTCAGCACTTTGCAACCGTTTGTGGCTATTACCTCATGATGGCAGCCTGGAAGAAAGGACGGTGCATTCAGGCTCCTGGTACTACCTAAGAAAAAGAAATAGGGTAAACTCACTAAGCTACTCATGCAGTAACAATCATAACTGTTTCCCTAAGAAAGCCACAAAATGCAGTTACTCTCTGACAAGAAGACTACACATGTATGCCGCAGTTGAACGACTCACCTTATGTGGGAGCAGCACTATCTGGCAAGCCTTCCTCCTCTGGAAAAGCCCTGAGGTAGCACAGCCTCTACCCCTGTTTTGCTCCCATATCTCATGGGCACCAGCCCTTCCCAGTATCCCAGGCTGGTGTTCAGCTTCCAGCTACTCCTCCACTACCAACACCCCATGTGTCCTGGTTTGGATGATGTTTGTTTAGGGGGAGCTGTCCTTGTTTCTTTCTACTTTTTTCTTCCTCATGATGTTATTGATGTCAGCTGCTTCTTTCCAGTCAGGGTTCATGAACTCTGTGACACTAGCATCACTAAACTGGACCTTGAAGTTGTGCACAGTATGCTACTAAAAAGATAGAGGATGGTTTCGCATTTGTATCTGCTTCAGTGATTGAATCTGATACAAGGCTCAGAAAGTCCCTACTCTTCCAGGTAACCTCTGATAAACCTGGAACATTAGAGACCACCTCCAGAGACCAGACTAGATGAAGATTATTAAACTGTGTGGGATCCCGGTATCATGACTGCCCACACACACACATATCAGAAGAATAATTGATTTTAATATAAAAGCTGCTGTATAGTGGCTGAAGTAATCCATAACTGGGGAGGATATAAGAACAAAGAAAGAGAAGGAAATAATAGCTGTTAGGATACCACCCCTGTAAGTGCAGGATCCCAATAGGACAGAACTGAGAATCCTAAAGTCCTGCACTTTGCTGTTGCGTATACTGGGGAAAGAAGACAGAGCATTAAGTACCTGGGGACAGAGGCACAGTGCAATATGGAAAAGAAGTACACAAATGTTGTAGATCACAATAGACAGAGCAAATAAAGCAAGGAAACAATTTAAAACACATCTTAATTAGGAAATTAAAAGACTGCAATAACTCTGGAGAAATTCTGATAGCCTTATTGCTTGAAATTTTTTCTTAGGTGTTTTTTCAAGATAATTCATGCTACAGAGAACAGCTATGCACCAGAGAAGAAAATGAACTGACAATTGCTTCATTTTCAACCACTGGTATGGACACAGTTTTTCCCAATTCATAACAGTTAATAGAGCTGCTCATACAGCTTCTCATATTCCTTAAACACTGGAAACTTGTTCAACCTTCTCACAGTTTAGCCAGCACACTAGGAATATTGCTAGTGCTGATATTGCAATTAGAAATGCACCTGATTATCAGAAATCTTTTTTTAATGGGGAATACAGGTTATCTAAATCTCAATCTGGAAGCTCTCGAGCAGAATCTCTATGCAATCAATTTGTATGCTTGTTACTTGTTTCCCCAAGATCCTGAGGATTTAAGCATAGACTTAAATAATTAACTGCATGCCAAAGAGCATATTTGGTTACCCATATGTCAATACAGGACACATCTCTATATAACCGTGATGCCAGCTCTCCACATAGTTAATGTGCAACTTCCCTTTGGATAATTTAGAGAATGTACTGCAGGAGGTAAAGCACCTCTGCCCCAAGATCCCACAAATCCACAGGTTACTCAGACCTGTAAATTAGGAATGCCAAATCTTAAGAAGGTAGCTGGAGATCTGGTCAGCCTGACTCACAGTTAGCTCAGACTATGTCAAGATAAAATGTAAATAAAACCCCTTTCTGTACAGAGAATATCTACATATGTTTATAAAAATTTATAGTAACTAAGTGAAAAGAGTAAAAGAAAAACAAGCTTAATCGACTTACACTGGATCATACTGGAAATGCCTCTTGTCTGCCTCGTTTGCCATCTTGACAAGGAAGTTATCAAACATTCGGTTTTCATATATACATTCCCTCTCAGATTGCACTCATTAAAGAAACTATCAAAGAACCTCTCATCTGAGTGGAGCATATCCAGGCCTTTAATTGTTTTTTTCTCTAGACCATTCAGACAGAGTCAAATTTTTTCCCTGGAAATCATTCTGTTTCCTTTTATGTGAGCTGAGCTGTTTTCCTGATTATAATAAGCCTTGCTTCATTTCCTCATCTATGCAAAGTATCACTCTATCAGACCAACTCCACTTAAGTAACCCAAAAATAGGAGTTACCACATTTCATTGTAAAGTGTTTTTTTGCAATGGTCATTATATTCTATATTGATCTGTATGCTAATAAACATACTTTTTACAATATTTAAGCAGGACAGTTCTGACATACTCAAACTTATAATTATCTTAATATAATGTTCAGGTTTGTGCATATAAAATAAACATAAATACATGTTTAGAATTATTATGACTACAGTCAATAAGTAGATTTTATCACTATGGTTACATAAATAAATAGCAGCTACAGAAATACAGTTAATGGGAGACAAGGAAGATGGAAACACTTATTTCCCATATTAAACTGCATTTTGAGGAAGATCAGCCACTGAACAGATGTGAAAAAGCAGTGACATAAATTATTTATAAGACCTGGGTGGAAATGTTATTTCTGTTTCACAAAGTGTCTGAGCAGTCTACATTTGATTGCAAACTATGCAAAATTTCAAAAATATTTGTAAAGAGGAAAGGAGTACCAGCATTTCCAATTCAATTTTATTCCATGTGAGGGCTTGGGTCAGGCCCATATAGCAGAAATATTGGTGTTTTTCTTGGGCTGCCACCCCTGAGGAGGCCAACAGAACCTGAGAGAGACTTCTGAGCAACTTTTATGCAAATCCGCTTGTGCTCTGTGGGACAAAATCATGCATGTGCCCCAGACCTGTATGCTGTGAGTGGAGGTTAGGGGAAAAGAAGTGAAAAGAGAGGCTGTTAGAAGATATATTCAACCCTTCTGAAGATTTTGTTTTTGTTTTTTTTTTTTCATTATTTACCTATTTGCAACATACAGGATACAAAGTGTAGGAGTGCTCAGTGAGTTCCTTGGCTCTCCTGCAGCTCATCTCCCTCCTTAGCCCTGGTTTGATGAAGTAACTGGAAATGCATGACACAAACTGCTTCATGCATCAGCTTCTTAGCTATTCGGAGATCACTGAGAGACAACTGCTGCCACAAGTCTTCAGCAGGGTGTTCACTGTCCAGCCCCACAATACGGGCCAAATGCTCTATCTGCAGATGTGATCTTATTTTCCTGAACAGCCTCAAGGTTGTATTTTTCTGGAGAGTATGATTTCTGGAACAGCAAATAGTTTATTCATATTGCCAATAATCAGCATTGGACCGAATTAAAAGATAATTGAAAATACTGTGGTGAAAGAGAAAACAAAACCTGTATTCTGGGAAATGGCTAATGAGCACACACGTCAGAAAAATTAAAAAAAAAAAAAAAAAGACAACTGGGCATTCTGTCAGTCTGTTATCTTGGAGAAAAGTAAAAATGTGGAAGTGGTCAAGACATCATAAAATTAAGACTATCTGGAACCATTATAGTCTACATTGGCCTATGTTTTCTTGTCAACTCTTTTTTTCCTTCTAGAATGAAGGGGAACTCCTTCTCATTCTCCATCTGCGGGTTTGGACTGACCCCCTCCAAAGGAAATGCTCAACTTGCATTGCTGTTCTGAAATCCTCATGGGAGGAGGGAATCTGTTTCTCAATCCTGCTGTATTAATGAGCTGAGTCTTTCCAGTCAGCAGCCACGCTAATATCAAGCATAAATTAAAGTGATCTGAAAGCAGCACTGGTTTATACTTGTACCCTGTTTATCTGTTGCATCCCCAGGAAGCTGGAAGAAGCTGGAAATGAGCCCATCAAAACTTTGCCTTTTTCCTAATGCTGCATGACTTTCCTTCCCCATCTTTCTGCTGGGGACCAAGAGTGCATTTAGCCTGACTTACTCTCTTGAGTTCAGTGAGGATTTTTTTTTTTTCTTTTTTTTTTTTTTCCCCAGGAATTATTTCAAAATTGCAAATAGTCCCTTTCAGACAGAGTGTAAGACAAATTCCAGTGTCACAGAAAATCACTTCTAAGGCTACTTGTAACTAGGAAAAATACCATCTTCTAGCTATCAAGCATCTTCTTGGAAGTTTCCTGAAGTTCCAGGCAGAATGAGAGTCATGCAACATCTTTTTTTTTAAAGTACTAGCTTATAGTTACAGTCAGGTGAAAGACACACCGAAAGTAAGTAAAGAAAACAGAGAAAAAGTACTATTTTTTGTAAATACATAGTGTGAAGAAGCAAAAAGAGCATTTCGCAAAGTTAATTCCAAGTAACATGACTCTCCTGAACAGCTTGCTTACTATTTCAATGAGGCAAGATGGCACACATCTGGTCCTTGGATCATTAACACTGTTCATTGTTTCATTAAAGCAGAGGTCATTATTTCTCAAGGAGTTATTAATGCTTGCAATAAGAGTTGTACCATGGTTTTATCCACAACAAGGTGAAAAGGACGTATAACACATATAGAGGCTTGGAGCTATTTTTTAAGCCACAGCCACAGAAGTGGAGAGAGGATTTCAGTAGCACTTTGGTTGCCTCTGCACAGAGCATTCACATTAGCCATTTCTGCAAATATCAGTATTTATTAACTGGGAAGTGATTTTCTGAGAAATGATTGGTTATATACCATTTGAAAAATCTAAGCCTAAGGAATTCAGTCAAAAACTAGACATACTTCTGTTTCAAATAAAAAGAATTTGATTCAAACATGCCACGATTGTTCCCCACTAGTCATCCAGAGTGTAACACTCCATTGCAGTCACCATGTTGCACTACAGTGATATTTACAAATGGAAGTGATGTTTTCCACTCATTATTTTAATACTATGAAAATATCAGGACATTAATACTTTCACATGTATTTTAAGAGACATAAGGACAGGAAACTGCTGGAGAGAGTCCAGCGCAGGGCAACAAAGATGATGAAGGGAGCATCTCCCGTATGAGGAAAGGCTGAGGGAGCTGTGGCTCTTTAGCTTGGAGGAGAGGGAACTTTATTAATGTTTATTAATATATAAAGGATGAGTGTCACGATGATGCAGCCAGGCTCTTCTCGGTGACAACCAGTTGTAGGACAAGGGGTAATGGGTTCAAAGTGGAACACAAGAGGTTCCACTTAAACATGAGAAGAAACTTCTTCTCAGTGAGGGTGACAGAACACTGGAACAGGCTGCCCAGGGGCGTTGTGGAGTCTCCTTCTCTGGAGACATTCAAAACCCGCCTGGGCACATTCCTGTGTAACCTCATCTAGGTGTTCCTGATCCAGCGGGGGGATTGGACTAGATGATCTTTTGAGGTTCCTTCCAATCCCTAACATTCTGTGATTCTGTGATTCTGTGAAGATAGATACAATTATCTAAATAGTGTCTCATAAGCACACATATGATAGTTCATCCACACTCAAATGTCCTGCATTATTTCAGTTACTTTCTGACAGAATATTGTGACTTTTTTAATGGAAGTCTTCCTTTGGTAGCTTCTTCAACCCCACTATTTGCTAATCTCTCAGTGAATTATGTGTGTACTACGACTTATCCTTAGCATTTAGTAGCATTGATGAGCATTGATAAGCATGTAGTATCATTGATTATTATTATCTACTGTTTTATTTAGGTATCATAAACATTATTAACCTCTTACTCACCATTTCCCACTCTCTATTACCCCTTTGAAATTATATTCCTAACTTCACAATGCAGGCAATTGAAATTAATGAGCACTCCTTTTCTGCACACTTTCTAAACTCAGAAGAAATTTTTTATGAGTCTTTTTCTAGTCTCTCAAGTAAAAATGGTCCCTGGAGGAGGGCCAGGCTTTCTGCAAGGACAAAAGCCAGAAGAGAACTCGGGCATAGCTTTTAATAACACAAATAAAACCCGCCTGTAGTACTCTGAAACATTATGATTGTCATATTGCCACCCTCACATATCAAAATTTTCTCTCCAAATGGGTAACTAAGAACAAGATAATTGAAGCCAGGGAGTGCAATATTTCATTTCACTTCTCAACAGGAGGGGAGTTTGGAATTGGTGTACTGTTTAAGAATGAGCAAAGCACAAAATACTCTTTTTGAAAATGAAAACTCTCAAGGAAAGCCAAAAAATAACAGAGGAATAATAATGTTCACTCTGATGCCAATACAGCCAGAATGGCAATACAGTACACACTATAAGTTGCATTGTAGTCAAGGATAAAATGAAGAGACACTGTAATTTAAAAACAAACAAGAAAAGTATATATAATTGATAAATTTCCCACTTCAATAATATAATTTTGTTTATTTCTTTGTCATATAAAATTAGAGTATGCTGGACATTTTCTTCATCAGAAATATTTTTAAAATCTCAAACAAGCAGATATTAGTTGGTATGAGTACTCCACATGAGCTAATGCATTTGAGGGTAGTATGTCTAGTATTAACTGCCATATATTTCTGGTTTTAGAGATAAAATTTTCTGCATTATATCCCAAAGCAAGTTGACAGCTTGCCTGTACACATAAAGAAGATAAGGAATGATGCACATACATGTATAATATAAGTCAATGCCAGAGCCAATATTTCCACTGAAAAAGAATTGAGATGTTAGTAATAATGCAGAGGTGCATCGGATTATGTTTCTGTGTTACCACACAGGCAAGAAGTAATGTTCCTAATTTTTTTTCTTTTTTTTTTTTCCCTTCGTTTTCATAGTCATAGATTAGCCACTGCATTCACAAAAGTAATCCATTCATATTTTTAAATAAATGTTGTGCTCAATGTCATTAACTTGCATGTCTGTGGTGTCCAAATACACAATAGCAAAAAATGTGGCTTTGATTCTAGTTACAGACACAGGATATAGTCTGTCTAGACCATCAAGTATTGTACCTCTAAAGTGAGAGTTTTACACATGAGATTGCATCTCTGAATTGGAAACTGCTTCAAGAATATTGGCCAGCGAAGGGAAAAACTAGATTCCTTTACATTGTCCTATTTATCTTACCCACTTATTCTTCTAGCCAGCTCACTGGAAACCTTATAACTAGGATATTTCCAGTCTATTGGATATGCCAATTTTTCCTGTAAGACATTTAATGATCAGATACCACCTTTTTTATTCTAACACGCTGGAAAAAATGTGTATTTTTCATTAGAAGTGTATAATTAATGTTTACAACCACATCCAATGAAATCAACCCAGAGCATAGAAAAGAAACATAATTATGTAATTCAAAGCTTTGCATTCAATCCCATGACAAAGCTATTAATTTGTAGATCTATGTTAATAAGAAATTGCAATACTTTATTATTCTGATTTTTCTGATATTTCTACATAATTTCAGTAATCAAGCATGCACTCAGATATGCTGAATTGTGAGCTGGGAGATGTCAGAAATCTTACAAAAATCTTAAGTTCAAGGATTAATTTTGTTTCCTTCTTTTGTTCTGCCTTCTCACCCAACCTTTAAAGTTTCGGCCCACTCCCATATTGGGTGAAGTTTCTAGTGCAGCCAGTGTCTCCTTTTGCAGGAGGGAGACAGGGATTTTTGTGATTTGACTAGCAAGGCAACTCCCAACAGGTATATCATCTACAATCCTTTCAGTTTCTTTTAGCACCTCACCCAAATCCTTCTAAGGCTTACAGAATGGTTTCTCTTTGCCTTCACTCCCAACTCAAATCCTCAATGACAACCGTTTGCTCAGCACTGCCACACCACCCAGACCCCTAGATGCCAGCGAGGCTCCTGGCTCCTGTGGAAAATCTACTGTCCCAGACAGGGCAGCTGATGTCTAAAGGAAGCAAAATGCACCAAAAGAATCAGAATTTAGACAAAAAAGGGACAGCAGCCCTCTTAAAACCCTACATTCCTTGAACATCCTTGTCTTTAACCTTTGATACCAGTCCTACATGTCCTTGAACATCCATTTCTTTTATCTTCTATACTATGGAAATAATAACAGAGGACTCTCAGGAGACAGGTAGACCTGGCAAAACGTGTGTGCAAACACTGTGAATAAATTGTGCCATCACTGATCTTGTGAACTACACATCAAACCCTTTAGAGAAGTTTATATGGCTGCAAGAACTTTTAACATGTTTCTGTCTGTAGAGCGTATTAATATTGATGTAATAATGAACATACTCTGAATGCAAGTATCAGCTAGGGTCTGGCCTGCCAATGGCATAAAAAAAAATCTGAAAGATCTCTCACAGGATATGTATTTCAAATACCTATGGATATAAGGACATTCAGTGCAGCTGAGGTGGGATAAATGAAGGAAGGGGATCAGCAGCTGCCCAAATCTCTGTGCTGTGGCCTTTGTGGTACACAAACAGCAAGAGTGCCTTTCTTTTTCTGCAGGGAAAAGGGAGGGCACCTGCTTGTCAAACACACATCTTGCCAGCAGACAGAGGGGAAAAAGAGGAACAATTGAAGTTAGGAGTGGTGACAAGGGCCTGTTTGGGAGAAAGAGACATGCAGGGAGAGCGAGTGAGAAAACGTGTGGGTGCCTGTGTGTGTCCTGGCAGCAGAGAGAGAATAAGCAAGGCACTTTACAGAGAAAGCCAAGTCCAGTATCTGCCAAAGATACTGGAAGATTTGTCCAGCCAACAGAGCTGTCTGTTCAAGTGTTCATTGAATTTGACAAAGAAAAAAAAAAAAATGGAATCAACCACTTTAAGACTGAAAGGCTTTGCATTTTTTATATTTTAAGTAATATTTCTCTAAAACCACTGACCTTCAATACCTTCAGAAGCAGTTAGCGAGAGCTGAGGTCCTGCTTTTTGTATACCCACATGAAGTCAACACAACCGATTTTCAGCAGACACTCTCTAAATTTAAGACAGCATGCCTCCAGTGAAGACGGTACTTTCACTTGATGCAAGATTTTCCAATTCAGATTTGGGGAAAAGGAAGATATAAAGATATTTCATGCTTCCCACTGTTAAAAGTAAGCTTCTTGTAAAAGCAGACAAATTAAGTAATAGTTTGGACACAGTTACCAGTTTTATTGTTCTTTAAACATTAATTAATTAGAAATGTACTTTTTCTTTTATTCATTTTGCCACCCTATTTTTCTAATTGTGACAATTCAGTTGCTTCAGAACCATGTTTTGTTAAATTTTGTAATAAATCGAACAAAGAAGGAGAATTTGAAAGAGGTGGAAAGGTATTAAACAAGTAAAAATATTTTCATGAAAGGGACCGGGAAAAATTCCCTTCACTTTTGAATGATTTACAGAAACTGCTTTCTGGCAAGACACCTTGGCACAATTGCACCTTTGGATACCATTATTGGCAAAAGACTGAATGTCTACTACAGGTTTTCAGGAGCCCAGTGAACTTCATGTTGACAATTTGGAGCAAATACAACTAAAGTATCTAAAGAAACAGTCTTTATTTTCTAGTTTTGATGCCTCAGGAATTAGAGGCTCATCTGCTCTTGGTTTGTATTCTTTAAAATAGTACTTTCTTGCTGGGACCACATGCTTTTTTCACTGCGCGGTTATGACCCTAGTCACACTGTTGGATCAATGTTCAGATCTTTACTCTTACCCAGGAGTCAAAAAGTTTGTTTTTCAGCAAATTAGAAATGGTCACTGAGAAGATTTGATGGATTAGATCTTTGCCAGGTAATTGACAGAACACTGTTGAAAAAGCAGTTTACACTTTGGAAAAGCAAGTTATACTTCTCAACACTTTCCAAGCACTTTTTGAAAGACCCATTAGTAAAATTATTTTCAGTTAGCCCTGAGAGTGCAACTTGAAATAATGGCTGCTCTGATTTTACGTTTATTTAGTGTGCATGTGTGTATGTGTGTATGTGCGTGTGTGTGCACACATGCACATGTACATTTTTGCAGAACATACCTCTTGAGGTATAGTAGGTCCACACTGGGCTTCCTCTTGTTATGGTGCTGTGTGAACCTCAACTGGCGTGTCTAACACTGATTTCAGGGGGTTGACAGGTTCACACAGTCATCTATGTCACAAGTACACTACTGGTGTCTTCCTTTCACCTCCTATTTTATTTGAGTCAGAATTGTGTTTTTAAGAAAAATCTTGAAAAACTCGATAAGAGAGATCCCATAAAACTAAACCGAGCAGAAGTCAGGTAGACAAGGCTGCATATGGTACCAATCACTATAGCTCAATAGAAAACAGAGCTATTTGGGTTTCGCCAGTCAGGATCCAGCATAACTGAAACAGAGACAAATTACAGCGATGTTTCCTTGTCATGTTGTGCTAATGTATGGAAAGCAAAACATAAAATTGGAGACTAAGTACAAACAGAACACAAGGAAATGTTATTACAAACACTTAAGACTTAGACCATCTGTGTAAATGGCTGGAAATATCTCATTCCCCATTATATTTGCTTTCTCTTCCCACACCAATTCCCTTTACATCAAGTGACTAATGATGACAGTCATTAACAAGTTTCTCTGTGCAAATAAACTTGCCTTTGTATTTTAATCGTCCTCCTTCCAAGTAAATGAGAACACAGGATATTTGGTGATATTAAGTTACTCACCGTGGAAGTATTCTGTAAAGCCAGTTCTTTGACATTTTATATATATTATTGATATAGAAATTCAAAACTCCTTGATTTGCAGATAGGAAGTAAGATTTTTTTTCTTCCTTATCTTACTAGAGGAAAAACAATTCACAAGATACCAACTATGGACTTTGAGACAAGACACATTTTCAGATTTCATTAGCAGAGAACATTATTCTACAAGAAGCCACACAACAC
Source organism: Patagioenas fasciata (assembly GCF_037038585.1). NCBI lineage: Eukaryota > Metazoa > Chordata > Aves > Columbiformes > Columbidae > Patagioenas > Patagioenas fasciata. The sequence continues at coordinate 90,063,199 of NC_092520.1, forward strand.
CTGTTGCTTTTTCAGGGACATGACAAAGCTTCCTAACTTCAATACTACTATCTCCTTCAGAAAAAAAAGAAGGTTGTATAGGGACTGCTCTGTGATAGAGACCTACTCTTTACATTCCTGCAGTGCTTTCTGCTCTCTCTCTGGGACTTACTATGGGAAGCAGGGAATATACAATACTTCTTCCCCTACCAAAAAGACGAGCTTCTGACCTCTAGTTTTACCTTCACATTGCACCAGAAACATAAATAGACTAGAAGGTGATTTACAGGTAATTAAAGGTTTATCTCGGAATAAGAGTTTATACCCAGATAGTGACATTTTACTAGCAATCAGTGTGTGCTGGCCACAGAGGGCAAAGGGAGGTAATTTCAGGGAATAAAACTCTGGAGAGGCTTTCAACAGTAAATTGGACCTTGTCTGCTCTATACTGGATGGATATGATTTAAAAAGGCAAAAAAAGCTATTTAGCTGATCAGAACTACCACCAGAGCCAAAGACATCCTTACTCATTTTATACTGGTGACGGTGCAGAAGGACACAACAATCACCACCTGGCCTTGGCATGTCACTTATTGTCTGAGACATCCGGAACAATCTGTGTCTTTCAGTCGACTGAAACCACTCCTTGAAAAGTTCTATTACCCAGAATGCAGAAGAATTAAAGATGTCTGCTACTGATTTTCAGTCATCCAAACAGAGAAGAGCTGCAATTTTTTTTTTTTTTTTTTCCAGAATTTATAACTAAATTATGTGGAAAAAGTGTCAAGCTGAAGTCAGAGCTGCTGTCTTTTTCTTCTATTTCTATTTTCCTCATAGGTTATTTGAGAACACATTTACCACCAGCAAGAGTCAGACTTTAACTGTATCAGTAAGTGCAAAAACAAAGAAACAAAAGAACCACATGCAAAAGCCCACATTCTGACTTTCATGCCTCAAAGATAAACACTTTCACCTCCAAGCAACCTATGAAGTATAAAATTATGCTGTTTGGTGGCCCTGGTATGAAGAAAGGCCAAAATGGCTGTAAACTTCTATTAATCAAATAGGACACATTCAAAGACAGATGTTTGTGACTCATACAACAATGCTGTGTGCCCATTTCCTCTCTCTGAATAAACAAGGCAAGACTAAGTACATAGGAACAATTTATATAAACCTGGGAATGTGTTCTAGTAGAACTTCCATTTTCTTTCCCTTTCTACAAGAATAGCATTTAAGTCATGGAAATAAAATAGAAGAACTACAACGGGTAGTTTTTCTGTTTCCTAAAACTTTTCTCATATGAGCTAGAGGAGCGTATTCATACGTAATTAAAACATGGGTCCAAAACATGACAGAAGAGGCAGTAACTATAGATGTTTCCATGGACACTATCTTTCTACTTAAGTATTATGACTTACTATAAAACTGGAATAGAACATATAACTCCAAAAACTATATTTCCTGATACATTTAGGGTCCAAGGGGATAATCTATGCAATTTTGTTTAGTGCATTTTGACATAGATTTTATTATATAAGAAGTATCTTCAGAAATCTTTCAGTGTATAAAGCCAACAGAATCTGTGGCATTCTAGTAGCATGCCTGTTTCTAGTAAATTACTACTTTTCTTCTCTTTGGTCCTCTAGATGTTAGACATACTTAAGTATGTATTTTTATGTAAATCTATGTGTGTGTGCATGTTTGAATCTGTATAAAAGGTCATTTTCTTTAACATTTTTTTCTTTGAGTTTAACAATGTCAACTGCATGGCTTTCCACACCGTGTCATCTGTGTGGCTGATAAACCTTGAATGTATTTGCTGTCATGTAACCCTCTGAAGCAGAACTGTTCTGTCAACCTGCATTTTCCAGGGGCAACAAAGGCTGAATTATAACCAGCAATCTAGTGATTCTAGGAAGTGTGTGACAGAGACTCTTTCTGTTCCGAGATGTACTACAGCATGGTTGCCTTCAAAGGGCTGATGTGGCCCCCCAGTGAAAATGAGTTTGACACCCCTGTACTATGGTCTTCTCCAGTGTCTTGGTCCCCCAATCACATAAAAGGTATTATCTACACACACATTCTGATGGTGGAGTAATGAGGTGCAGATGTACAGGCTCATGCAGAACAAAGGACTTAGAGGTGGGTAAACACCAGTACTCATGGATTAGTGCAACTGCCCTCATTTTCCTGAACATAGATGTTATCAGTGTCTGTATCTAATGTTGCTTTTGGGCAACTGATGCACACATAAACTGGATCTGTACCTATCCTGCCCACTGTTCCTTTCTAGGAACACAGCTCTATAAGCAGCCCCATCAGTTTGCACCATGCTCATCTTTCACTCAGCGGTTGCTCAACTGGGAGCATGGCAGGGAAGAGCAGTTCCACATATCACTGTTCCCCAGCAGATTACCTAATAAGATCATTGATGTTTTGACTCACACTAAAACAAACCATAACCACATGAAAACACACTCTATGTACAATGTACTGCTTCCATACTTCTTCTCTTGCTACCACATATTCCAGCATGATTTAGCCTCATTCAGGTGACAGACTGCTATGCTAATATGTACATTTGGGAGCAAGCCAAATTCAACGTGATTCATTCCATGAAGAATCTCACTGATTTCACCTCACTTTTGTGCTCCTCTGTGTTTATCTTGCAACTGTGGGTGTTATGAGACTAAGGATCGATTTACACTGTTTATAGTTGAGGCACTTTTCGAGAAAAGGAGGGATACAGTGAGTTGTTAAGGCAGACATTGGAAATTCCTCCACCCGGTGATCCTCAGGACCATTTTCAGTTTCTTTTCATGAAAAATTCTAAATTATCTGCTGCCAAGAATGCAGGAATATGTTGGGTGACTTTTCTTTACCTGGAAAAAAGGAGTTATTAGCAACATATGCAATACTCCTCTTCCTGTCTGGACATGACAGAGGGCCACAGATGGGAAGAAGTAGGAGGCCAGCCAATGAGATCTACTAGAGATTTGTCTCTGTAAAACAGACAGCAGCATTTAATAGAAGCTGTCTGAGATTGTTATTCAAAACACCATGGCAAAGACAGTTCCCAACTGAGAAGAAATCTACTCCTTTCATGTAAAATCAAGCTCCATGTTAGATGGGTAACATTATATTAGCCATGAACTAAAAGTCCATACTCTTATTACTCTGTTGTTTCCCCCAGGATTGTGCTAAATATAACAATTGTCAACTATTCAGCTACTATTTTGAGCTCTCCTCTTCCATTTCTTCCTCTTCGGATGATTTCCTAAACCCATCCTAAAAAGATATTTGAATAATGAACTTAGTATTTTCACCATTTCACTTAACTATGGTCTTCCCATACTCTTCCTAAGCTGTTCCTGTACCATTATTTTTTCTTCTCCTTATAATGCTCTCTTTCCTCAGTCTCATTTACACTAGGTAATCTTAGCATAGTATGGACAGGTAGGTGAAGACCTGTTGGACTTGCTGTTGCCATTTCTCAGCTAGAGACCATTTGACATGTTCCCTGAATATAGGTCAAAGTTTGTTTTCATACTTTAGTGAGCCCTTCTGGGGAGGTCTTATTAGGCACAAAAGTCATGTGTGTTATACTTTCCCCAAGAAGACTACTGGTAGTAACCAGAAAGCTCACACTCTAGTCCCTCCCAGGACACAGAGCAGAAAGGTTAGGGGCAGGCTGGCACAGACTTCTCAAATAACAATTAACAATCTTGCAAGCATGGGCTTAGTTCAATGTGTTTGAAAATATTATTTACTGAAGAATGGGCAAAAGTGGGAACATGCCAAAGCCAAACTCACGCGTCTACACCTTCATTTCTTCGCTTTTGTCTGAAGAAAACAGGTCTGCTCAAGAATGTACGAAAGTATAGGAGACAGGTTAGAGAGCAACTGTGGCTAGCCAAAGAAGCTGGATTTCCAGTCTGTGGGAAAATGAGAGTTCTTGAAATTGGTTTCAGCCCAAATAGGACAAAAATTGAAAGGAAAAATAGGTATAGCAAACCCAAAAATCCTCAACAGCTGGAAGCTCCCTGAATCTTTTAGCAACTCAGTAAAATGGAGAAAAATATGTTTGGTATAACAGCTGCGGAGGTCACACAAGGATGCTGGTCCTAGGGCAGACTTGTTAACAGGCCACCCATGGCCAAGGCCATAGAGCTCCCCATGCCCCTCAACTGCAGGGAGGACCTGCCAAACCCAGCTGTGAGGCAGTGCTTCCTTGCTTCCTCATGAAATTTCCAACCAGCAATAACTACCATACTTGCAATGGCACGCCCCAGTCTTGGAGAGCAGACATATTCAGTTTTAAAGAGAGGAGTAATCAGTGCTTGCCGTTACCACAAAGACTACCCATAGCAGTGACTTTGTGCTGTTCTAACACTTCATTAAGTTGTGAAACATTTCAGAATTAATATTGCTGTATACTCAGGCTTAATATCTTCATTTTTTGGAACATTTTGAACCTTTAAAATTGTGTTTTAACAAAACAGTTAACAAAATCAGATTTTTAATGTTACTCTTGGTGATTCAAACAAAATCCGGTTATTTTACACAGTAAAATCTCATTGAATCTCCATTATGAAGGCTAACAGAAAACCCCATTGGATTATTGTTTGACGTCAAATCTGGCACAATGCAACCTGCCGACATCTGACTCATAGTGTTAGCAGAGACTTGGAAACTTACAAGAGATCTTTCCTGTATTTAAACCAATATAATTCCTTGGGAAAGAACACATCTGAAAACAAGCTCATCATAAGAAATTTTCTCATGATCCCATTTGGGAAGGGATTGGTCTTCTCTAAGGAACTTCTGGGGAATTCCTTTTGAGTTTTTATGGAGAGTGAAAATGAATGCTGTGTTTTTTTTGGTTGCTCTACTAGGTAGCTTCCCATAAATGGGAATTAATAATTTGCTCTTAAGAACTGTAGTGATTAACTGTTTGTTTTTTGTTTTTTTTTTTTTTTTCAATTATTTGTTTGTTCTATTTTTTAAACAGAAAAAAAAGGGAAAAACTTCCAAAATTCATTTATTTCCTGACACTTTGCTATCACATCAATTGATGGATCTAATTTACCTGTATAGATACACATATACACACATACAAATTGTGTCTACATTTATCAGCACATTTTTCAACATGGAAGAGTATTTTGTCTTTAAAAACAACATATTTCTTTTTACAGGCTTTCAGATCCCCATCCACAGTCTGTTGCATTGTAAGAAACTGTCTGCAGCACTATAGGAAAATATGGCCCTCCAACGTTAAAAAGACCTGCAAATTTGCTTTACAAAACAAAGAAACAAACAATCTGATTTAGACATTTTCATGCATAGAAATTGCAGTATTACGTGTCTATCAGTAAAGATACATGAGTGTGAAGCCAGTGTTAAAAGCAACACCAGCTTATTATTATTATTGGATGGAGTAATTTACACACCTGCAGAAATCACTATTTCTTAATTATGAAAGGAATATGAGGGATAGCAATGTAAGCAGCCAGGAAAAATAATAATAACAATAATAAAAAAATATGTCTGGTAAAGAAGTATATATATTTTAAAATAAGTAATCACTGTAGTAAAGACAGTGCTTCTCTAGTATTTTTTCTTGGTGCATAGTTTTATAGCAATATAATAGAAGAACAACTGCAAGAAGTTCGCTCTTAGCTTCACTCTGAGTCAAGAGGCGACAGTGTCTGGGTGAGATTTCTGAAAGTATAGGGTACTGAGAACACTCTAAACACTGCTTGATTACTCTATAGCAAGAAAGCAATATGCAGTTAAATAAAAGAGGTTACAACTGAGGTAGATGCAGACTTCATTTCACTGATTTCTCTTGCCTCAAGAAACTGAATAACAAAGTCTAGTTTATTGTTTTGGAATAGCAAAAACTACTGTCAAAATGGGATAATGGTATTCCAAACTGTCAGGATTTTGGTTTTTTTGGTTTAAAGTTGTTCCAGACAGCAAATAAATAAGATGAAATGGAACCAAAAGTTTTAACTGATGCATTTCACCAATTTGCATCCACCAGATCTTCAAGTGTAAATCTATTGATATTATTTGAAACAGCTGTTCATTTTGAAATACCTATATATCTTAGTTTCAAATATAATGTCTCAAAAATGCTCAGATGTCATTTTAGTAAAATGCTTAACTTAAATTTTTTTAATTTTCAGGTCACTAAGAAAGAAGTAAACATTTTTCTTTTCTCCAGAGCTGCCAGCAATACATGTATTGAAGGGCTTGCACAAATCTGCAGGCAGTAAAAAAAAATAATTTGGAAGAGACTAAACACTACAGTATACACAGTTTGGCTATACTCATGACAGCCTTAGTCCTTCATCTGACTCTATGTAATATCTTTCTGATACTGAAAACAAATCCATTTAAATCAGTAAGAGCTACAAACCAGCCAAGACAGCTGATAATACAAATTAGGCCTACCTTCTCAATCACTGCAACAGCTTTTGTTACCCAAAAGTAGGTTGAAACACCTATAAATGAAGACAAGGACTTTACAATGTGGAGATGATTGTCTTGGGGTTCCTTGAGAACAAATGTTTTAGTTTCTGTAAAAACACTGTCTTCTTCTTTAGAACGTGGCTTTGGTAAGGGCTGAGAACTATTTCGGAGATTTGTTGGTGGTGGTGGTGGTTGTTTTGTTTTGTTTTGTTTTTAATCACAGTTCTCACTAGCTTTATGAATCAACAAATGAATGTCTATGACCAGTGTCAAGTCATACAAACTTGTCATCAATTTGACCTGTAAGATTTTTTTGCTTCCTTATTTTAAGCATGGCAGTATGATATTTCACCTGAAAGAAGAAATATTCAAAGTGTTACATTGTTACCATATCACATTGTTTGGTTTTGAACACATTTGTGATGGTTTAGTTGTATTCTGTAGCAAACTCTTCACTGTGATTAGGACCCAAAAAACTTAGTAGATGGGATGAATTCTAAACAGATATTCATTTTCTCATGATAATGCGTTAAACTGGTTTATGTAGCTTTGAGTAAAAGCACAACATGCTTATTATACATCTGTATTAAATTAAATAGTTTTAAAATTCAGTCTTTCAAAACTGTTATAATGGTCTTTATGCTTTGATACAGATAGAGTGTTTTTGAAAAGGTGAATCCTCCAATGACTCATGAAAAAGATACGTACATCCTACTCTGGAAAAATATAGTTATATGCTAATTAAAAGTGGAAGCCAGAACTGAATAAATCTTGTCTGGTATATATGCCTTTTTCCTTACGTCAGGTGAGAGATTCACACTTTTGTTAATACTTTGTTAAGTCAAGGCACGACTGACTAACCGGAATTTGCCCAAATAAGGCACTGTGCGTATTCCAGGAAAATTTAGTAAGCCAATTTTTTTTTTTTTCTTCACATTGGTAACTGTCCTGGAAACTGTTGCTTGTTTCCACAAACATCATGCTTATTTGTCATCTTTGCAGAACCATTTCACAAGCAAACAGTATTTCCTTCCATTTTATTTACTGCTGAAAACCTTAAATTATTTGGCTTCCCTGAAGCTCATTGTAAATTAAACGTTCAGATGGTAAGCTCTTATTTTTAATAGAACACAGTTATCACCTCCATAGACTTCTATCTCACTTTTAGGAAAAAGAAAACGAACTTCTTTCCCTAGTTGCCGCAGACACCCCTAAAATGTATGAAGACATATGTTTAATTCTTGGCCCTTTTACATCTTGGCAGCCTCATAGTCTCCCTTTGTTTTATAATATTATCTAAATTAAAATTAATTACTTGGCATCTTTCTATCCCTGGCACTACCACAGACAATTAGCTTAAAGAAAACTTTGTTGAGTATAGACCTAACAACCTTAAACTGGCTTTGAATGCGTTCACATTCAATGATTCCACCAAGATTTTATTCAGCAGTTGAAGTTACATAGTTATGAAATGCAAAAATAAGACAATGTCACACACAGCTATGTATCAAATTCAGTGAGCACTTTCATTACCCCACATATCCCAATGTAGAGTCTATCTTGGAAGGTGTCATCAGGAATTAAGTAGTTCCAATGCACAGGCAAAGTAGAAGACAGTTTTTCATCCCCACTATGTTCCCCAGGATGGAGAGTAGGCTAACAGTCAGAACCGCAGTTATCTTATACACTCCTCCCAACATACACAAACTATACAGAATTGTATAGATTATACAGAACCTGCTTGCACCTGTTTCTGTCTCTTCTGCAAAATGTGGTTGTCATTCTGTAAAGCACAGCAGTATTTTACTTCCATTTTCTGAAAACATTTCAGCAGCATAGGGCATACAGTGAGAAGACAATTGGACAAGGCTGTGAAAGTGGTGCTTCATAAATAAGATGTGATAACACTGGTGTGATGCATGTACGCCACATTATTCTGATGGGCCTATTGGAAGAACTACCTTCACCTGTTGGATAGCAGAAATACACATGCTTTTGGTAAGCATTGATTCAATTAGAATTCCTTCCCAAGTCTCCTAGCCCCTTGAGTGGCATTGCGTAATGACCCAGATGCATTATGGAAGACAATTGCATTCAGAACCTGAGAATCACTGCTAAGAACAAGTCATCTAACCAAATATTGTCAAATCCTATCTTACTGGAATGACTTAATCGTGTATGTCACATTCTTTCCTTCTCTCCTCAAGTCCCAACCATTGATCCTAGTATCTTATCACAGTCGAACATGCTTTGCATCTCTCATGACCAAGCCAATCTCAAGGCACCTGTAAAAGACTCATCTGAGCATTTTCATGTACTGGATCAGGTTGTTGCAACCTAAACCTTTGTGGATACTTACACAGTACTGCACTGTGCTGTAGGTCCTCAGAAGTCACACAGTTATGGCTTCCTAATCTGAAGTTTTGCTATTAATTTTCTATTATGTATAACTTAGGAAAAAAAAAACCAAAACAAAACAACCTAACAAAGCACAGAATAATCTACTTAGTTATCTGCATTGAAGTCTGTTATGAATCTGAAGCAATTTTTTGAAAAATAATATTCAATCGCAATAAAACTAGTATTTTACAAAGCATCACTTACTTCCCAGTAAAGCAAAAGAAAAAAAAAAAAATTTAGGAGGTTAAGTAGATGATTTTTTCCCCACTACATGTTCTTTATAAATACTTACTCTGCATAGACATTTATAATCATTAGTTACCAACAATCCAAAGCTGAATGAAGAGAAAAGAATGACACACCGCAGACAATCTGGATCCACAACATCTCTCAGCAGACCTTTAATACAAGCAAAAGATGGCAGGAGAATAGGAGCAAAGTCAAGTTGGACTGGAAACTGAGTACTGGAAAACAAAAGGAATAAGAAGTACAGGGACCTTGGGTCAGAGGACTCATAAGTAACTCAGAATGATGGTGGTTCACTTAGAAGGAGTTGTTCAGAGGAATCATTAATGAAAGGACTGAGCGAAGCTAGGAGAGGCAAAAAAAGGCACAAAGAAAATTAGTAAGGAGTTTTTTGATATATTCACAAAAGAGGTTCACATGGAAACCAAATCTTATCACAGAATGGTTTGGGTTGGAAGGGACCTTAAAGATTATCTAGTTCTAAACCCCTTTGTCACGGTCAGAGGCACCTTCCAATAGATCAGGTTGCTCAAAGCCTCATCCAACCTGGCCTTGAACACTACCAGGGCTGCAACTTCCACCACTTCCCTGGGTAACCTGTTCCAGTGCCTCACCACCCTCATGGTGAAGAATTTCTTCCTTATATCTAATATAAATCTAACCTCTTTTAGTTTAAAACCATTACTCCTTGTCCTATCACTACATATTCTTGTAAAAATTTCCTCTCCAGCTTTCTAGTAGGCGCCCTTTAGCTTCTGGAAGGCTGCTCTGAGGTCTCCTTGGAGCCTTTACTTCTCCAGGCTGAACAACTCTCTCCACCTGTCTTCATAGGAGAAGTGCTCTAGACCTCTAATCATCTTCGTGGACTTGTTATGTTGGAGGCCTCGGGACTGAGTGTAGTACTCCAGGTGGAGTCTCACTAGGGCAGAGTAGAGGGGCACAATCACCTCCCTTGACCTACAGGTCATGCTCCTTTTGATGCAGTCCAGGATACAGTTGGCTTTATGGGCTGCAAGCATAAACATTGATGGCTCATGTGGAACTTCTCATCAGCCAACACTCCCAAGTTCTTCTCCTCAGAGTTGCTCTCAATCCATTCTCTGCCCAGCCTATATTTGTGCTTGGGGTTGCCCCGACCCCTGTGCAGGACATTGCACTTGGCCTTCTTGAACTTCATGAGGTTTGCACAGGCCCAATTCCCAAGCCTGTCAAAGTCCCTCAGAATGGTATCCCTTCCCTCCAGGATGTCAACCGCACCACACAGCTGCTTGTTGTTTGCAAACTTGCTGAGGGTGCACTCAGTTCCACTGTCCATGTCAATGACAAAGATATTAAACAGTACCACTCCCAATACCAACCGCTAAGGAACGCCACTTGTCATTGGTCTCCACTTGAACATTAAGCTGTTGACCACAGCACTTCAAGTGTGACCATACAGCCAATCCCTTACCCACTGAGTGGTCCATCTGTTGCATCCACGTCTCTCTAATTTAGAGAAAAGGATGTTGTATGACAGTGTCAAAAGCTTTACACAAGTCCAGGTAGACCATAATGACCTTCTGAAGTCAAATGTTTACAGCTAAGGATTTTTGACTGAACATAAATGTTTTCTGGTGTGCCATTTGTAGTTTTCAGAATTTGTAACAAATAATGGGAAATCAGTTTCTCAGAATGTCTGCCCATGGACTGTATGACCTTTGTCTGCCCTGTAATCCACTTCACCAAATGTATCTCCAGCCTGCACAAAGGAAGATATACCAGTGTTATCATGTGTTTTCAGCTTCAGAGCTTCAGCTTCAGCTTTCAGTTTCAGAGGGGGAGTACAGTGAGACTTCTACTCCAGTAGAGTGTTTCTACAAGACTAGTTAAGTCTCACAGTGTACTACGCTGAGCATTTTGTTATTATAGATTGCACTGTCATTGAGTCATAAATGGAATTAACCTCAGTTTTTATTTTACTTCATTCATGATACTTGTGATTCGTATACAATGTCTAGATTCAGTAGATCGGGAGGTGTTCCGCTGGAAAACCCTGAGGAGATAGGAATTGCAGTAGTCTTCCCTGCTCTGAATGAGTAAGTCTTTTCATTTTTCTTGAAAATGAAATTCTGTTCTTTCCCAAGTTACTCAGAGCAAGCCACATCCTCTCACCAGGATGTGAGGATCTAATGTCACAAGACATGTTGTTGTCGTCCTAAGGACATGATGAAACTTCTTAGGGTGTTTCAATCCCTCATCCAAATGTAAGATTGACAACCTCAAACACATTCAGAGATTATGATAATGCAACCAGGAAACCAAATAAATGTCTGTCTCCTGTCTGCCAGTAAATTAGGTATTTCCCAGCAACAAATAGGTTTACTAGACACACAAAGGTTTGATTATAATACCATTTCTTCATATAAACAAAATACAGCACACTGAACATTTGAAAGCAAAAACTTTAATAGATAATCCAGTCTTGAAGAATATAAGCACATTAATCTCAATAATTGTTAGACTTAAGTTTGCAGTCTGGGGTTTCAATGACACTGCCTGGATATGGTCGTGATGAAAACAGCTAAGAGAACAACCTCTTCACTCTCCTGATTATCAAAACAATATCAAGACATCTTAACAATCTTAATATGTAACATTTTCCATGTATCAGTATTAACAAATTAATAAGTGAAGTCCCAAGTTCATACCATACCTGTTGAATGAAATCTTTATGACTGTTGAGTTTTAATATCACAAGCATGGGCCAAGAATGCAAATATGTTGTGAGAGAGAATTCAGGAGTGGAACTGAAGAGTCAAGTGATACGTTCAGCAAAAGCACTTACACGTTGCCTGCTCAAAAACATGGAAGAAAGAAGGCAAAAAGAGAAGAAAAGGAATAACATTAGCTATGATTTAAGTTTTGCATTCATATTAAGACTGATTTTTTAAAATTTTTAATTATTTTTTCAGTGCTGCATTGTTGTTTACTCCGTGTTCCCAGGCTAGATAACATTGTAGTATGAACAGGTAAGCTCACCTTCACTCTTTCTCTTGCAAAAAAGGTTCCCTGCTAAATGTACACCTAAGCAAACACATCTCTAAGAAAGTACATCTTCTGCTCTTTTCCATATACATCATATATAGTAGGCCATACAACAGCACAGAAAAAATACATTTAAAAAACCCTAAATGTTATTGATGTACCCGAAGTATTTCAATGCTAGAACATGTTCTCTAACCTCAGATATGATGTGACTTACTGATTCAGATCTACTCTGCTTCATTGGCCTGGTGACAGGGAAGCATCATGGTCCTGCTTTGGTCATGAATGGAGAGTGATGGCAACAGAGCTGAGCATAGTGAGCCATGACAAACTCAACAATGCAGACAAGAACAGGACATGATAAGCAGAGGTGGATGGATGAAACAACAGTACCTGAAACTGATGGACAGGTGTACCATGGTATCACCATGGGCTGATCTGACTGGTAGTCAGTGTTAACATCTGACAGGAAATATGCTCAATGGTAGAGACCAATGGGTGGGACGTGTGTAGGTGTGTCCTCAACACTGCAACTGCAGAGCCAAGATATTGCCTCCACCCAGACAGGCAGGACCAAGCATCATGCTGCTGCTGGCCCCACTGTCCTGTCATGGCAGGAAACCAAAGGTGAAGAAGCAGAAGGCTTCTACTGGTTCAAAATTTATACCTGAGAGACTGTAATATAAAGATAATAAGATTTTTACTGCCTCGTAAAATCTTTTCTCAAATCTAACAGTGAAATAACCTAAAAATATTAACTACTACAAACTGTAGTCACTGGGGTTAGTTGTACAAATCATTGATGAAAAGCCTTAGTACACATTTAAAGGTACACGTTAGTGCACATTTAATTCCACCAGTCAAAGTCTTTTTTTTTTTTTTAAAAAAAAAGATATTATTTAGACCACCTACAGACTGTGAGAAAGCCTAGAAAACTCTGACATAGCAGAATGTATGTTGGGACTATACTCCTTCTAAAATCTTTAATAACATTAACAATACAGTACATAAAATTGCCTGTGTGTATCCAACAACTTATTTGTACTGCAGGACAAAAAAAAAAAAAAAATTCCAAGCTATGGAGGTGGTGTGAATTGAATTAAGAAAGACTGTGAATGATGAAGGTTTATGTGTCAACTGGGAAAACCTGGCTCCATTAACTTTTAATTTCCAGGATGTATTTCTTAAAACAGGTCAGACATTTAGCACTCATCCCAGACTTGGGAGGTTTGGTTTGTTTTGTGTTTTTTGTTTGTTTGTTTTTCTCAAGGATAAGGGGAAGTTGGTTGGGCAAGCCGGATGCCTCTGAAACACACTTCCACTCTAATTTTCCACTCTAATTCTTTTTCCACTCCATGGTTTGCTAGTGGGGAAGACATAAAGCAAGTATAGTTTCAATTTGTTAGTCTGTGTATCATACTGAAGGATGAAGTGATTAGCATAGCTGTTAAGAATGTAGACAAGAATTGTGGGCATATTTTATGGTGCAAATGCCGATAGTGAGGATAAATACCATTTGTTTTATTCCAAACACTAACTGTGTTGCACTAGAAAGGTACTTGTGCTTGAGCAGTTAAACCAGATCACCTCGGGTTCTAAGCGTACATCTCGCATTTCGGGTAGATGCAGAAGGACAAGGGGTTTTGCGCGGTCCATGAGTGCCACCTGGTGAACATTCTCCTGCTGCCGGAGCCCGTTTCTCAAATCGCTTCATACCAGCGCCCTCTTTGAACGCTTTTCAGAACTGGAGATACAATGAATTTAATGAACATATACCATTAACTTGAAAGTTCAATGTTAATCAATACCAGGGAAGAAAACTTATTCCAGGGTTCGACGTAATAGAATTGGCATCTCGTAAGAAAAACGATAAATATGCTTCATATCTAAGGAGACTTTAGCCACATATGCAGTTCATGTCGCTAGCTGCTATCACAGAAACATAAGCAGAATGGCAGTTTTTGTAGAGCAGACACGAAACAGGTCTTCATGCAATGAAGAATAGGGCAATAAAACCTCACATTAACCTGTAAGAGTTGCAGGGTTCCTCACTCCTGAGATCCAAACCATATTTTCTACAATTTTACTTGGAAAAAATCTCCACCATCTGTGCCAGTATTATTTTGCAGAGTCAAATCAAATTCTGTTATTACCATTACTGCTTCTCTTCCCTGTCTGTTTTTGCTGACTGTAGATTATCATCAGTCTTACTGGGCTTTATCAAAGACTGACTGACAGACTTAACATAGTCTTACAGTTGTGGGTACTCACACTATCACAGTGATTCTGTCCACCCTCTGAGGGAACCTCTTTCTCAGGGGACAGAGAGCAGCACAGGATGTTTACTGTTAATTATCCCTCTTTCAGACTCACACATGTTCCCCAGCCAGGCACCCCAGACCCAATTTATTGAGGAAACAAAGGGCCAACAGTCATAGTGCTGTTCTCCTTTGCATTTGTCCTGCTGCCCCTTCTCTGACACCAGGTCCCACTACAGTACACAGGGAGCAGGGTGCTCAGCAATGACAAAGTAGAGGGAGCAGGTGATGGGGAATAAAGGAGCTGACAGCTATGGGAACATACAAGAAATAGCCAAACACACTAGCTGCTTCCAGGAAGCTCCACAGAGAGGACATACAGACTCAACTCCCTTGAGATAAACCTTGGAGAAATTAATGCTCATCTCCTATTCAAGACTCCTCTCCAAATCAAGGCATTTGGGGAAGGTCAGATCAGACCTATGTAAAACTGTAGAGAAAAGTTATTTGTCCTTGTCAGGTGTGGCAATGCTAGTTAAATGCAAATTAAAATAATGCTGAGAGCTTAAGAGCATGCTAATTAATAACAGTTAATATTATGTTACAGTAGATCTAAGACTTAGCTTTAAATAGGCATCTCAATTTCAGCTTTCTAGGAATATTCAGTACTATTTTCCATTTTCTATTACTTTGTTAATAGCACTCTCTGATCTATTTCAGACCATTAATAGAAATAGACAAGGTAGACCAGAAGAAATGGAAAAAATCACTTTTCATCTGGAGCAGTTTTGCTGCCTGCACTATAGCCAGTTTTTGTTTGGAGAGTCTATAACATATTTATCTACCAGTTGATTTCAGGAAGAAAATAGTAGCATTTCTTACAGATTCTAGTCTTGATCATTTCTCTGAGAACAAATTAAATTCCTCCTCACCTTTCTGTCATTCAGCCTGACCTCTACTAGCTTTCCCAGGGCTCCTTCTGTAAAAAATGCTGTTGGATGAAGTCCATTAGGAAACATGGTCGTTGTTTATTAAATATTTAACAAAGAATTTGAAAGGAATATTTTTTAGGGTACCCTGCATGATATCAGAACTCTGAACTCAAGAGTAGGACTGTAAACCAACTGTGGAAAAGAAAATTAAAACAAAATAAAGCTGCCTTCCTCTTTGCCCAGAAGCAATTTGAATAAGGGGTGTTACAATAGATTTTAATTTCAGAATGAATTCATAGCATAAGGCTTTCATTTTCTTTACTTGTGAGAGAGAAGGTAAGTTTTGGAACTATACGAAGAGGAGAATAAAATTCTCATAAAATGGAAAGAGGCAAAAAAGCAGGAAGAGAAGGAAGATCCTATTAAAGCAGTGAAGAGAGGATAAAATGTGGCAATGACTCAAGTTCCCTTAAAAAAAAAAATTAAAGAAAAAAGAAAGAGAGAGAGAGAGAAAGAACAACTGAGAGCGGATATGGTGAAAATGCTATTAGAAAAACTGTCACACCAAGGTGGTCAGATCCCAGAGACCCTCCTCGGACCTGTTAGATACTCATCAGTAAAAGTAGGTTTAAAAACTGTGTCAACTCACAGCACAGAGATGGCGAGTGATACATTTTCATACAGCATGATTTAGTGTTATTTGAGTTGACCTATTTCCTTCAGTTTCCCTTTTAAGGAAAGCTTGGATTCTGCAGAAAGCAAGAGGACTCAATTCCACATTATGCCAGGAACCTGCTTTGTGTCCCTGATCATATATCTCTACTTTGTCTCTGTTTACCTTTTAATTCATTTGCTTGGCTTTAGTCCAGGCCTCAAAGGGCTGGAAGAGTAATCGATGTCTTCAATACCAAACTGAGAAATGCAGGGAGGGGAGGAAAGGGGAGGTCAGCCTGGATTATGTGCAATTTTTTTTATTATTATTTATTTTATTACCTTTTTTCCTAACGCATGCAAAAAGCCAGGAAGAAAAATCATCTCATATGAAAAATTTGACTCAGAATTAGACTTTTTTTTCAAGTATTGTAAGAAAAACATAGGAAATGAGCAGCAACCCTGCAGCTGACGTCTTCCCACCATGACCATGCACTGGAGCACTCACATGAGAGTACCAGGTCCAAGCCCCTCTTCTGCCTGAGGGCACCAGTGACATCTTACACCCACCTCACCACGCTACAAAGCTCTTCTCTGCTTTGCACTTGTAAGGAATCACATCATACACCCGTGACTGCTCCGGTAAACAGGACTTCAGAGACTGAGTACCAAGCTCCACCAGTTTCCAATCAGCACGGGAAAAGTTTATACTGCCAGCCACTGCCCTGAATCAGAAGAGAGTAGATTTACAGCTGGGACTTTCACCTCATGGGAGGGTATCTTAGCCCATTACCCTGGGCTGAAGGTTTTTCCAAAGTGGTTTTCCAGGTAACTCCACCCTTGATGACCCTCTTAATTACCACTTGGATAGAAGGAAGGTGACTCCTCAAGTTAATGACAAGGACACCTAGCTTTCAGCTGCTGCTTTGCTACTTTTAGAAAATGGAAAGACAATTCACAGTGCATACGCTACATAGCCTGCTAATCGGGGTGTTTCCTAAGAAAGTGTGGAAGAAGACAGAATTCATCCTGATTTCCCACATTTTAAGTAGAACACTTTCAAACAGGTACAACACAATTGCACCAGGACACATCGGGTACTGAAATTCCTGGTTGCACCCTCTGTGCTAAAGAATAAATATGGGAGTTAGAGAACAAGCTGTTAGTTCAAGAACTGTTGCTGTTAGGGAGGGTTCATCCATAGCATAACATGATCAAGGGTGTGCGTTGACTCTGTAGCCTGCCACTCCCCATTGTTGTCTGTTTGGAAATAAACCTGTAGCCATAACCGAGGGTCTGCAAGCAGTCATGCTCCCTTTCCACCTCCCTGCTCCCTTTGCACTGTGAAAATGTTTCCTTCTACAATCTGAGAAGCGACCACCCCACAGTAAAGTATCCAGTGGAAACAATAACTACAAGTGAACAGATAACAAGTGCAAAATATATTTTATAGACCAATATCTTTGACTCACTAGTGTAACTCAGAATCAGCTTCCAAATCTGGCATTGTACCTGCTTAAAATGTTAATGTGAGAAAAATCTAATTTTATCTCTTTTGTGCAAGACATGCAACAACAACTTTCTCCAAGACGTGTTTCATTGACAGAATCAGACAAACTAAATAAGTAAAAGGCCAGTTACCTGTAGTGATTTTCAGGCATGCGTGATATTGTTCAGGACAAAACTGTGTTTTATTCACATACTCAATTCATGCGAAACAGATCTTTCTGTATATGCTTGTTGCCTGAGCAAGTAATGATGGTAACAATCTCTGTATCTAAGAAGACATGTTAATACACGGTGAGCTTAACTTCCTCAGTCTCCAATTATAAATAACTTGAGTGATCATCCTCCCTTGCAGCACAGCAGGTGTCTCTAGAAGCAGAGGGAGAGGCAAAGGTTTGTGCTGGATATTTTTTTCCTCCCAACATTATTACTGCTCTAATATTGGAATCTCTGAAATGCAACGTTTGCAATCTATCCTTGAGACTCAGCAGATGTCTTTAAAACACTTAATCTATTAAATCTTATAATGCATGATTAATGATCTGAGGGCTGTTGATCCGAGGTGAAAGACTCCGCAAAATTTGCTCAATAGCTTTTGCACATTCATGTACTGTACATTAGAAACCAGAACCACCAGTGTAATTATTTCACAAAAGCTCAGATGCAATACTTAAAAAATCTCCCCAAAACACTAAAAAACAACTCAACAAGCATAGGTGAAATGCTCCATAGTTTTCCTCTTGTTCTAGAGTCCAAGATTCTGTTTACTCCTTCAATTTCTTTCTTTCTTTTTCCAAAGCACTGCAGCAAGAAATTAGCTTATTTATTAATTTTCATAAGACCATATTACAGTTTCACCTGCTTTGAAGAGCTTTTTACTGAGGTCCAAAAGACGTGAATTCTCTACAGAATTTTCACTGTAGGCAAAGGCATGAGTTAGTGGTTTTCATCATGGGCATTCCAAATTTAAAAAAGCAGCACTCTGCAGTGCTGATTTGTGCAAAGATAACATCGCTTTGTTCAACTTGCAAATAACATTCAGATCTGTAAGTAAAAAGGAGTCACTTAGACATAAATACGTGCTTCTCAGGGTAAATATCATGCTCAAAATAATACATATAGGTGGAGATATGCACTGTTTTCCACAGGGACCTTTAAATTTATTGCAGTAACTTCTTGGATGCAAGTGAAATATGCACAATCTTAGCACTATTGATACATGATGCTGTACTTAAACATAAGGTTGACCTTTAGCTCCCTAACTGAGAACACATCAGGAGCTGTATATGAATAAGGGAACTGTTTCTCTTGAAGTCATTACCATCCAACTGACGAATATCTAGAAAAAGAAACACATGCAAAGGAGATGAAATGGGCTATCTGAGGTTGATGGCACAGTCTACAACATCAGTCTCTGTTGCACCTTGTATCCCAAAGATCCAACCTTCATAAGAGTCTCTTAACTGGCAAATAGCAGCCAGCTAGTATGATAAATGGTAAAAGAAATTGTAGGAAAAAAAAAAAAAGGTTTTTTAAGAAAAAATTATTCGGGTTCTGTCTCCGCTCAAGTGTTATTTGCCTTTTGATGCACCCTATAGGCCTATGAGCTAGACTAGGTGGGGCAGTATGAAAAGTATTCAGTTTCCCTTAATAATGAGCTGAATGCAGCAATCATCAGGAATTTGTGGTTGGTTTATTGCTGTGTTTTCCTCTTGATTCTGTCTTTGAAAAAGGTATTGCTTTTTTATTATTTATTTTGGCTTACCTAATGAGTGATGAAAGTACCTGGAGTCTTCAATTAGAGCATTCTTTTTTGTGCTCTAGTTCATGAGACAAATAGATACGCAACAAAGGCTAACTCGTACAGGGAAAAAAAATAGAGAGAGAAATCTCTTAAACCATCTGAAACCTTATAACAATCTAATGATAATATCAATATCATAGAATCATAGAGTTATAGAATCATAGAATAGTTTGCCTTGGAAGGCACATTTAAAGATCACCTATTTCAACTCCTCTGCTATGGGCAGGGACATGTTTTGCTAGATCAGGTTTCTCAAAACCCCAGCAACCTGTTTTGAACGTTTCCAGGAATGGGGCATCTGCAACTTCTCTTGGAAACTTGTTCTACTGTCTCACCATCCTCATTGTAAAACATTTATTCCTTTAATTTAAATCTACTCTATTTCAGTTAAAAAAAGTTTCCCCTAGCCCAGTCGCTACAGGCATTTGTTAAAAGCCTCTCTTTCTTATAAGCCACCTGCATAGATTGAAAGGCTGCAATAAGATCTCCTAGGAGCCTTTACTTCCTTAGGTTGGACAAGCCCTACTGTCTCAGCCTTTCTTCACAGGAGAGATGTTTCAGCCCTCTGACCATTTTCATGTCCATCCTTTGGACCTGCTTGTGCAGGCCCATTTCCTTCCTGTGCTGGGGATGCCAGAGCTGAACACAGTACTCCAGGTATTGATGACACTCCACAGGTGTCACAAGAGCATAAGGAGTAGAAGGGGAGAATCATCTCCCTCAGCCTGCTGGCCATGATTCTTTTTATGCAGCCCAGGGTAGGACTGGCTTTCTGGGCTACAAGTGCACATTGATGGCTCATGCCCAATCTTTCATCCACCAGTACCCCTCAGGGCTGCTCTTAATCCCTTCATCTCTCACCCTGTTATGATACTGGGGGTTGCCCAGACCCAGGTGCATGACCTTGAACTTGACCTTGTTTGGCTTCATGAGGTTCACATGGGTCCGTTCCTCAAACTTGCTAAGGTCCATCTGGATGGCATCCCCTCCCTCAGACATGTATCAATTGCACCACTCAGCTTGGTGTCATCTGCAAACTTGCTGAGCGTGCTCTCAGTCCTGTTGTCTATGTATTGATGAAGATAATAAATAATATTGGTCCCAATATGGACCACTGAGAGACACCACTTGTAAACGGTTTCCACTTGGAAGTTGAGCTGTTGACTGTAACTCTTTGAATGCAACCGTCCAGTCAATTTCTCATACATCTAACAGTCCATCCATTAAAACCATATCTCTCCAACTTACCAGCAAGAATGTTGTGAGGGGCCATATCAAAGTCCTTATAAAAGTCCAGGTAGATGACAATATGTATATTACCAAGAGTGCCATAATGCCGCTACTTTCCAAATTGAACTATAGAGTTCTCATCACTTTTATTAACAAAGCCAATTTTCCCAGGTATACATTAAAAGTGGATGTCAATAAGTAAATTGCAAATAAGAATGGAGGTAAGAAACATGTAACATAGGGAGATGCTTTGTATTTATTTATATTTTTTTTGTTAGGAACCTGTTTCCCAGGTACCAGTTGAGTGCCCTCCTGGTTCTCTCACTTCAGGGTCCTTTGCTGGAGGCCTAAGCAACCTCTGTGCTGACACCTTGCAGCCTGTCAGCAAAGACCCGCATGCAACAAGCCCTGCAGGGAGATTTATTGATCCTGGCCATTCTGAAGGCTTCCATGAGGTCATGAAAACGGCACAGGAATGGTTCACAGTCAGAAAAATAGGGAAAAAATTGAAATGTAACAGGAGGTAACTGTAGGGTTCACATAGAGATAAAGGAAAAGGGAGAAACACATATGATTATGAAACTTCTTTTGAGTTACCTAAGCTTGTCCTGAATAGTTTCAAAATTGTCTCAAGTACACCTGGTACAGGACTGGCACCATATGTCTAAATATGAAACACTGAGTTACTTTTATATAACACTATCACACCACATTGCCATTCAATATCCAAGATTCAAGTTCATACATATACTTTGACAAATCCAGCAAGTAATATGAACTCTATTCAGCTGTCAAAAACACACGTCTTTATGGACAAACCTTGTCAACTCTACCCCCTCAAGTCCTTTCCTTTTAATAGGATTTGTGATTCAGTAAGCATCTAGGTTATAAGTGGATGGGCAATATTGTCTTTACAAGCAAACTTGAAAGGAATTGGGAAACAGAAAGTACTCAGTACCCCTGAGTAGTTCTCATAGCCTTTTGTATTTGAGCAATTATGCAGCCAATGTAATCATCACCTAGCCATGGAGTGCACAGCTTGTCCTTCTTCCGTACAATACTCTTCTTTGCTGTTTTGAACAGTGGCAGTAGATTGCTTAACAAACAGCACAAGGTAAGCCTACTGTTTTGGTTTCTGGCACCAGAAAGTTTGGTGCTCCCAAATGCTGGAGGAGAAACACACTTCAGGGTTTAAAAGCTAGTGCTCTGGTCATCTGCAATCACGGTTGTCCTTGACCTTGCTGAACAGGGCACCCTGTGCTAGCAGACACAGAAGTCATGGAAAGACTGTCACATGAATGGCAAAAGCAATTTATGAAGTTTCCTTTCCCCTCCCCTCCAGTATCTGTTCGTTCCTGCCCTCCTGAACTTTAACAGCCCCACCTAACATTTGAGATCATATTGTCATCCAGATTGCTGAAATGATTCAAATTTGAGGGAAAGTAAAAAACTCACATGTACATACACACTTATCTAGGGGGAAAAAACAAATTGGGAAACAGAGAGCAGGGTGATTTATTTTTTTCCAGTTCCAGTAATTTAAGTGAATTGGTTTGCACTGCATTCCCACAAACAAGAAACTGAATGGTAAAGTGTGCTGCAGGAGCTGACACAAGCAGCCAGGCTTAAACTTGCAGCTGGAAAAACGTCCATATAATCACAGCCTGTGTTTATGTCAGGCAATAGGCACACTCCTTGGAGCACCTCTTGCCTGCTTGTGGGCCCGGTGACTTGGGGGTCTTCAGGCTTACTTTCAGCAGGGCACCAAAGTAGGCATGAGAAGCTGCTACAGGGACACTTTTGACACTTAGGATAACATCAGCAAAATATATCTGGCTTTTCAAATCAACAATGTCAAAATCATCATGACCAGAAAATATAAAGACAGTCCTGGATGTGAAAGTTATGATGTTCTGAGGTACCGATCATTCATATATGTGTGAAAAAATATATTACATAGGCAAAACCAAATATCCCTTGTGGTTTTGGTCAGCTACAGAGTCACAGAAAGAAAGTAATATTTTGTCAGAAATGTCAAAGTTTTCAAGCTTTCAGGTGCATGAAACATCTTAACTTTTTTTTTTTTTTCCCATGAGTGTCTTGCATGTCTGATTTTAACCCCTTTTATTTCTGTCTCAGATCTGTCTGACCATAATGTCTAAATCAGATACAGGTTTGCATAGATGTGCTAGGATGAAAATAGCTGAGTCAAGTAGCTTCCACAGCCAAGATAACAGCCTGGTAAATATCTGTCTGTGAGGCCTCATGTTTAGATCATACCACACTGGGTCTGTGAATGCTTTAAACTTCCATAATCTGGATAGATTGCAAAACCATCTCTTTCTTTGACTCCTAAGGCACAGACTCTTGAGGGCTTTTTTTCAGAAATGGGATAACAAATCAGTCTGGGCAGTGAAATCCTGCTCAGCCACCCAAAGACATTGCCTCTTTTTGCCAAGTCCAGCTTTTTGGACACTTGTCAACAGCTCAGGACATACATAGGCACATATGGTGAGCGTTACAGGAGGTTTTCTTAACTCAGGCACTCTAAGCTAAACAGTACTTGCGGAGGAGATGTAGGCAAAACATGATTGATCACCTGCATGCTTTCCTTGCCCTACTTCTCTCATCACTGCAGGATGTGCTTAAGATCAGCTGCCCTCAATTCTGCCTTTGGCTGAGAGCCTCTCCCCTGCTGTTGTTTTCTTCCTTTCAGTCAAACAGGAATCCCTGGGCACAGAAGTTGTGTCCCTGTGTTTCTCTGCTGAGAGTTCTCATTCTCTGCTCTCTCTATGTGGAGAAGCCCAGTGAAACTGGGTTTCCCACCTAGACACCCCCTGTCAAGCTGACAACTTTTCTTTGGTTCAGGTGAGGTGGGCAACACTTGCTGCACATGAATTACAGTTCAAATTTCAATTGCAATAGCTAGATGTCTCAGCTGTAATGAGGTTGCCAGGGCTCTCATCAAGCTGGGTGTGTACACGCCTGAGGATACCGTGGTAGGGCTCTGCAGGGTAATTTAGGCCAATATGCTTTTCTCCGAGGAGGAAGCAGGATGAAAACTTGGCATACGCATGTGATCCGCATCCCCAGCAACCTACTTGCAGCATGTCATTTAGACTCTGACTCTCATATGAAATAACTGTCTCTTTTATCTAATGTTATGCTACAACATGGTGGCATGTTTGCTTAATAGGCTCTGTCAGTTATCTTGCAAGGAATTAAGCATAACAGAGCATGAAGTTTTGGGTCTAGTAAACACAACAGTGATTTAATATGATGATTATAAAAAAAAAAATATTACAGACCAGATGCTATAGGTAGGAAATAATGCTCTCTATGGCACAGAATTTATGTTTTCTATTAAATACCATTAAGAAGACTCAGACACTCTTATCTGTACTGTCTGGAGCAGCTCTAAGATGGAGACAAAAAGAGGTACTGACTCCACAGCTTTGAGAGGGGGTAGGTAAGCCTTGATCACAGACTTTCGTTGTCCTAGGTATCTATCTAGACTCAGGTACAAATTTACAACTGGGTCTTTCCTATCCTTACTCTCTTTTCCTCCAAGAAAAACTTCACAAACACAGATTTTGTTTTTAACAGAGTTGTATCCAACTCTTATAAAGACTTTTGTATAATCAAATGCTGCACATTTCATGCTCTACAATTATTTAAAAGTTTATGAATGTCATATTATTTCTTTATCTCCAAGGTTATTCCTTTAATATCTGCCCAAGCTGTCTCCACTAATATTACTTCGCTTCATATATATTTGTCCAGGGTGATTATGGCCACGATGTGTTCAGCATAGACCTGCACATCTGTGAGTACCGTTCTCATATTCCTAGTGTTGTGTGCTAGATCATTGCCTTGTGTGAAGCAGCCTAAAGAATGACTATACACCTAAGAAGCCATTGTCTGTTTTAGAGCACACTAAGTACATCTGCTGTGCTGGCAACAGCAAGAAAAAAGACAATAGAGTTGTTAAGTAGTTTGTGCATCCCTCTAGGCTTATGGGATCCTTCCTTGGCTGCTCAAAGCGGTGTCAGGGAAGCTTTGTGGCATAGGAATGACATAAAATGATCTAAGGCTCCAGAAGGCCTGGCCCAATGCATACAGCAGAAAAGTAGGTCAGAAAGGAAATCTCGCTACTACAAACACAGCAGTGGCAGCAATCCATGGTACCAGGCACAGGATTTATGTAAGGCAGAGACTAGGGCTGCTTCACTCTGAGTTTCACAACCAGCAGAAGCCTGGTCCTAAAACTGCCTGGCTGCTTCACACAAAAGCAGAAACCAGCTTGTGCATACGTTTTAAAGAGCAAACATATCACCAGTGTTACAGTTCTGTGTTTGTGCTAATCTGAAGTTTTGAATATGATTAAAAAACAGATAACAAGCCTTTTCTGTCCCTCATTCGCAAAGGATACTCTGAAACAGAGGTCAAATGTTTGAAGAGACAAACAAAAATTCAGTCAGTAGCTATTCTTGTGGCTTCCTGCTCTTCAACTCTATTCCCAGTTATTCCAGGTTTTCCACGTGGCACCCCATGAGACTACAGAGACTTTAAAATGATGTAATCAGCTCCCTGGCCTCCCTGAAAAGGATATAACTAATGGAAAGTGGTGTCTCAGCAGTCTTCCCCAGCTCTCACAGGAAGGGTATATCAGCAATGAAACCAGAGAAAGTAATCCTGTTCCATCATTTGTAGCCATCAAAGGTTAATGAGAAAGAGGGACAGAAAGACACAAAAAGTATTAGATATGTCACAGGAGTGACACTCACACTAGGAGTCAGTTGAAACTGAGCCAGATCACACGACAAAGTATGCAAAAGTGGCTTAAAACAACCTTAATTTACCTTCATAATCTTTGTTTTTGCAACAGGATGTTGGGAAAGAGGAACTGTAGTTTTCTTCGTGCTTATATATAAGCTACTTCTGGACTTCCACTGATTAAATAAACAGATTTGATTTAGAGACCTAGCTTCATTCAGGGAACTAAAAAATGAAATGGACACTTGTCTTCTCTGCCGTGTGAATATTCACTTGTCGGTAATTCTGATGCTGGCCTTGCTGACTGTGCTCTTCTTGGTCCTTACTTTTGATACGCTCCAGTTAGCAGAGCCAACACCTGAGCTGATCCCCAAAGGCAGTAACACATGCTTGGCAGTGGCAGTACCCAGATGCTAAAATGTATTTTGCAGTAACAGGAGTTTCAGCACATTCGTAAGTAACCAATTTGCTGGAAATCCTTTCCTTAGATTTAACAAACTGCCTGGAAATGGGCTGATCAAACAAAAAAAGTCTCTTTCTCTAGTATATGTACCAGGTAAAACAACACAGGGAAGTATATGAAACTTAAGAAACCCTCTAGTGGATCATGCGCACATTTATTTTCACATGAAGAAAGGATACTGAATGCTTTGGGTTGTGCATAAACTTATCCTGGGCCAGGAACAACAACAACAGCTGAAAAATCAGCTACAGCCTCCTGTCCCTGGAGCAGCCCATTCTCTGTGTTCAGTCTGCTTAAGAGAATGGCACATTTTCTAAATTTCCTCGGCCTAACCTTTAACCTTTGGCCCTCTGCTGACTGCAAATGACTGTGCAGGCAGGCAAGAATATAATGGTAAGATTTTAATATCTCTCATTTATCACAATGGACCATTAATGTTGATGTCTACAAACACACAAACCATGGGGTTATTGGGTCCGTTCCATAGTCGCATGCTGGAGTTAATGCTTTCTCTACTATACTATTAAAAGGTAACTGCATTTCTTCAAATCTTCTTTGAATGTGTTTCATTGCTTGAGCAGTCATGATGATGGCTCCACAGAGCACTGAAGGAGCAACATAAATAGATTTTTAAGATGTTGTGTCCCATAAGAGATATAAACGAGCACTGCAAACTTTTCATGCGTGTAAGCATTAGGCAAATAATAGAGACATGATTTTTAAACCATGAGGAAAAAAGCTTTAAAGAAAATATTGCATCAAAGGGCTGTGTAGCTGCAACTTAAGCTGGTGTAATATTGGTGTCTGGCCAATGTTGACATCTCTTCAAATAATTAAATTCTTTAATTTCTTTTGATTTTTATTTCCAGGAGTTAGAACCAAGCACTGTATTGGATCCCTTTTAGGTCCTCTCTAAAGTGGAAAGGGGTTATCACAGACACTTTCTCTTGGGTCCACTTTCTTTGTGTGGTTCTTATTTTTCATGCACATTTTTTTTTAAATGTTACAAAATAGTAAAGTTTTTAACAAATGACATAGCCATAAAACTTTGCTAAATATTTATAACTTTTTTTCTGTAAACTCAGAAATTTAAATATGATGTTTAACAGCATGGATCCCCATGATATTCAGAGTGCAAAAGCTCTAACCACAGAGTTAAAATAGTATTTTGCACCTCTGATCAGTGCATAAATCAGTTCAGTTTTTATTTATCAAAATAATTTTACATGATGAATCTAAGATAAATTTTCCATAGTAAGTCTTTTCATAGATCAAAAATCTAGGAACCAGTAACAAAATTGCTGTCAAAAGATGACATTGTAAATCCTGCCATAACATATGAATTTTAGGAACTTGCTAGTGCTCATCACATTCACCAAAAAGCTTTGTGATTGTGTTCACAGAAAATGCCTGAAATATCAGATTTGACAGACAACAAGCCTCAATTAAGGAAGATCAAAAAATTTTTTGCTAGCAACACAGTTGACAGACAGGGCAGGAATGAGCATCAAGAGTCAGAAAGTAACTGATGTCTCTTTTGACACAGACTGGGAGACAGACATTCCCACCAAAAAGTAATGTCTCAGAAAATAAACCACCTAATCAATCAAGCAGCTTTGGTATACTTTTGCGCAGTTCCATCAGAGTACTATAAAAGCAATCATTCCTTTTCAATGGAAAAGATCAACAAAATCTGAGATGACGTGAGTCAGCAAAATCAGTATAGAGGCAGGGCAGCATAAAATACCCCTGTTAGTGGGCACACAGATTTCTGCTCTTTGAGCTCTAAAATTTCTTTCACACTGATCAGCAAAAGAATCACAGAATGTTAGGGACTGGAAGAGACCTTGAAAGATCATCTAGTCCAATCCCCCTGCTGGAGCAGGAACACCTAGATGAGGTTACACAGGAAGGTGTCCAGGCAGGTTTCGAATGTCTCCAGAGAGGGAGACTCCACAACCTCCCTGGGCAGCCTGTTCCAGTGCTCTATCACTCTCACTGTGAAGAAGTTTCTTCTCATGTTTAAGTGGAACCTCTTGTGTTCCAGTTTGAACCCATTGCCCCTTGTCCTACTGTTGGTTGTCACCGAGAAGAGACTGGCTCCATCTTCATGACACCCACCCTTTAAATATTTGTAAACATTAATAAGATCACCCCGCAGTCTCCTCCAAGCTAAAGAAACCCAGCTGCCTCAGCCTTTCCTCATAAGGGAGATGCTCCACTCCCTTGATCATCTTTGTTGCCCTGCACTGGACTCTCTCCAGCAGTTCCCTGTCCTTCTTGAACTGAGGGGCCCAGAACTGGACACAATATTCCAGATGTGGTCTCACCAGGGCAGAGTAGAGGGGAAGGAGAACCTCTCTTGACCTACTAGCCACTTCCCTTCTAATACACCCCAGGATGCCATTGGCCTTCCTGGCCACAAGGGCACAGTGCTGGCTCATGGTCATCCTACTGTCCACCAGGACCTCCATGTCCTGTTCCCCTACACTACTCTCTAACAGGTTGTTCCCCAACTTATACTGGAACCTGGGGTTGTTCCTGCCCAGATGAAACACTCTACACTTGCCCTTGAAAGAGTGTCTGTATCATTCTGTGTCTGAAAGTGATTTCTTTTGTGGCAATTGCACTACAGTACATGCAGTGTAGTCACTTCATTGCACCATCAAAGGTGGCTGTGGGGGATCTCAACAACAACAGCTCCCTTACTGCTCCCCTTCCTTCCAGGGCTCAAGAAAAGGAAAACTGCATCTCATCACTGTTAATGTCCAGTTTCTCTTTTGGGTGTAGCAAAGAGTTGGGTGATGGGTTTACACTTGCAATGAATATCTTGATAATCAAGTCAGCGAACAAACATCCATGCTAATGGGCAGCTAGACTTTGTAAAAAGTCAGGTAAGAGCACTCAAAAGGCCCTGCTAATACATTTTAGAATAAATCACAGAGAAGAGTGATTATAGGCTCAATTTCTGTTCTTCCCTACCTCCACAACACTTTACTTGTGGCATACCACAAAATACATTTCTGCCTCCCATTCTATTCAGAATAAACCATAAAAGGCTGCAGAATTCGTAAGTCTGCAACACAGCTTTAGAGATTTTGAGGTCATGAGGTCCTTGGTTTAGCAAACCCTTCTTGCAAAATGCAGACCATAGAAATTCGGCAGTTCTTAATACCGAGAGTGTTGAACTAAATGCCTCTTTTAGGAAGTTGTCTAAGTTAGGTTAGTCAGAGATGATGCTCAACAGAAAAAAAAAAAAAAGAAAAAAGAAAGGATTCATTTTCCTCTCAGCTAAAAAAGTTACATGAGCTAGAAAGAAATTCCACTAAAGTTAACTTGACCTCAGAGGGATTAATCCAGATTTACAACAGTGGAAGGAGTTCAGAGTCTAAAAAGAAGCCCTGTGGGCATGTTTTTATGTATCATAGTTGCCTTTAATAGCTATGTGACTATCTCTAGTTTGGAGCAGATACAACCGGATTTTCCTTAACTGAGCATGGAAAGGATGGTAACAGTACTCTACACTGGCATGAGAAACATTCATACACACCTGGTTACCACAGATAGGCTGATGCAAAGTGACTTCATTGTGAATTTTAGTACTCTGCTAGGTGCTTGTTCCTGTTTTCCCTATTACAGTCATTACCCAGCACAGCCAAAAATTACCCTGGAATCTGTTCTTTTTTCAGAACAGATCCAGGTTTAATAGAAGTTTGTCTTCAAGATACTTTTAAAATGCCTTCATGTTTTTATTTTTCCACTAACAGGTGATGTTCCAGAGCAAGAGCTACACAGATATCTTACATAATAACGTCTAGCTTTTGCAAGATTGAAGTGTGGTTTAGATAAAGGTACGCTTCCTCTGCTATGTGTTTGAGGAAAGCTGCAGACGAAAAATTGAGGTGATATTCTGAGACTGGTATTTCATTCTGTGGGCAGCAGCTGGAGCTTGTACAGTGGCATAGTTAGGTAAAGCACACATGGAAAATATGACTTCTACAATGCCTAAAAGCCTCTGAAATGAGGAATTACAGAAAGAAATCATTTTCCTAGATCCCTAAAATCTAGTAACAACTTTAAGACATTTTATAAATCAACATGGCTTTTCTTCTTTGGGTGGCAACTCTATAGATGGCAGAAGCAGGACAAACTAGGGAATAACTAAAATTTTTATTCATGTCAACATATATCTTGTCTGTTTTCCCCCTCCCCAAAAAATAGTTAGTAGGCTATTAAATGTATATAGCATCTGTGGGCACCACAGTGATAAATTTTACCCTCCCTAGTGCCTTTGAAGTTGAAATAAATGAGTTTTCCAAGGTCATTTAAAAGACAGTGGTTGAACTGAGAACAAAAGACAGATTTTTTTTGTGTCTAGACCTCTGCTTGATCTCTGTAATAAACCTTGATAGTAAGAGGATACAAGAAAAAAACTGTTTAGAAGACAGTCAGTTACTTTCAGAGAGAGAAACCCAGGAGAATGAGAAAGTAATTTTTCCATATGAGACAATTTCAAGGCCAGTCGGTATGCATTTTATTGAGTTCCCATTTATTCTCTGCTCTTGAAAAAAATAGATAAGTTTATAAATAGTTTTAAATTTTAATATTTATGATAAAAAAGATGGCAAGGCCTTTCTGTACATTGATGAACAGTTTTCCCCATAGTTGCTAGGTTTGCTTCAGTGACATTACCTATCATCTACTTTGAGAAGAATGCATCACACTGTTGCATAAGCAGAAGTTGAAAAAGTTTTTACTAAATTTCTGTGAACACATCAATTTTTATGAGAAGTAAGATCTAGACTTCTTTTGTTTTTAAATGTGACACAACCTCTTGGGCTATATTCCTGTCAATTTGTCTCATTTTTTTTTTATATGTTTCCCATAATTCAAATAGCAGTGAAAAATCTAAAATAAATCTTTCTTTTCCAGGAAAGATTATAAAAAGTAATAAAACTGGCTAATAAAGTCCAAAGCTAACTTATCTAACCATGCAAATTATAGAAAAAATATTATCCTTCCTATATGTTTGCATTTTCCCATTTTTGATGATACAACTTTAAATATTTTAGGTCTTGAAGAACTTCCTAAACAGATTGATGCTAACACAGACCCACCATCAGTGAAGGAGGAGTTGGTAAGGGAATTTTTACAGGAGTTTGACCCCTGCAAATTGATGGCCCTGACAATATCCACCTGAGGGTGCTAAGAAAGTTGACTGAGTTCAGTTTTGGTCCTCACTACACAATGAAAATGTCAACAGGCTGGAGAGGTACACAAAGATGAGCAAAAGACTGGGAAACCACCATATGAGAAAAGGCTGAGAGAACTGAATTTGTTCACCCTTGAGAAAAGAGGACTTAGGAGAGACCTTAACACCATGTTCCAGTATTTAAAGGGTATCAACAAAAAAGATGGAGACTCCCTTTTACAAGGAGTCACATAGAAAATACAAGGGGTAATGGGTTAAAGTTACTCCTGGGAGATTCTGATTGGACACAAAAGGAACATTTTTCACAATGAAAGCAGTCAACCATTGGAATAATCTCCCCAGGGAAGTGGTGGATTCCCCAACACTGGACAGTTTTAAGATTCAGCTAGACAGGGTGCTGGACCATCTTGTCTAGACTGTGCTTTTGCCAAGGAAGGTTGGACCAGGTGATCCTTGTGGTCCCTTCCAACCTGGTATTCTACGATTCTATGATTATGTTATTTGTTTTAATGTATGGGGCTTGTTTGTTTGTTTGTTCTTCTAGCTATTAAGATTTCAATTCAAAGACTAATCAGAAATGGTTAATTTGCTTTAATGGATTTTATATCAGCCATCAAATCTTCTTCTATTTTTAGATATTTTAAAATAAAATTTCTACACAAGTAGTTCTATATAATACATGTAATTGTATTTCAGTCCTGACATGTCACTTCAAGTGTTGTTTTCCGTAGCAAATAATTCAGGTCTTTTTCAGTAGTTGTAGTCCCATTGACATGCAGCAGGTCGAGAGCTGACATGAGCCCCAAATACCAAACAATGAGCAGAAAGTGTGCTGAGTTTACCTCAATCATGTCAAAAGTAAAAATAAAGAAACAGGAAACTGAAATTAGTATGTTTTCAAACAAATATCAGAGTAAGTTTTCTGAGAATTTTAGCTCAAATTCTCTTTCTTGAATATTTTCATATAAGTGGATTTTATTTTAGACTCAAAAAGAATCAGATTTTTGTGGTTTCCATGTTCATTTATTTATTTTCAACATTTCATTGACATCTATGTTCTTTAAGATACTCTCCGTTATAAACTTCTGGCTTTATTTTTTCATATGTATATGTCCTAGGAGTTAGCCTTATTTCTTTAGTTTTACAAAAATGAAGATATTAATCATATTAGTAGTGAGAGTAAAGTTTTACAAGACAATATATTGGCCTGCAAAGGTTTTTTTAAATCCAAATGTCAGCTAAGTGCACCAGTGTTCCTGCAGTTGGAAAGAAAGGCAGAAATAAAAAAGAGAACAGAAGAATACATAAATAATATACTAAACATTAGTCAAGGCAAGCACAGATTAAGCAGTTCATTTTTCATACATAGATGGCTTTTTTTCCTTCCTGGTGAAAAACCAAAATAATTTAGCACTTTACTTCAGTACTTCAAAACGTCATCAAATACCATGCATCACTACTTCAAGAAAATGGAAATATAAATAACATTTTCAGTAATGCTTTCAAAAATAAATCTACTCTTGGCCTAGGATAATTCTAGTAAAGAAAAAAAAAAATAGGAGTAGTGTGGAGGAAGTTTTCAGGACCAGTAGGTTATTATACCTGTTAGCTTTACTTCAAATTTTTAAATGGTTCAATTTTTCAACAGTTTAATAATGTACTCCTATGGAATAGTGCTATAAAATTTAATAATTAAAACAAAAAGAAACAAAACAAAACAAAACAAAACAAGAAACTATTGAGACACATTAAAATGTCAAAGTACTCAAACAAAACTATAGTACCCAATAGAAAGCAAAATTCATTCTAATGGGGAAAACCTTCTTGCAGTTATTCCCAATGTATACTGCTGGAAATCAACTGGCCTTAACAGAGTACCTGCATCATACAGAACAGAATTTGGCTGTCTTTGGATTTATTTTACTGCAACTTTTCTGCAACAGTTCTATACTTATGCATTTGAGATGACATCACACATTGTTGTCAACATAATAACTTTAGAAGTTTCATTTGTATCACTGACTTTGGTCACTGGAATTACTAAGGTGATCAAATACTTTGCAAGAAGGTGGCTTTCAATTCAAGAAGCCAGGTCAATATTCATGCCATCTTTTTAACATGGAAAGTTTCCATGTATCTGCATAGTGCAATGTTTTACTTAGGCTAAATAAGAAAACAGCAAGTGCTTTAATATCATACAATAGTTTTTTGACCTTTTATAATGTGTGTTGTGATTGTTACACTTAATTATTTAATTATTTTCTTCAGGTTCTTAATGTTGAGCCAATAAACCTGTCAGGTGTCAAAGATTAAGGCTTGAAAGATGCATTCTGGAGAAACTAGAATATGTGGGTTTTGTTGCTGTTGTTTGTTGGTTTGTTTGTTGTTTTTTTGTTTGTTTTTTGTTCATTTGTTTGTTTTCTGTGTTTTTTTTTTGTTTGGGTTTTTTTTGGTCTTTACTGAAATTGCTTCAGTTATGCAAGAATTAATGAACAATACTGGCATGATGTTTAGCAATGTTGAAGCCCAGCACATCTCTTACTGTTCTGTTCAGGCTTCTCTGTCAGACAGTTATTGTTTCTAATGATCCAGTTTGGTATTATTTAATGCTAAATCACTTTCATGAACTAATGATTCTGTATGAAAATCTAGCCTTATCAGTGGTAAATAAACCTCCAGCTACATGTCTAATTACAAGTAAAAATTCCTTTCCTGTGCCTAGGAAACTGATACACAAGAAAGAGGGTTCCATCAATAGCGCTACAGGTAGTCATACTACTATTTGTGCAGTTTATGTTTTATGATCGTCTGAATATATATTTCTATTATCACATACTAAAGTTGTGTGTAAATGAGATGTAGACATCATAAGTAACAACTTTGAAACAGGTAGCAGTAGCAGCACATATGTCCCAAAATAATATGCACATCATGCAGTCCCAGCACTGCCACCTTATCATCATCATATTGGCTTTCCAACAGTCTACTACCTGTCTTCTCACTCTCCTAAAGACCAGTAGTACAGAAGGTATCTTCCATCCTACTTTATAAGTTCTCTGTGTTGCAACATATATGTTTAAGCAACTCCCCCATGGTAATATGTAGGTCAGAGTGGAAAAGCATGGTTGTCCACGAAAGCACTTCAAGGATACCCAAAGGTATGTTTTCAGTCTGGTGCAGCATAGTGGCAAAGTAAGACAATTCATAAGTCTTTTTGAGCTGCGGTATAGTGAAAGCATGTAAGAAAACAGGGTGCCATGAATCTTGTAACAAAATGAATTTAATGTGCTGAGCTGCCTACAGTAACCTACATCTGCTCAATCTCATTTACTCCTTTCTGTGCCAGTGTTATCATCCTTCACCATAGCTATAAGAACTGACACTACAATACCCAAACCATGTAGAAAATGTACGTTAGCTTTGCTTACCTTAGTCCCACTTCAAAATATACACCTATATTAACCATAGTAAAAATCTCTGTCACCACGTAAAGGGAAGCAAGGCCTATTCCTTCACATGCAGCAGTAGCTGCTTCTCAGTCACACTTTACCTAGACAATAGTGAGGTTGAAAGTCCTCGATAACTTTACCAACAATACTAAAGACACAGAAAGTGCTTGCATAAATATAGACTGAAAAACACTGCAGAGAAAATATGGGGTGTTCTTTTTTTTTTTTTTTTCTGAAGTATTTTTCCGTATACTAGAGCTCCATCT
This sequence comes from Patagioenas fasciata, assembly GCF_037038585.1. Taxonomy (NCBI): domain Eukaryota; kingdom Metazoa; phylum Chordata; class Aves; order Columbiformes; family Columbidae; genus Patagioenas; species Patagioenas fasciata. The sequence continues at coordinate 90,097,878 of NC_092520.1, forward strand.
GCCTGCTAGGCAATATTTTCCCCCCTGTAATGGAAGATTTCTTTCTTTGCTTCCCTTTGGAACATCAAGCATACTGCAACAGAAGCATTTAAATCTTAAATCTTAAACCTTAAAATTTTAAAATCTTAAAACTGACTAGAAAAGGTTATTCTGAGAGGAATTATTTAGCAATTTAAAGCTTTTAGACAAGGTACTAAGCAGCACTGAAGACATTGTAAGGCCACAAATAAAAATAAGTGCATTTACGTTTCTTGTTTCCAGAATTTTCCATAGGTTTTTGCCTCATATTGTACTAGTGTTGTGACTCATTTCCTACATTGGATATAAAAGAAATAAAAGATGTGATGGTTTTCTTATGAAAAGAAACAAATTGCCAACTTCATCCCGCATAACTTTAATTTGAACTATATTTACAGAGTTCATGATAAGTACAAACATCTTTACATAGTGTGAGATCAAAGTTTCCACTGAACATAAGACAGATCCTGTTGGTGTAGGACCAGACCTAGAAGTTGGATGTTTCCATGGCTCTGACACTGTCAGAACTTGCCCGTTTCACCAGAGTTTACAAGGACACCATAGACACCTTTGACGCTTTCACAGAACAACCCGAACACCTTTTAAAATCTCACACCTTTTTACTATCAATATCACATTATTGAAACATTTTATTAAAGACATTTTAAAGATTTTTAATTAGAAATTTTAGGTAATTAGGTTTCACAGAGAACTAAGGAAAACTTCAAGTTCAGTAGGTTATTTTCTAACATTCCAGTGACTGATGTTCTCATATGCTGCAGTGTATGAGGAAGAGTAATAATGTACTAGAACTGTCAAACATGTTTACTAGTAGAGGAAAGAAATAAAAACATTTTGATTACCACTGTAAGTAAAAGGATCTGTGCAAAGACCGGTGTGTATCTTGCAGTTATTATTGAAACAAAGCTTGTGACATTTAGTCTTGCTCTTAAAATCGTGAAGATGAACACAGTTCTAAGGACAGTAAAAAAAAAAACATTTTCCTTCAGCTTTTTATTTTCTCTATTACAACCTGCAAAATAGCTCAGGCCCCTGTTCTTCTTAGGGAAATTATTTCTCATATATATCAGAATGCATAAGCTTGCTTTAGTTAAGAAAAAAGGAGGGATGTTTAGAGGGAAAGTACTGCATGATAATAAAAAATATACCACATTTGAAATTAGTCTCAATGCAATTTGGAAGAAAAAGACCACGGTTATCTCAGGCAAAGAACAACTGAAGACACATTATGTAACTGAAATTAATTAAAAAAAAAAAAAGTCAGAGGAGTGATCAAATATAAATTTCCTTGGCAGAAAAACTGCTGCTGAGATACAAAGGCCCTTGGCTAAATAGGATTTTTTTTTTTTTAATTTAGTTGTCATGGTTTTCATCTCTCCTTTCCCTAACTACAGTGGAGAGTGTTCCTTCAACAGATAATGAGAAGGCAAAACCCAGCCCCATGGGCTTGTATCAGCTATCTCACCACCCTACAGGCATCGCAGCCTGGATGTTTCTGTTGTTCTTGTCCTGGGGCTAGCAGCAGAAGCCAGCACAGCATAAGCTAATGCTTACCCTGATGAAGAGGGCACAAGCAGTGAGCATCACTTTCCAATGACCCCTGGCTGGAACATCCTTTATGGTTGAGAAGGGACTGCCTCACATGAAAGGCTGTTGTGAAAAGGACCTTTGTGAAGAGTTGTGTGAGTACCGGTTCAAACAGTACCTTAGGAATTTTCACTGCTAACAAACATGAACAGTATGTTACATAGCCTTTCAAATTACTTTCCTCCTCCAAATAGTATTTCCCTTGTCTTGCCTTCCTCTCCTCTTCCCCATGCAGACACAAATCTCTTGTTGAAATAGTGACACCTCCTGTTTATATCTCTGGTTGGCTGGATAAAGATGAGTAGTCAGACATCAGCAGACAATTTGGGATGGGAAATCTTAATATATCTTCAAATGAAATGAGAAGGAAGATCCCTGTAGTACCACCAAGGGCAGCAGCTGAGTGAAAAGAGTTAACTTGTCAGAAGACTGCTGAGCCATTACAGTATGACTCTGTGCAGTGCAGAGATGCCACACTGGGACATCTTGCGCACTAGAACCTCTGTCTATTCATCTGTAAAGGAAGAAAAACAGCAGTTACTTTGCTCATGAGACATTTGTTATGTGGAAGCAGGCTACCCACACAACATAGACAATACAGGTAGGTTCTTTGAAATAAGTTGCGCTGCAGCTGCCGAAGAAATAAATACTGAAATGAGACTGGATCCTCAGTCTGCCCAGTGCTTGCAGTGTATTATCTTTGCTGCAGCGAACAGAAATCCCCCATGTTCCAGACTGCTCTCTGGGGCTGGCACACACCAGCCTTTAAGTACATGTCTGGAAGTGGAACCAACTGACTTGGTAGTCAAACCAGTGAGTGGCCCAGCTTTGCACCAGCATCAGAACCTTACAGAGCAGAAATCGCCAGTGAATTCAGGTCGGGAGAGAAAATGAACCATGGCTCAGTACCACCCTGGAGCAAAAAGGGAAAGATCATTTAACAGCAGGATAATGAGACCCTTAGGCTTCGTTTTGCCCATCAGTAGGTGATGGCACCTCTCAGCACAGGTAGCTTCAGCTGAGTAGCAGGGGATATGTAAGCTGAGAATATTCTTTGCTCAAAAAACACAGACTTCAATACAGGTCAGTACCTGAGGAAATTCCCTCCTGACTGCTGCTAGTATAGTTTCTCTACTTACTGTAATCTGCATATATACTGTTTGGATCGTAGTGCCATGTGGACCCTGACGTTTCCAGGTGACAGGGCAGCTAGAGAACGCAGAGGGAGGGACAGAGCATTGTGCAGGCAAGCAGCAGAAGAGCTCCTCCGTGAGTGGCAAATGGAAGAAGGGAGACAGAGAAAATGAACCACTTGATTTCATGGAAAGCATGTGTCAAAGCCGTTGAAATTCTGATTTGGAGCTGTGCAAAAACTGTGCACATTAAGCCTATTTAAATATACGACATTTTTACTATCGCCCTCAGTCTCTTTCCTATTGTTTTACAATTAGTTCTTGTTTTCCTGTCTTTAATTAAACTGTAAGCTGCTTAGGGCATCATCATGACTACTCCTATTTATACAATGTTTGGCATATGTACTTTGAGTCATTCCCAAATGTGGAGAGAAAAAAAAAAGAAAAATAAAACAGCAAACTATTATAAACTAAGCTCTAATTCAGAAGGCTATTCTTCTAGACTATATACACTTTGGGTATCCAGCTCTGGAAAAGTAAAAGCAGAGAAACTAGTGGAAAAACAATCAATAGAGAAAAAAAAAAAAATAGAACCATGTATATACATGCCCAGGGAAATGGAAATACAGGCAGGCAAGAACAGCCACATGAGAGAGCCCAGCCTTGGATCAGTAAGGCAGCACAATGTATGCAGGTGTCTTATGAAAGGAAGCCAAGTAATTACTATGCCTTAGAATAAAACAAAACCAAACAGTCCCTGCAAGTCTGTTCTCCTGGATTCTGCCAGGGAGCAGGTTGTTCTAGAGTTTAAGGAGTGATCCCTGTACCTCAGAGCATTTTGAATCTTCAGGTAGGGTATGGGGCTTATATCATGTATGGACCATCACTTTCCAGAGGAGAGCCACATCTAAAATTGAAATAAAATTACACAGATGAGATCAGAATCAACCCATGTAATTTCCTATGTTGTTCCTAGGCTTTTTCCTCAATAGTATCACTCCACTGTCATCTGCTCTCAGTAGTGCTAATAAGAAGATACCTTGTAGCACAAAAACAGGCTTCCATGTACTTTTCCCTTCAAAGATTTTATTGAGCTATTTGAATTTATGTCATGGTGAAACAGTACCTGAGAATTCCTTGCAGACAAGGTTTTAATTTACTCCTTCAAAATCCTCTTAAATTCCTATCATCTGGATGATTTTGTTTACCTCCAGTTATACAAATCTTGGCTCCACTCCAGCCACATCCATATTGTGTTTTGTAGAGCTGACCTCTGCACTGTCAGCATTTTAATCTTCTCACTGCTCTTGTAAGAAGAGGACACAAGGATACTGAAAGATGAAATAATGCCTCTTGCATGGGAAAAAAACAACCAAAAACACACACACGAAAACATGCACACAAAAAAACTTCAAAGTAGGGCCAAAATAGGCCATTGACATTGGAGGAGGATGTTCTACAATATTATTTTCCCTAAAATAAAGACATTTCAGTTAAAGAAAGAGAAGACTTAAATAAATAAATACAAATAAAGACAAAAAGGCAAAAAAAAAACCACCTCAAAGCTGAACATCCGCAAGGCTCAGCACAGGCAGCTGCATGTGAACATTTTATACGTCTTAACTTCTTTGATTTGTTTTGGAATATATTACTACCCTTTCCGCAGTAGTGACCTCATCACTTAGCCTTAGCAACTGCTGCTGCGATGACCGATGAACAGCACAGAGATTGCAGGTTGAATCTAAGCATTTGACTAGCAGGGTAGAGAAAGATGACATGCTCCAGAAAAGCCTTTTCCTGGACCAGAAATGGATAGTTATGGCAAACAGATGGAAGGAATCAAATCCAAAACACAGTGTGTGACCTATCTCAGTTAGAGTCTCCTTCTTGCTTTTCATTTTGGCAAAACTCGAGTATCTCTGATGCCAACAGAATGTTCCTGAGCTGCAGATCTTGTCAGCAGGCTCCAAGCTGCAGCCTTCCCCCTATCAAGACTTAATGGACAACATAGCCCAACGGCAAATATTGACTCGAGAGAAACTTATTCAAAAAGTAACATAACAGAAAAACAAAAAAAAAAACCTATTATTCCAAAGTCAAGGGAAGCCATTTTTGCCTTCCAGCTATGAGACAGACTTGGTTTTGCATTGGGCAGACCAGGCAGCTGTCTTAGGCTCTTAAAATCCACAGATGGGAAAGAAAATGAACTCTGAATAGGGCTGTGCCCTGTTGTTAATCTCCCTAAATCAAAGGATGGAAACAGGACTCTATTTTTCTGTCTGACAACAGTGTGACAACATCACAAGTGAAAATGGGCAAGACTCAGAGCCCCACAGAGAATTGCTAACAGAGATATGGGTCAGATAGGCAGGAACCAAAAATACCCGTAAAGCAGCTGGTGTCTGAAGGACCCAGTCCTGTGCTTATGAGAATCCTTCTGTTATTTAATACCTGTTCTCTAGAAAGGAATCATCACCTTTTAACAGTCTGTTAGAAATGAAAAATAAAAACTAGGAAAGAAAACAGAAGGGAAGGAAAGAAGATAATGAAATACCACAATCTCAGACTGAAGTCATCCTGTGTGGCCTGTCTTCTTTTGTGTGAGTCAGGAAGAGAAGCCATCACACAGAAAAATGTCATTGATATTAATAGTCATGAGGAGACTAACACAAAACATTCACAGTGAAGACATTTGAAATTTACGGTTTTTGAGTGTGCCAGAAACTACCGCCCTTTTCGATCTGCCATCTCTGCTCTTGTGTGAGCATCCCCCAACCTGTTTCAGCAAAAACAAACTGGGTTGTCTTGAACAGACAGAGAAGGTCTTTGCCAGCCCACCCTGCTTTGAATGAAATGTCTTTGGGCAGGATTGCATGAACAGCTGTGCCAGCAGTCCAGAAAGGACTGCAACCTTTGAGGAGGAGAAGTGATAACTGAGCAGCTTGAGAAGGAAACCTCTTCAGCACAGATGTGTACTGACTCACAGCACATATGACTGCAACCAGAACCAACAATTTTTTTCCTTTCCAATCCACTGTTCCTGAATAGCTATTTTGCTTTTCTTTTTGGCTGTTCCTACCTGCATTAAGCCTGAATGCTTGTCTGCCGCAGACATAAAATGGAGGCATGAAGAGCTTTTGTTTTGTTTTGTTTTCTTTTCTTTTACTTTGCTCCGAAAGCAACACTCATCTCAAAATATATCAAATTGTGTCTGTATTCAGTATTTACAGCTTTCTGTCATCTCCAACCAGAGACCTCTCCTGGCCCGGAGGGCTGTATCTGAAGTTGCAGTCTTTTCTCTCTGACTTAGTTCTGGTTTTATCCAGCATTTGTCTTGTGTCAAATATATTTGCAGCCATCAAAATAGGAAGCAAACCCTATCTCCCCTTGCATGTTATTAGACTAGAGAAGCTGCCCTGAAAATAAATGTGTTCCTGGCTGCCATGGAAACCTGTACCAGGTGTAAACTCCAGAGCCTGGCTGGGGATTACCCCAGGAGATGCCTGCTTCAAAGCCCTTCTTCAGGCTGAGGATACAAGTGCCATCGAATCCACATGCCTTCTTCTGCAGCAAGCTGTGGTTGAACCTGGACTAACATAGGGGGCTACATAAGATGCCCATTTCTGAATCATCAAAGAACTTTGTCTGGTTTTCTCCTACTTTTTTATTCAGGGCAATTCTGAACCTGTGGAGGAGCCTTGAGTTAGGCACAGGGTGGTTTCTATTTATTTTAGATGACCTTTTGTGACTTCTGTCTGGTCCACGTCCTATCAGGAGTAGGGTGGTGCTTGAAAATTGGGTGGTCTTAATCATGCTCAGAGACTTGGACACTAAGGTCCTCCTAAATTCTCCTTTAGTCGCTGTAAATTGCTATAAGTTTTTCTGTGCTGGGGTCTGTTTCTGACTTTGTCTTTTTATACTGTGAGAACAATGGAATTCAGATATGGGGGAAGGCCTGCAGGGACTACTGGAATACAAATGATGCATTAGCACAACATGCCATTTGGAGTGTGAAAACCATTGTATATAGTCCTAACAGCTGAATTCCTTTGCTCTTCTGGCAAATAAAACTCAATTGCAAACACAGAAAGTGGATGCATGTGCACCTGAAGCAAAATCATCTCTCAGCCCAAGAGACATCTAGTGCAAACTGCTGTGTGGAGTGTGCCAAGTCCCCATCCCGAGTGTGGAGAACTGCTTTTCCCACATACCTCCCTCAGGCAATAAGGGAGTCAGACGCCAGGATTTTTGCTAGTTTGGCATTACACAAAAGGCCTGTGGGGTGGGTACAATTGAATTTAGGCTGGGCAGGGAGGCAGGACTCAGCAGCATGAGTCTCCAGCAAACAATAGCAACAGCAGGATCAAAACAGCAGGCAGAAAGTATATGCACAATTACCAAAACAAAATATCTGGAGTTACAAGGTCATTACATCCTCAGCCGTGTCCCCAAGCAGGATCCCACTGTTGTTAACGTAACCACTACTGAATCAGGCATGTATTTCACACAGCGCAATGCGTATTAGTCAAAAAGGAAGGTGAAAAGCAGAAGGATTAACCTAAGGCAATAAATTCCAGTCAATTCCTCCAGGTTAATAGGGCATTAAAGCAGTCAATGTCCAGACTTTGTCACGTAACAAAGGCACAAGCATTAAAGCACAGAAGCAATAGGACAGAAATTCAGGACAGAATATTGTGCAGAAGAAAGCACAATCTCATTTGAATCATAAGTGCCCAAATGAGAAACACTGGCAGAAGAAGTCATCTAATTTGTACTGAAACTTTCCAACTTAATCTTCCATTTCAGAGGGGAAGAGGTGGAGAATAAAAAAATGGTTTCTGCTCTCTGTTTTGATTGAATAGGACATAAATATGAGAGCTAGTTGGAAAACAGCTAATTAGTTTTGGAAAAATTTCAGGAAGAAAAAAAATGTATTGTAAAATGTTCAATTGAAAATATTTTGAAAATATTTTCCTCTTCATTTGTCAGTGTTCATAAAAAAAGCGTTTTCAGTTTTAAAGCTTCTGAATGGCACCTGCTCTGTTTGAAATCTGAAGTTTGCTCTACCTTTTTTATATTGGAATTGAGGAGAGAGGGAGAGAGGAGGATCAAAACGAAAATATTATGAGTAAAAATGGGACATATAATTTTTGCAAAACTGCGAATAATTTTGTTGGAAAAGGATCTAAGATAGAGGGTATACTGTGCTGGAGGGGAAAGCCCTGACCTATGTTGTTGACCGCAGCTCTAACAGTGAATCAGGATCATCTTCATATGGTTATCAGAATGTGTTTTAAACCATTTTACCAGTCCTAGCACATCCAGGCATTAGCATGCAGAACTGACTGCATCCTTTGCAGTTTAGCTGGTGCTGACATTCAACACTGCAACACAAGAAGACAAAAAGGGATCAAGATAAATCATCTAATTTTTGTAACTAGACAAAAGATTTTGCTAAAATCCTTTCTTCTGGGCCAGGGTTTGGTGCTGCAGACAGAAGTAAAAGTTTTTTTTACAGTTGATAGCTTTCCATATTTGACATAACTTTTAGGGTTTAACCTCTCCTTACTGCCTTCTCAGGACATTTTCTTGTGTATGGCAGATATGCTCCTAAAGATAGAAAACAGCTAAAAGCTCCAGCGGAATAAGTAGAGCCTGTCCCTACTGTGTAGGTGACCAATAATTAGTCCTCAAGTGCTCCATGAAATCTAGAATAGAGAATTGAATTATATTTAATTTTGGGGAGGTTTTGCAAATAAAAAGACCTTCAGTGTGTATGAAAATAAACACATACAGCTACTTAAAAACTTTTCCCAGTCCTCACAGTAGAGCAGTTCAGGTCTGCCAGCATGGTACTTCCCAGCTTAACAAGTGATAGACATAGAATAGCTTTCAGTCAACTCACAGAAGAAAATTGTCAAGACTGAGGACAGAACATGCTACACATTTCAGAATCAGCTGCCTGGTTTGATTTTGGTTTTAGTTAGCTGGAGAGGAGATTTTCATACCACTATTAAGCAAGAATCTCTGGATGTAAATGGAAAGCAATTTTTACAACCTTTTTGAAAATCCCATCTTTATTATTCCTACACATTAGTCTCATTATAGTTGTAAAAACCAGGACCCTTAAGAAAAACACCCTTGACTTTCCACAATTTTACCTGGGTGTGAAGAGATAAAATACTTCTGATTACAGAAGAGCAAACGGGAGTCAGTGCATAAGTTTTCATTCACTTCTGTTTGAACATTTGGCCTTAATGTGAAACTACCTTTCAAGAGGACCTGGTATAAAAGCGAACATGACAGATTGAACAGCAGCTTGGTTCAATGCTCTTTTGCCAATACACGGCAGCCTGCCAGCAATACTCTTTTCTATAAGCTTAGCAGGCACTACAGAAGAGTTGCTGGTAAAAACTAATAAGAAACTCCTTAAGGCCTTCCTGGCACTTCCTAAAATGGCCTACAAAGCTAATCTCGTCAAGTATCTTTTCCATTGCTTTAGTGCCTGATGGCAAAAAAAAAAAAGAAAAAGAAAATACAAATGAGTGACTGAAGTAGCCATGAATCTCAGTTTATCTTGTGGAGGTTTCATTTGTTTTTGCTATCACAGAATCACAGAATGTAAGAGATTGGAAGGGACTTTGCAAAATCATATAGTCCAATCCCCCTGCCAGAGCAGGAACACTTAGATGTGGTTACACAGGAATGTGTCCAGACAAGGAGACTCCACAACCCCCTGGGCAACCTGTAGCAGTGCTCTGTCACCCTCATTGTGAAGAAGTTTCTTCCCGTGTTTAAGTGGAACCTCCTGTATTCCAGTTTGTACCCATTGCCCCTTTTGCTATCCTTGGTTGTCACTGAGAAGAGCGTGGTTCCATCTTCGTGACACTCACCCTTTAAATATTTGTAAACATTAATAAGGTCACCCCGCAGTCTCCTCCAAGCTAAAGAAACCCAGCTCCCTCAGCCTTTCCTCATAAGGGAGATGCTCCACTCCCTTAATCATCTTTGTTGCCCTGCACTGGACTCTCTCCAGCAGTTCCCTGTCCTTCTGGAACTGAGGGGCCCAGAACTGGACACAATATTCCAGATGGGGTCTCACCAGGGCAGCGTAGAGGGGAAGGAGAACCTCTCTTGACCTACTATCCTACTCCCCTTCTAATACACCCCAGGATGCCGTTGGCCTTCCTGGCCACAAGGGCACAGTGCTGGCTCATGGTCATTCTACTGTCCATCAGGACCCTCAGGTCCCTTTCCCCTACACTGCTTTCTAATAGGTCATTCCCCAACCTATACTGGAACCTGGGGTTGTTCCTGCCCAGATGTAAGACTGTACACTTGTCCTTGTTATATTTCATTAAATTTTTCCCCGCCCAACTCTCCAACCTGTCCAGGTCTCGCTGGATGGCAGTACAGCCTTCCAGTATGTCTGCCACTCCTTCCAGTTTGGCATCATCAGCAAACTTGCTGATAGTACACTCTATTCCCTCATCCAAGCCGTTGATGAATATATTGAATAGTACTGGTCCCAGTACTGACCCTTGAGGGACTCCACTAGATACAGGCCTCCAACTAGACTCTGCCCCATTGACCACGACTCTCTGGCTTCTTTCCTTCAGCCAGTTGGCAGTCCATCTCACTACCCAGTGATCCAGTCCATACTTCCTCAGTTTAGCTGCAAGGATGTTGTAGGGGACTGTGTCAAATGCTTTACTGAAGTCAAGGTAGACCATATCCACTGCTTTGCCATCACCTGTCCACCTCGTTATGTCCTCATAAAAGGCTATGAGGTTAGTTAAACCTGACTTCCCTTTGGTGAACCCACACTGACTGCCCCTAATGACCCTCTTATCCTTGATATGCCTTGAGATGGCACCAAGGATAAGTTGTTCCATTACCTTTCCAGGGATAGAGGTGAAGCTAACCAGTCTATAGTTACCTGGGTCTTCCTTCTTGCCCCTTTTGAAGACTGAAGTGACATTTGCTTTCCTCCAGTCCTCAGGCACTGCTCCTGTTTCCCAAGACTTAGCAAAGGTGATGGAGAATGGCCTAGCAATGACTTCAGCCAGCTCCCTTAGCACCCGTGGGTGCATCCCAACTGGACCCATGTATTTATGGATGTCCAGATTGCTTAACTGGTCCCTAACACAGTCCTCATCAACCAAAGCAAACTCCTCCTTAATGTTCCTACAGAGCACTAAAAAAAAAAAAAAAAATTAGTAACAGTTTCTGTGATATTCCAGATGTCAGAAATTAATTCTCCAACATTTGCTGAAATATTAATGCTTCTTTCTGATTAAGCATTGGGGTGAGCACTAAACTTGTTCCTACAGTCTTGAACAACAAGTGAAAAAACTCTTGCTCAGATCTGATCTGCTGTGTGACTCATCTCATCTTGACATTTTCCCAGCAGCTGGAAGGAAAAGTGAAGTAAAAGCTCATTCTTCAAGAGAGAAACTCGGCACATCATCTTGCGCAGGCAGATGGCCGGTTCTTTGTAATGATTTTTGTGCTGGTGCTGTGCCTGGGTGACGAGTGCTATCCCAGAGCAAGGGGTGGGTGGGAGAGGGGGAGCGAAGCCGATCCCAGTGACATTGCAAACAGAGGGTGAGCAGAGGCTTTGACCACTTAGCCTCTCAGCCGGAGCCGGGTTGATTGCTGAAACCATTAGAGTAGCAGCCCTGGCAGCAGGCGGTTCTTCAGCCTCCAGGCCACCATAAAACAGGAGCTCCTTTTTTTCCACAAGAAGAAAAGGCCAGTGTCTCTGAAGCAAGCTCTTTACCACATGGTCCTTTTGGTGGAGAGAGAAAGCCTGACACTGTACCTCAGAAAGGAGTGGGGGTAGAGGAGGGGATTAAAAAAAAGCTCTTTTCCAATGCTTGTGTACAGCCTTCTTCTTTGTAGGGAAGAAAATACAGGCAACAAAAGCACATCAGACAAATATTTCTAATTGTTATATAGTTGCTTTTCTTTTCTTTGTCACCGCTTTTCTGCAGAGCTGTGACACCAAACCAGTTTAAAGGCTCCACAGCTCTATGATGCTACCTTTTCCATCCCCAGAGCTCAAGACATTTAGTACAGAAATGGTACCTTCAGAACAAGGGTGGCCTGTGTGTCTCCACCCTGACAACCCCAGCCTCCACTGCAGCCTCCGTACCTTCCTGTCACACATTAATGCTTCTAATGATAAAGACTAACTCTGTTTTACCTACAGGAAAGGCGAGTCAGGAAAAGCTGGACTAGTCAGAAAAGAACACTGCCACGAGCTCTCAAGATTATTTGTGAACACATTGTGCCCCTTACTATGGCAGATCAGTATTTGCTGTAGGAGTGCTTACTGAAAACATGCTGATATGTCAACATATCTGAGCAGAATGGCCTATTATTATACACTGCCATCATACAGTGATTGCAACCTTAATTTACACAGTTGGATTTGTGTGAGAACAAAGTTCACAACCAAAATCGTAATTAATATGGTCTTCTCAAATATTGTTTTCAATATGCTTACAGTGTAGCTGCTAGAATTTTAACTAAAAAAAAGGACACAGGATCTGTGTTTATCAGCATGTAGGTATTTCAAAATAAGTTTGAAGAACTGGAATCCTTTTTCTCTATTTTCAAACTTTTAATGTTTTCAAAACTATTTATTCTTTAAAATCTTAACTTCTCTGACTACAACATGCTGTGATTCTAGCAGAAGTGTTGTAATGTTGCTATGATTCTCAACCATATTTCCACTGACATAACTGGAAATAATGGTATCGTAGCAGCAAACCACTTGAGAATTAAGTGTCTTCTAGTGATTTCTGCCTCCCCACACCCCTCAGTCTTGCAAACTCTGCATATAAATCTTTAATATTCTCCCACTGGTTTCATGAACCTACTTTTTTTTTCTATCTAGACCAACACCTACCCACATGCCACAAGCTGATTTCATCAGCCTTAAACATACAATCTGGGACCTGCACATGCCACTGCTTGAAGTAAAGGTCTACCTCCATTACCTTAAGGAAGGAGAAGATTGTACCTCAATAAAATGGTCATGTCTCAAGAAGACAAGTGATTATAGAGTTAGGCAGATCTGAGCTTGGGGTCTGCCTTCCTATGTTGTGTTTTCCCCTTTCATGATGTGGCAGAACTGATGTCAGACCAAGAATTCAGCTAGAAACCTTTTCAGGGGCTGTTACATGATGAGCTGATGAGATTTGTTGGAAGCTTCGACTCTGGCTGCCCTCAGATTACAAGGGTCACTGCACCAAATTACACATATCCCTCAATTAAGTGACACAGGCATATGGAATTTGTATTCAAAAATGCTCTTGTCAGTACTGTAGCTGTAGCCAGAACAACTCATGGGGATGCACAGAACAGTCCAGTAGCTGAGGAACCACCTTTCCCACCATTCGTTCATGGTTTTAGTTACCAACAGTATTTACCTCCTTTCTGGCAGTTTAATTCTTATATCCCAAAATGTTTTGAAAAACCTAGTTTTCTTATCTGTAAAGAAGACACGGTGGGGGGAAGCGACTTCTTAAAGTCCACCCCCAGGGTTTAGAGTAGAACTGGTAGCATGGTTTGGTTCTCCCGAAGAAATGATAAGTGCTTTCACTTCTATTCCAAACTCCTACTGTATTTAACCAGCTCAATCACATGTGGTCTGGCTCTCTGCTACAGATACAGCTTAAAATGCACACCAAAAGAAGTGATAGGGTTTTGAAACAGAATTTTCAAAAGACCTGTCTGGAATAAATATTTTGAAATTCAAATTTTCTTTTATACTCTTTAAAGAACACTCTTCGGTAATTTTGCAGGGGAGCCAGACAGGGATTCAAGTTAAAGCAGCCAAAGCAGAGACATTTGGATAACAATGTTTTCATCATCAGTTTGTACAGGTTTTGTTAGATGTTATCTAACTTTGCTGTTTGATTGCTTACTCTAAACCCTCCTACATGTCTCTCAATTTCTTCATTCTCTCCCTCCCCAGCAAAGACTCAAAAATAAAATTTCTGTTCTTGCTATGCTCGCGTGTAATATTTCTTCTCCTTGCTTTATGTCCCATCTATTTAAAATCATAACCTATTGAAGACAGAAGCTGTCTATTTTTCTTTGTTTGTAAATTATGTGACATATGATACTCAAACTGAATACGGGCCCTCAGGCACTAATAGACGAATTTTGGCACTTCTTGTTGAAGTGATTAATCTACCTCACATTTCTGCCAGAGGTCACTGTCATCCTGGAGCAAAGATAGGTATGTACTTGCTCTTCAGCCATATCACTTCACTGTTTGCAGTATTAACTTTAACATCTTGCGACTGTCTATACAGGTTTCTGTGTCAGGCTGCAAATTGCAAAATTGAGGAAAAAAACAATAAATCTGTTCCTCCATCCATATCTTGCAAATTATTTTCCTCAACAGCAGATCTCTATTTCTCATTAAGAAATAAATATATATATACATATATATATATATACACATATATCTTTATATATGTATGTTCCAGTACGAGCATGTTTAGCACTTCAGAAGAATTTACACAAAATAATTTGTACAGGCTGTTAGTAAAGAGCTTTTATCCTCTTGCTAGATCAGTTTGAAGGGCAGTGCTTTGTGAATAGTAGAAATCTCTCTACAGCTACAAGTGTGCTTCCCTTGTATACCTAGTTCTACCATCTCAAAGACCAGAATACTTTAGTAAGTCACAAAAGTTTATAGGGATTTGTTCAGTGGCCTGAAGTGCAATTAGGCAAACTCAACTCCTGTTGAGTTTAAGAGCTGGATTTCTAATTACCCCTATGATATGAACTTCTCTGACTCCAAAATATAACAAATACAACTTTCCAGTTGTGGATAAGTAGATAATATCATCACTGTTTACATTCTCATAGGGTTTAACAGTTACGTATTTCACAGCAGGTCAGAAATAGGACTTGGGACACTTTTTGTGGCTTCTTGGTCTCCCTTCCCCAATCGCCACATGCACTGCCACAGCCCCTGTGCCAGTGCACCCCACTGCTGCCGGGCATGCCTCTCACCCACACACCCATGCTATACCAGGGTCCAGGCAATGGAAAGGCAGTTCTGCCTACCGCTGTCGTCCTTTGGAGGTAGTTCCCAAGGTTTTTGTCTCTGTGTCTTCCAATGAGAGGAGGTGTTATCAGTCATGGGGGCAAAAAGGCTACCCAGAGCACACATGGGAGGGAAGGCTCATGCCTTCACACCCAGCATGATTCCCCAAGCAAGGACTGTAGTGCTGCTGCAGGCTGGGGCGTGGAGAGAAACCCAGAGTCTGAACCACCGAAGACTCTTGATCTTTCCTCACAGAAGCCCATTGTGAAAAAAGGAAGTGTGAGAAAGAAAAAAAGAGATGGTTTGGGACCCAAGTAACCCATAAAGACAAATAACATCCTCTCTTGTTTCCTTCATTCCCAAGGGCATTTTAGCCAGACAAAGCTGTACTGCCCACAGATGAAGTAAAAGGAAATTAGTAGGGAAGTCCTGTGGCAGCAATCAGCAAAGAAAAGGAGCTAGGGGAAAAAAACTGTGTTTCTGATTTTCAAGTCCTTTTCTTTCTATAGCACTGATTTCTGTCCTTATTGGGTTTAGCTAGAATTATCCTCCCCTTCTCACCTGCTTTCCCTCCCTTCTTACCAGATAACCACCACACCAGCCTCTAATCAGCTACAAGGGTGACTCAGACTCAAACCATGCATTTGTATCTTACTAGGCCAATTTTATCCATCAACACTGTCCAATTTACCTTTCAGTTCAGCTCTATTCACAGCTCCAGGTCTGCATCTTGTGCAGTCCTCCTGTCCTCCTGAAGTGAGGAGTTTATAAGTTTCACCAAGTATCAGTAGTTAGGTCCAGTCTGTGAACTGCAAGCTGAACAACCCTGGATTTTACTGTCTGAAAAAAGTGATACAGAAAACTCATCTTAATCACTTTTTCATTTGTTTTTATCATAGTTCAGGATATCCCTTTATAAATTGTTCCCTCTGTGAATGTGTAAAGGCATGGATCAGCACACGTTTCCAAGATGATTCAAAAACATTCCTTTTATCACTGAAAATAGGGAAGGGTAGATCTATCCTATATTTTTAATTTGTTTTGGGAAGAGAGGATTCATTTAATCAACCTAGAACTTTCTGCTTGCCTAATCTTTCTTTCTCTCCCAACATTTCCCAATCCACATTCCTCTGAAAGTAGAAAAGGCCCTAAGCAATTGTATGTTTGAAGTTTACCTGGCAAGGAAGGAACTCTTGGACTGAAATGTGTGTCCACAGATAAGGTGGGAAATGAACAGTTTCATGTGTTACGAAATTTACAATTTTTACTACAGGACAACTAGACTGCATTATTTCAAATATTGGCTGAACACTGTTTACTGATTGCTCTTAGATACAGCAAAAAGTATGTCATGGTTTGGAACTGTTTTTTATTTGCTTTACGTCAGTGAAATCTTCTTCCTCAACAAAAGTGTGTAGAAAAGCTTCTGTATTCTACTATAAAGTAGAAAGACTTGAAAAAAAAGGTTATGAAAAGCTCCAAAATAAAGGCAGACTTAAACCACAGGATTTTTAAAAACTTTTTGTCAACAAATTAGTTTTGGTAATTTCCACCAACCCAGAAATCATGTATGAAGTGGTCACTGTATCAGAGAAATAATGGATTTATATCTCCTTGGAGAAATTAACAGCTGAACTGCAAAGGTAATAGATATACTTTGATCTGATGTACCACAAAATACATTCAAGAAAAAGAAATATGACACTTTTAATCATTTACAACTGACATATAGTTCATCAAACATTTTTAAAGTTGAATGTTTATTAAAAAAGTTGAACAAATCTGAAGCTTGCTGAAATCTTCAAAACACTTTACATTTCTTTTTAAAAACCTCCATAATAATACCTCTTTTCTTAGGCTCTTGGTTATCTTCCATTTACGGTTCCATCCTATCTCGACAGACCCTTCCTGTCTTGCTTTTTGGCTCAGGATACTCCACTCCCTTTTTTTTGAGTAGTAGGAAGTTCACAGTTCCAACAGGAAGACCCCACCTTCTCAAGACAAATCAGATGTTATTGTATGACTCATTTTTCATGAATAACCTTGATAATACGACATACATTTGATTAAAACAAAATACAGGAGATTTAGCTGAGTTTTGGGAATTTGTCTCTCCGTTCATTGAAATTTACATGTATGTACCACATTTTGTCTATCATTCAATACATGGGTAGCTCAAATTTCTCACAGTTTAATTAAGAGTGAAAAATCATTTGATCTGTTTTCTCAGTCTTTACTTGCAACATGTATTTGAAGGTAATTTCAGCTTTTCCTGTCAGTACATCTTGATACCTGCTGGCTGAAAACCAGTGGAGATATGGAGCTTCAGTCAGATGCCTATATGTAAACTTATAGACACAGGGCTTATGTTTCTAGAATAAGTCAGTAGGCTACAGGTTAAGCTAAGCTGCAGAAGCTATTTCATCCCTTCTAGTGTAACATCTGAAAGCCAAGAGAAATACAATAGAGTATTTAAAAAAGATGTGCAATTCTTATCTTTAGGCAACTAAATTAAGCCTATTGTGTCTAAATTAATACACAACCTTGTTCAGATTTGATGAGTTCCGTGTTAGAATCTCATGCCATTTCCATGACCTAAGGCTATTAACATTTATTGTGTTTCCCCTTCTGTTAAAGAATTCACCTAGCAACATGAATTAACATGATTCAATTAAAAGTGTTTGAGTTATATGAAAGAAAATGGTAACTCCATAAGAGCCACATGCATGTTGGAAACCTAAATCCTGTTGTGATTACAAGTTGCTAGACATTCAAGAGAAAATGACGCAGGCTTTTGAGTCTAAATTATTACAACAAAAGCAGGAAGTGTTTGGCAGCTTTTTATAGCTTTCACTGTGATACCTGAGATGAGCAAAGATCCTCAGGGATCAAATCCAGACCAAAACTGTGTGTGAGAGAAAATTAAAAAAAAAAAAAGAGAAAAAAATATTTGCAAAGTAAAAGTAGCTTTATGCTAACTCCTGGAAGTCTTACCATGACTTTAGGGTTTTAGTGGTAAAAATGGATTATGGCTAAGATCAACTCATGTCTGCTGCAACACAAATTCTATTACATTAAAAATTTTAATGGTTTGAGATCAAAAATTGTATTCATGTATACCAAGGAAACCTTTAATTGGAAAGAAGAGAGCCACTGATTGTGTCAGGGATCCTTCCTTGGCAGCAGTGGGGTTCACTCCGCATTCCCCCATGCACCACAAAAGACTCACGCCAGCTTTTTAGACAGCTCAGCCATGCTTCCACTTGCCTTGGCTCATCTTCTCAGTGGGACTACTTGTCCTGCCAGGGAAATTCCAGATTCAGCCACTGAAGCAGGTGGCTGTCTTCCAAAGAGGCATGAAGCTCAGGCTTGTTGGTCTTGCTTGAAACAGGGATAATCTTTATGCCTTGGTTTTCACAGGTTATGCAGCTGTCTGTCTATGCAGAAGGTCTCTTTTAAATGGTTGCCTTGATGGTGAGGAAGGCATTGAATCTGGTGAACTGGGGTTACAGCTCAAGGAAGGGTATGGCCTACTGCCCTGGGCAACTCAGTGATAAAAAGCATTTTTTCTGTTCCACCTGAGTAGCTGGAGATTCTTGTGGCAGATCCTGTTTCAGTGGCCAGAATAGTGGCAAGGGAGAGACATGGGGATTTTTTGGCAAGAGTCATCTGGCTCTTTTCCTCTTCTGCAGTATCCACTGAGGCAACACAGAATGGACAGGGCAGAGGTGCAGGAGGAGGAGACGACCTCCCCTGCATGTTCTCTGCCTGGTAGAGATGACAGAAACATTTGTTTGGCCAAGTCACATATCTGTAAGTCTTCATTTGTCAACATCATGGTTTTCCCATATATCCTTGTCTGCGATGACTGAGAGAAAAAGGCAGATACCCTTGGGAAGCTTGCTTTCCCATATTTTCTCCAGATGAAGAGGGGGTGGGAAGAGGGGGTGAAGAAAAAGAAAAAAAAAAAAAAAAGGAAAGGGAAAGGGAAAGGGAAAGGGAAAGGGAAAGGGAAGGGAAGGGAAGGGAAGGGAAGGAAAGGAAAGGAAAGGAAAGGAAAGGAAAGGAAAGGAAAGGAAAGGAAAGGAAAGGAAAGGAAAGGAAAGGAAAGGAAAGGAAAGGAAAGGAAAGGAAAGGAAAGGAAAGGAAAGGAAAGGAAAGGAAAGGAAAGGAAAGGAAAGGAAAGGAAAGGAAAGGAAAGGAAAGGAAAGGAAAGGAAAGGAAAGGAAAGGAAAGGGCCAAGATGTGGCATGGCCATGAGCTTTGGGGTTGTCAGGGATGAGCGTTTTCACCGAAGGGCCAAGGCAACTGAGTAGCTTGGTACTCTCTGATGCCTTGTGAGGAACAGGTGCTGCTTGGCCCTGTGGTCTCAGGCAAGGGTGGGACAGCTGGCCCAGCATCTGCAGAAGACCAAGGAAGCCCCCAGGCCAAGATTGGGAATAAACATATCCCAGGGCAGTCTTGCTCTGTAGGTCAAATAGCACTTGCAAACATTGAGGATGAAGCTGCACAACCTGGACAGAAGAGTGTTTGTCAGCCCCAGCTGGGCTGTGAAGTGTCAGGTTTGCAGCTCTGGTAGGAAAGATGATGTTCTTCAGCCCACTGCAGCCCAGTGGTTAGGACCCCAGATTGAAAGTGGCAAGGCAAAGGGACTGAGTAATGTGGAATAGGGTCTGATGTGGATGGAGGCATGGGTTAACAGAGAGCAGGGACAACCCCAGTGCCTGGGAGATTTCTCTAACTCTCTCTCCTACTCTGACAGCAGGGAAGAGTAGTGGTGAAAGTTGCCTGGGAAGCATCACAAGACAATTTTCATCCCTTCTGCACAGTCAATGAAAAGCAAGTCAAAAAAGGTCAGAAGTGGACAGAAGAAGGAGAGGAGAGGAGAGCTCCACAGACTGTCCTCTGGGTTCAGAGAGATGGTGGCAGCCCTGGTTATACTTATTTTAAACTCACAGCTTTGCAGCAGAAGTGGGAAAGTGAGGTCTGTGGGCAGGAAAGAGGTAGAATAGCCACAGTAGCTTCCTTGACCAGGCTGGTTCAGGAAAGGTTGCCATGGAGGCTTTTGTTAGCATGGTGGTGATCAAAGAGTGATAGGGTATTGCCAGCTATGTGGAGTATCCAAGAGCTACCTGGGTGCATGGCTGGGACTGGTGTTGGTGACACAGGTGGCCTGAGGTGTCATATATAGCTGAGCAGTTCCTTGGAAATTGGTACCTCTTGTGAGGAATAGGACTGGCTCAGAGGTTTGGATTCAGCAAGGCATGGGAAAGGCTTGACATCCTCAGGAAGAAATCTGCATAAATTCAAGATCCATACTTTGACTCTGCAGTAATTCCTAAGCATGAGATATCTACCAGTCAGTAAGACTAACATATTTCTATCCCAGCTACTCAGTTATAGCAGTTAATCAATAATTACAGTAACCACTTAACTGACAAATTGAAAACGTCTGGAGGTCTCTTCCAGTTTAAATTATTCTATGTATCTATGGTCTTTACTTTCAGGTCGCTTTAGTTTCAAAAAGCTGTTGCAATTACAGTATGATGTGACACTTGAAATTTAGATCCTACACTTTGTCTCAAAACATTATTACAGAATGCGAAGCTTGGTTCTACATCAGTGCTTTACCACTCCTAGACCACTATTTATCCTTTGCCTGGAAATGATGAGTTAGACTCTTATCTCAGGGTGTACAACGACATAAGTTCATGGCATTTATATATACTTTTCTGTTGTTCATTCTTGGGTGATGAACCCCTTTTGTTCACATCCTGTATCATTGCCCTGTCCCGTACATAGACATCCACATCCACTGACACGCAATTTCAGTCGGCATTCTATTTTATCCTACAAAGATCACACTGGAGCTGAAAGGAGGAAATCTCCATGTGGAAATCTAATACTGTGACATTTTCAGTGTGACAAGAAACAGGACGTGCTGTAATTCTAACCAGAGAGTCTCTTATTGGAAGACACATGGTCCAATTTCTTGTCTAAAACACAGCTTTTGATAGGGACCAGAACTTTGGGGTACTAATCTAAGCCAAATTAAACTTTGTATACTTTGAGGCTTAACTATCACTACCATGTTATGTACTTTTTCAGCATTGTGTAACTCTTTCACTACTTCCTGTTTGTCATGTAATATCTTATTTGCTGTTTTTTGATGAAAACCAATGCAAATGAGAAAAAAAAAAAAAGACAATGTTAGGAATCAATTATATTTTAACACCTTAAAATGAAACTGTTTATTATTCTTATAGGGTCAGTTCAGAAGACAAAAAAATATGAAAGTCTTCTGCCTGAAATCTATGGAAGGAGAGAAGAACCTCATAGAGAAAATTCAAGGAGAACAGGAGGCCATCAAAGAAGGAGCATTGTGCTGGTGTCTGAAGATGAAGTCAACTGACTAGGAGGATTAATTTGAAGTGTCCTTTAGCAACTTCAGAGATATTCCTGTTAAAAAACAAAACAAAACAAACAACCACCACCAAAAACCCTGAACAAGTACATTTTGAAGCTAGAAGTTATGGTCAATAGGAAAAGAGCAATTTTGTTAAAGGCATGAATGACCAGTCTGTGTTCTGCATATTGGGACAGAGTCCCTTTAATAAAAATTAAAAAATAATAATAAAAATATAATAAAAAATTACAAGAGGGAGAGAGAGGAAATCTATGCCAGTCTTCTTGAAAAGTTGCCACTGATCTGCATATATTACGCAGACAAAAGTCTCAGTAATACTGTTTCCTAACTATCTCCATCTGGATCACTGAGTTCCGAAATACATAACAAAGCTTTTCCTTTTTGGATCACTATTTTGACCGGAGCACTGTATACTCCAGAATCTCTGGGCCAAGAGAATTTGCATCTTGCAAAAGTCCTAAGGATTAAATTACTGAAGGTGTAAATCATAGATTGCTGTTTACCTTGAAATGTTTTGGGTAGCACTGGCTAGTACCAAATGTTTAGGAAATCAAAATGTTTCTGAATATCTTATGTCCTTGAGTCACATATATAGAAGCATTGTTTGTAGAGTTTCCTTCTGGGAACATCTGAAAAAGTTACAAGTCCTTTTAGGATGACCTCAGTGTTTGTAACACACCCACTAAACACAAAATGCCAAGAGCAAACTTGTTTTAGTGCTCCAGGTTGTTTGTTTCACTAAGACCCCACAGCATTGACAGGACCCTGAATATCTCCAAGCACCCAGTGTTTGACTTCCTGGGCTGCGGGTCAAGTAAGAAGTAGTGCAGCTGGTGGCCTTAAAATAAAGAGCCACAAGCAAAGGGCTTCCCCTTTTTCACCCAGAGCTGCTGCTGAGCTGTGGCTCCTGCTCCCATCCCAGTCTCTGCAAAAGCTGTAGTCGCAAACACCCTGCAGGCAGGCCAATGCTTGCCAGTGCCCCACCAACCCAAACCAGGATCTTGATCCACAGACTGCCTTCCATGACTTTCCATGTAAATCTGGATGATGTTGGTTACTGTGTCTGGAGCCAACCCTGTCCTTGCACCAGGGGTTGCCTTCATGGCCAGACTTGAGGTCTGTGGTGGTACCTTTCAATGGCTGGGCTGTGACTGACCCCCATCACTGTCCTTGGCCCACCAGCCTGCCTTACTGAGGGCTGAGGAACAGGGCTGATCAGGGAGGGAGAGCACAGTCCTGCTAGCCCCTCTCTAGCCCTCAGTCCTTGACAGTCACCTTTAACTGGGCATCAAACAGATAAATTAAAAATAATCTAATAAAATAGCCTTTATTTGAACCCTTCTCTGAAAAGTGGCATTTCATACCTAGTAGCATTTAACTCTGGCCTTGACTGGGTCCCAGGGACAGCAGATTGCAAAGCTGAGTTCAAATGAGAAACCTGTCAGACACAGTTAAGGTGCAAGCTGATAGTGGGGATTAGAATTTTCCAGCTGAATACAAGTACAATGGTGGAACAAAAATTGGTTTATGAGAAGTACCAGGTTGGCCTTGCTGGAAGCTCCATTCCTCAGGTTTTCCACAGACTCTGTACAACACGGACAGCAGCTATAAAGTGGAGTTCTCTCTACCCGCCTTACTGAAAAGTGCGTTTTAAGAAACTGTTATATGGGGTGGAAAGTTTAACTCTGTCTCGGTGCCCATTCTATGTTTGGCCTTCTGACTGAGACTGCCAAGGAGTGGGTTCTGTGAGGTTACTTTACATTATACAGGTTGGTGTCTACTAGCATCTGGCATCTGACTGCCAAGTCCTATCACATACGCATTCATGTCCCCTAGCTCCCCAAAAACACACACAGCAGCCTGTACTGACTTGCGGTCACTACTAGATTGATCCAGATTCAAATAATTGGCTTGAACTCTATCCACTACAAATCCCTGAGTCATCCTGTTCTGCAGTAAAAAAATTTCCAAGACAGAGGTCCCTTTTGCTTGTCCATCTATAGAACACTTGGTTCTATGGATGACAAATTAAACAAATAAAATGTTTTGTATGTCAAAATGTTAATTTAATCCATGCATAATACATAATAATTTTAATGTTAGCTCCTTTCCAGATGTCAAGAGATTCCAAACTGATTTTATCTGCTCATCTGACATACATCTGAACATTCACCTTTATATCTCAATTGCTTTTCAGGAACATAAAAACCCTCGTAAAAGAGCTAAAAATCTTTTTATTCTTTCATACTTTATGACATAAACGTCTCAATTTTAAATGTCACTATATTAATGTTTATTCATCAGGCCACTGAATCTTATGTGTAATAATTTCTAAGAAACCCATTAGACTTGTTTTTGTAAACTAAAAGAGGTATAAGCCAGATATAGTACTACTGGAAACAACAAAACTTCATGTCTGAAGATTATAATACAGATGTAAATAATCCCAAAGCAATAGTTTATATTTACATCATATGCTCTGCTTTCTTATGATCACTTTAAACAGGCCACTATCTTTTTAATCTATTCATTGTCTATTTTCCACGTAAGATCCAGAGTTAACACACAAACTAATCTCTCGTCTCATTAGTTTCATACAAACTAGTACGTTAGGATAGTGCTACTTAATGTATGTTTAATTTGTATAAAACCATCTCTCTTAATTTTCTTGCTGTTTGAGAATATAAGACGTGTGTGCTGGGAACAACACTGACATTAATAAAAAGGTCAAATAAAAGTGCTTATAATGGGCCAACAAAGCTGGGATCAGAGCCAGACATTTATGACCTAGCTTTGGCATAAAAGTGGACTTTCCACTCCTGAAAGCCAGATGTACTTGCTTGCTCTCTTCATCACTGCAATCAGAATTCTTTGATGATTTTGAAGCTAGCAAATTACTCTTTAACCAGTTATTCAGTTCCTCCTTTACATCTATACCGGGAATTGGAGAATTGTCCTCTTCTGCCCTTAGCTTTATTTCAGAACTGCATGGGCAACCCTCTTTGCTAGCTCTGGAAGCAGAATAAAGGGACAATTGCATACAAAGGCCTCCAACTTCTGAACAGGAGCAGATGAGAAAACAACTGTAGCAATCATCACTGGTTTGGCACTCTAAAAGAGTTGGTTGGGGCAAGTTGACTCTAGGAGAGGAAGAGACAAAACGCTGAGTAGACAGTGGAATCAGCAAATTGACCACAATATTAATGGAAATGCTGCTGCATTAATTCTTCCTCTGTGGTTTAGATATTTTTTTAGACAAGCTCTGGTATTAATCGCTCTGTGTATCTTTTATTCCATAGCTAGTGTATTGATTTTAGTAGAAGACTACTTAGAGAATAAGGTGTTACTCAGACTAAGTAACTGCTTTGAAGCCATCGGGGAGGAGTTAAACCTGTATTGTCCAATGATAAGGGAGCAAAGTGAACAACGTGATGTCCAGAAAAGGATGAAGAATGAAACTCCAGCTCCTCATCGCAGCGTCAAGATTCAGGGGCATACTAATGAAGTGGATAGTTCCCTGCAGATAGTTCTGATAATAAAATCTAAATGAATACTTTTGGGTCCTCTTATCCTCCATATAAATTTACACTCATGTTGTCATTGGAATACCTTCTCCCTTCCTGAGAGATTTTCCAGGAGAAAGCAATGTGGTCAATAATTCAGAATTTAAAGGGCTAAACTACTGTATGCATGAAATAGCTGGAGCTTTGTCAATTTTATCCTCACTGCTTGGTCTCCAGAGCCAAGCTGGCAACGAGAGTGGAAGAAGGTGTCAGAGGCGTTTGCTGCCTTTGGGACAAAAACCAGGATTCTAAGAATGTGTTCTTTTCTGGGTTTTCTGTCTTCCTGAGAGGCAAGAAAATAGTAATCGTTTTACATTTGAGTTCTGCTAGCCATAGAAATGTAGACACCATAGACAAAGGTTATACCTAAATATAATGTGAAAAAAGGCACATATTTTAGCTACAAATAAGATACCAAAACTATAGTGGCAAAAATACCTATTCCTTGCAGTGTGTTTTTTTTCACCTATGGATTATAGCATTTGTCAATGCTTATTTTAAAAGAAAAAGAAAAGGAAAAAGAAAAGGAAAAAGAAAAAGAAAAGGAAAAGGAAAAAGGAAAGGAAAAAGGAAAAGGAAAAAGGAAAGGAAAAAGGAAAGGAAAAAGAAAAAGAAAAAGGAAAGGAAAAAGAAAAAGAAAAAGAAAAAGGAAAGGGAAAAGAAAAAGAAAAAGAAAAGGAAAAGAAAAGAAAAGAAAAGAAAAGAAAAGAAAAGAAAAGAAAAGAAAAGAAAAGAAAAGAAAAGAAAAGAAAAGAAAAGAAAAGAAAAGAAAAGAAAAGAAGGGCCAAGTTTAATTTCCTTTACCTGAGTGTAAAACTGAAGTTACTGTGTTACTGTCAGTGGAGTGGTATAGTGTGACTAATTTAAAAGGTGGCCAATCTGCATTAGAGATTATTTTAGGATATTAAACCTAACTGAAGGCGGAAAAAACTGTTTCATGTAAGTATTTAATAAAAATGTATCTTTTTCCAAAATGAAATATTACTACCATCTTCATAATACCAATCAGACTCATTGAATTTTGCCAGCATTAATATTTCCATTAACTTCAAAACAATTTCTTGCAGACTTACCCAGCATTGGGATATAGGGTTTTTTCATTTTATTTTGTAGAAATGGGATATAGTCTTGCAAAACACTTTAAGAGCTTTTAGGATAAAGAAGAACACATTTTCATTAGAATTTGGATTTGAATAACCCAGAGAAAAGGCTGAGAATTTCACTATGATCTCAGAAGAACTCAGGGATTTAGGCTTCCTTCCTTTGGAGATCAGCACGTGAGAATACACTTAGAGCCTGATATTTTCATAGCTCTCTCAAGTCTGCAGCTAAGGTGTTAGGACTACAAGCCCGAAGCTGCGAAACTCATAGCTCAGCTTGACTTTTGGGACTTCTAGGCTCTTGTCTCTCTGTCATACAGACTGATGAAGTGCTGGAAGGCACCAAGCTCAAACATCTATGTTTGTATTAAACACACACACACACCAAAAAAAAAAAAGTTTCCATTTTAAAAAAATTATATTTTTCCAGATTTACCTGTGTGATAGATTATGCCCATTCTTCTGAAACAGAGCAAATACTGTTTTTTCTGCATGTCAGATTTCCCAAAGAGCAGAAATACTCACATGTCCAACAAGAAATATCCCATATCTGTTAATATCTTTACTGCCAGTAAGTAACTGCAAGCCTGAACAAGGTTAAAAAGACCTCAAAATCCTCCTTAGAAACTAAATTCCAGAGGAAGAAGAGGATCCACAACTTGACCCCTGTAATACAACTACGCTTTTGAAAAGCCCATGAATGTAATTTTTCAATCCTGTGTCTAGTTAGGTCAGGACTTAAAGATTTCAGAAATGAATTCTTACAGAAAAATTAGCAAGAAACTTTTGATCTGCAAATCCACAGATCTCCCCTGGGATTAATTTTAAACATAAAGCCACATATAGGGTATGATGCCTTAAAGCTGCCAAAAAGACAGACAATTCCATTTCATTACAGTCATGATAAAGAGCCTGAACTCAGTTTAACTGTCAGTGAGTCTTTATATATGACCTATAAAACCTAGAAAGATTAAATTTATGATGGAAATGCTGACAGGATAGTATTTTAGCATAACTACTGTTTTTTTGACAACTTAGTGTGTTTATAAAATCAAGTTTTTAAGTTTTTCTGAACTCAAACTCTCTAAATGTCATCCTGTAATTTTCTCCTTACTAGTTCTGGTGTGAAATACAGCTCTTTTGATGTTAACTTTTTCCAGAAATCAAATATTTTTTACTGAATAAAATAACATGATTTTAACAATAATACTATACTTATACTTTTATTTGAAGTTTAGATAGCCTGGATACAAACTGGTAGAAGCATATTTACAGATGTGAGCTCTTTTCTGCAAAACTCAAAGCTACTAATAGAATGGGTCCCTATTCATTTACATATATGAAATATCACTGAATACATTATTAAGCATATTAACTGTGGTATATTAACAATTGCAGGAATACCACATCCTCAGCACTTTTTTGAAAGCTGTTGATTTTATCATGATATGTATTGGAGAAAGAGACTGCAAAACAGTTATTCTGAAGAGCATATCTCTGCCAGGAGGCTGGGAAAAATCCATTTCTCCCTTTTAGCTGATTACATCAAACATGTTTACCAAAACACAGGTTGATAATGGAATAAAGTCCAGTGCTGAAGCTTGCCAATGAATCACCAAAAGACAGAGGACTACTGAATCAAGGAGTTAGCTGCTCACTAGCAAGTTCAGAGGCTAACCAAGAGACAAAAACAAACAAACAAAAACAAAAACAAAAACAAAACAGTTCCCTCTTTCAATAAAATTAAATGCATTTTAAATTCTAAAAAGGAGGAGAGACTGTATGAAGTACCATATCCTCCTGAAGAAAGATAGTCATTGGAAGTTGCAGTAGTAGGCTCATTCCGGAGTTTTCCAATGGATGGCCTCTAATGTATGTACTTTTTGAGAGAGTCCTGCCAGTATCTTTTGCAAACATTTGTAGTTTCCTTGGTTCTCTGGGACATTAAGAATAATTGCTCTTTTTTTCCACTTTACTTGCTTTTACTCAAGAATAATTTTAAGCCACCTGGATAGCAACAAGTTGTTATATATCTTGAATACTAGGAAGAAACCCCATCTTGATCAGAATAGTGAAGTAATGGAACAGGTTACCCATAAACGTTGTGCAGTCTCTGTCCTTTAAGGTTTTCAAGACGCTACTGGAGAAAGCCCTGAACAGTCTGGTCTGCTATCTGGTTCCACATTTGGCTTTTATTTGGGTAGAACTTTGGACTAAACGGGGGTTCCTTCCACTGGAGTGACTCTATGATTCTCTTCCTAATCTAGGGATGTAGTGAAACTAAAAACAAGAGTTTGACCTTGCTCTTCAGCACCACTTCCGCTGTCTCCTGCGGGTAATGGCAGAATTCCCATTTCAGCTGCCTGTGCCGTGTAGAGAATTTACACTTCAAGCATCCAGAAGAACATACCTTACAGCATGTAGCAATAACTTTGCAATCTCTTCTAACATGCAGTAAGTGACTTGGTCTCATTTCTGAACCCTGTGAATCACAGGGATTGTTTCCTAGATCAGCACACACATAAAAGCTAAAGCTCACCACCTATGCATTGATAAAATCCATGTATTTATGTTCAGTCCTGAAATGGGGATCCTTTGAAAAGAGGTACTTTACAGTTGTAGCTGCCAACACATGCAACTGCAGAAGCTATCATTTGAAAATAAACCATAAGAGAAGTTGGAAAAGATGTTTTCTGTTACAAACCTTTTTTTTTTATTTTTCCCTTAAATAAAAGAAAATACTTTTGGTATGTTTTGATCCCTATTTAGCATACATTTTATTCAGTAATATCAAGCAATTTTATGATTAAAACAATCTTGTGCTTTAACCTTATTCTTCTGGATCATGCATTGCCTGTGTGGGAGATTTTCATGCATAATGTAACCCTTGATTTAGGAGCTGGGGAATACTAGCCGTGTTCACTCTTTTTCCAAATAACTGATGTTCTTAAAAAAAGTTTGTCCATTTTTTTTCTCTTGCAACACTCACTGATTTGAAAAATCAGTGCAAAATCTTCTTTAAAACCACTAGAAATAAAAAGTCAGGGAGAAACAAGCTAACTGAGCTTACTAGTCTATAAGAAAGCCTTGTTATGAGTCTTCATTATATCTTGTAAAGGCATCTTGATTTTGAATGAAGAGATTGGCTGGATATGTTCAGAAACAATCAAGAGTCTAGTTGAATACAAACACCATTTCTTCATCCTTTGAGTGGATGGATAAAAAGGTTTTCTCAAGCTATTCCTTTAAAAAGTATTCTGAATGAACCACCAAACAAGATCAGCCATCCTGATATGTGAGGAGCTTGGCTTTCCAGGCTGTGAAAAGGGAGATACCTGGACACTGGGATATAGTATCCTGTAATATCCACTTATTAAATTACTTAAATGAGAGCCAAATAGATCCACTCAGAATACATTCTTGCCAAAACATCCATGCCAAAACAGTTCAGTTAAGATATGCGACATTATCACAGATATGAAACATAAGTAAAAATAAACCTTTGTAAAGTTTGCTTTTGCAAATTAAAAGTAGTTGTCTTTCATTTTGACATCAAAGGCATAAATCATAATTTAAAATAATCACATTCCCTTTTGAAGTCCTTATTAATATCAGGCATTGTCCCAATGTGCATATCCTACTTCCGTAAGGAAATATTTTTTTTTTTCCTTGTGGCTATAAAAAGAATTCTTTCTTTTTTTTAGATAAAATTTCTGTTCTTAAAAGTTGACAGGTTAAAGGAGTTGGATGTCGAAAGAAAATAAAGATTGCTCACTTATTCCGGTCAGTTTACTTGTTTGAAGACAGAAGCTTTCGTAGTCTTTCTGTATTACTGCTACTGGCCTGATTAAGGTCAGCCACAAGGCAAAAAAGAGTCAGAAAAAGGGAAAAATGTAGTAAGAAGATAAAGGTAAATACAAATTTACCTTTACAATGAGTAGGAAGAAAAATAGAGCTAGGAAAAGAAGGTTTATAAATGCAAAGTTTGTCAATCATAAAGGAAAAAAGATAAGAGACTAGTTAAAAGCTGTCATGCAAAAGATCTTCCCAGAATCCATTACGTAAGCTGTCTTGGCATCTCCTTTACGAAACTGCTTTCCTTTATGGAAAGGTGTCAGAGTACTTTTGTGTTTGACAGCTGCCTGGTTTGTCTGTTTTTCTTTGTTTCCAGAAATACTGGAAGAAATAGAGTATTGTGTGTAGGAGACAATTATTGCCTGAGTTAAACGAGGTGCGCAGGAGATTTGATTGTGAGGCAACAGCTCTAAAATTCCTCAGAATTTCTACTTCCATCAATCATCAATAAATCGTAAGCTTGGGAAAGGGACTGGTATGTGAATGAGATAATCTGGGGATGGGAATTTCTTCCAGCAAATATGAAGCATTTCAATATTCTTCAATAAAACATCTCTCACCAAAGGGAAACCGGTACCAGGCAGGAGGAGACCTCTGAGTAATCCACATCAGATCTTGTTTGAAATAAGTCACACAGAAATCTTTACTTGCTACATAAATTTAAAGTGACATCTGACATGACGACTGAAAATTGCGTCTGGTGTTGCTCCTCCCATCAGGCAGGCTGAAAAGCAGCGAGAACATCACTCTTCACTGACGTCAATGGGAGTCCTGCCACTGTCTGAAATGAGGGCCAGGAGTTCACTCCAGGATTTTTTCTCAGGTGATTTATCATAATTGTTTTTATTCATCAGTATCATAGTTGAGAACCCACCTTGCCTTTTCATATATTGCCTTAGAATATATTTCTGTTGTTTATGAAAGATTTTCCACTATCTGAAACATGTGTCACAGCAAGATGTTAAACATAAAGGTAAGCATTGAAATCATGCTACTGTGTGCTTTCTAATATGTGTTATTTACCTTTCTCATCCTGGTTGCTTCTGTTTCTGTTGGAGGCAGTCTTGTGGATATGCTGGAGATTTGGCTCTTTTTCTTGTGGTTGCTGGTCATCACCAACATTTGAATAAGAACACAGAGAGGCAATTTTTTGGGCCAAGGATAATACTGTTTGTGTTTGTTGAGTCCTTGTGATATAGTTCAGTTCCTGTTCCTCAGAGTATAGACTCTGCTAACCATAGTAAGGTAAAAAGAGTAATAAGGTTAACATGAACTTCTAGATGTCCTACCTAAATGTCATGAAACAAAAACTCTTTGCTGAGTATGCAGTCAAATATCTTACTTATAAATACTCTGAAGAAAGAATCAAATTAGGATTAAAGTAGCCTGAGATCTTCTGGTAAGAACATATCATTTTATAAGTTAGACTACATTAATACTTATTAATTTGTAGATAGTTCATTGAAATGGGATAGTGCATTAAAATTTCCAAGTGCTTGGATGACTGTTATGATAGTCTTCACCTTGTGGGCTATCAAACTGACAATGGTTAAGTTGAGACCAAATTTGTAATGAAATGCAGTATAGCAATACATTTGTTTCAGACATATGCTCTAGTTCTTAGAATTCAAAAGTTCTGGTTTTGTTCAAATTTTGCTTTCAACTGAAACCAGAAGAATTGTGCAAACCAATTTAAGATGAAGAGGACTGAACTGATAATCCTTTTAGAATACCTATACTCTTTTTCCCCTTAATACGAGAGTAAAAATCCACTACTTGCGATGTCCCCAATATATCCTGTGCACAGAAGCAATTGGGTTATTTTTAGAAAATATTGATTTGGATATTAAAAAAAGTAATATTCCCACCTAAGTGGTGAAAAAAAAGGAAATAAAGCAAACTGAGCATGACTTACTGTACAAACTTTCCAACCAGAATGTGAAAGGTAAGGAAATGCTATCATAACAGAATATGAAACACATGACTTGTTTTATTGGGTTAACATTGCCTTCACACCAGTGGTTTCTGTAAAACACAGACAGTTGTCATTATGTTCAACTTCAGGTAATTTTGTCAGCCCAGCTCAACTGGGTTGAAGGGCACTTCTCTTTTTGAATATTACTATATTTATCTGTCTCTGCATATAAAAGAATTGACAGCTATATTTTATACTAAGTTCAATATCCAAAAGCAGGTCACTGAAGCTTTGTACACGAAAGACAAACACAGTACAAGGAGAGTCCTTGTACTTCTAGCAAAGGTCAATTGACTGACCTGCTAAAAGATTCTGCACTGAGCTAAATGTTAACTTCTCATGGTCTTAAATTATTTCCAAATGGTTAGAACAAATCCCCCTAAATCAATGATTTTTTTAATAATGAAACAAAATACTTATTTTTTTATTCTAATGAGTTAAAAACTTTCCAGAGGTCTAGAAAAATGTTAACTAGGAACTTTAAAGCCAGTTAGATAGCTTACCAAATAGCATGTTGCTGTGATCTTTCATTTGGGGACACAAATGGAAATGTATGCTAACAATACCATAAAACAGGTTACTCCCATGATTTTTCAATTCCTAAAAACAGCATAACTAACCTAAAAAAGGAACTATTTAAAAATATACTAATCAGTTTCTAGTGCTTATATGCTTAATTAAAGCTAGCACTCACTAACACTTCATTAACTATAATTCAACAATTTGATACAAAGCACAATTAGTTAATTTAACAAATGCTAGGGTTATTTTAGTGGATAAAGCATGTGGAATTTTATAATATGCTCACCTATTTCATGTAAAATGTCATCCTAGAAGCAGGATTTCTACTTACATCTTATTTTTAAGAGGTATTTTAAAAGTGACATAAAAGCATGTTCATTCAGATACAGAGTCATGTGTTAAGAAGACAGGACAAAATATTCTCCTAAATACGTATAAATATTTTAATGAATACTACAGCTGGCTAGTGGTTGCTAGTGTAAAGAAACCAGAGAAAACAGGTTAACTTCAATAAGTTAATTAAGACTGCGCAGCAGAAACACTGTGTTTTACTATTCTTCATAGTACCAGTGTGAGATCCTTCTACAATAAGGTATTCAACTGTACAAACTGCCTTTAGCACAGATGATATGATAACTCAGGAAAGTAGAATGTGTGCTGCTGAGGTAGTCAGAAACTAGCTGAGAGACATTGTTTACAGTGAAAATATAGCAGGGTTCAGTATAGAAGTGACATTACTTTGATTCAGTAAACAGGTTTTCGAAATAAACATGGTCTTTATCTCAAAAACATTCCAGGAATATTTTAAGGTTTTCTAATGTCTGTTGTGTGACAAAAGTGGTTTCTCTTCTTTAGGGCCACTCCTACACGATATGCGGCTGCACTTCCCAGGTGTACTTGATTAATAAGAATACAAGATCTATTGGAACCCTTGCAGAAAGACCTAGATTGTGAAATTAACAGATTCAAACACAGGAAAGCAAACACCTGACATCCCCCAGAAACTCAAGAAGGCATGAAAAGGAGGTCTGGGAATGACCCCTAATATATATATGATTTATACTTGCTAATAGAAATACTTCCTTGATTCAGTGTGTTATAACTGTACCAATCTATATTTCTACAGATTATAAGGATTAAATGGGTCAGTATCAGACTTCTAGATTTGAAGATGTCAGCAGTCTCCGCAAACAAGCCCAAACCAGAAGTCATTTTTTTCACTTGTGCTTTGGTTAGGCACAACAAAGCCATGACTATCATTGGATTCTCAGTGAGAAACACACAGAACTTCATCCGAATTCATGGTACAATGAACAAAATTCACCATGCATCTAAATTCACAGTCATAAGAAAAGACAGCACTGCAAAAGAGCAATTGTTAAAACCTTTCTACTTAACGCCAAGAGACTCATATAATATTGAGATTTGCATGTCAGTTCTTTTCTTAGCTATTTATATTTGGTTTTCCCATGAAAAAAAGAACATATAAAAACTAGACAAGTCCACTTATATTCTAAATAAATTACTTCAAGAAGTAATTAAAAACAACTAAAACTACTTAAGACCTATTCTGCATCATGACGTATCATTACCAGCAGACTCAGCAAAGAGATATTTCACTTTTTTTTTTTTGTGAATTTTGGCATTATTTTGGTGCAAATACATTTGGAAAATAAGAGGTGGGCTGGACAAATAAAAATGTCACAAGCGGGTAATTGGCATCACAAATATTTCTTCAGGAATAGAATTTAAGGTCAGAAGCAATATTTCAGATTCTGTCTTCCCTCCCTCTTCTGCTAGGGCACTTAAAAAAAAAAATGAAGCTTAATACATTGACAAGGTATATGTAATATATGCACTAAATAATTATGAACTGAATTCAACCGTTAAATTTCCATCTTTGACAAAATATTATACATTGCCGTCTCCATACTGACTTGGATCTAGTCCTCAAAATGTCCTTGGCTAGAGAATGACTTACAATAAACTCTGGAGCCAAAGCAGGCATTTTCTTGGCATCAAGTATGACTGTCCCTGCCCATCCCAGAGAAAGTGTTGCAATAAACAGGGCTCAGCTCTATATTTATTTATAATTTTACACGATGAATGCATTAACTATTTTCTCAGTCCTTTGTGAAAAGAAAATAAACTATTACTGTCTGATAGAAGATGTATACAGGCCAGGTGCAATGTAAGGCGGTGGTTTAGAAAAGTACAGGCCGTGGATGAAAAGAAGCAATTAATGTAACTTCTCCATGAAACAGAGAGATAATTTCATTGTACTTACACAGAAGTGCTAATAACTGCTATCCTTTAGTAAGAGTACATCAGAAAGTGAACTAGAATTTTGGCAAAATAAAGATGTGTTAATTCCTCTAGCTGAATTTATTCACATAGTTGTGTACTAATTCCACAAGTGTTTTCTGCCAGTTTCCAAGCAGTCACAAAGACTTGAGTTTTGTTGGTGTACTAATTTCTTGTTGAGAAAGTTATCAGTGTGTTGTCTTTTATCAGTGAGTTTCAGGCTATTAGCTTTTGTCTAGGCCTTCATTTAAAATGAAGACAAGATAAAAAGTCCATCTTAGTCAGAAAGCCTGATTATATTAAAAATCTGCAGGAAAAATGATGGGTTTATACTAACACTCAATGAGTAAGGCATTGGATCAGTCGCACAGTTACTGCTGTTTATAAACAGCAATACTCTATATATGTTTCCTATTATAAAAGCTTTAAACAGCTTGGAACCCTTTTATGCAGGAAAAAATAAATGAAAGGCAAGAAATAAAGACAAAAATGTAACACTTTGAAGTGAACTCAGCTTGGATTATTTCTGTAGTATTACATCACTGCTGGGAAACTCCTGCACTGTGGTCATTTACTGGAAAGCTACATGCATAAAATATGGAAGATATAAAAATTTAATAAACTGAAGGTAAAAGCAGTGAACTATGCTAAAGTCAGGTTCTGAAGGATTTCAATTAAACTCAAGTAATTTACATACAGAAACCAAAGATGGTCTTGAGAATTTTCACTTTCTTGTCACACTTACAGGCAGGTTAAATTCTTCCAAGAACTATCATTTACATTTATCCAATCTTACGTTTAATGTGATTAACATATGGTTAACCTCAAATATATATAACACCAATTTCACAGCTTAAAATAAATCCAGTGTTCCAACTCCATTTATTTGTTTCAAAGTCCAGATTGTGGGCCAAGGAATAGTTCCAGTGCACTATTAAAATCGGTGAGATTCTTCTGTTGACTGCAGACAATAGACTCAGGCCACCCATCCAGAGCCTGGCATCTCGAGTGGTGCAACTGAACTCATGTGCATCAGAGACTCATCAACTGGGATCCCTGGTTGGACATTGATTCTGTTCCCTAGAGGACAGCCCAATATCAGAATAGAAGGTCTTCCCTGTTGTTGGTTTAGCACCAAGACTGAATGGGCCCATGTGGCTAAACATTGCACTCATTAATGACAGCTGATTTGTGAAGTGCAACACAGCAAAAGGAGAAGGCCTGTCATGTTATCAATAACCAATAATTTCCTAGAGGCATATTAGGCTTCAAACCTGTCATCTCTCCACCACAATTTTCATCTGATCTTGTTTGTTTCAGAGACATAGAAAGGTAGGAAAGTGAGAAATCATCTTCAAAATTACATGTATAAAATAACATCTTCATGAAAATATATGTTCTTTAGGAGTAGAGTTTAAAAATTCATCTTTCAAATATAACTTTAGGTCTATCATTCTTCTGATTGGGAGTTGGCAGAGTGCTTAATGCCATGTCTTCTGTCAGATTATTGCTGCAATGTGTGCTTTCATTTCACATTTAATTAACAAGTGCACTCAAATAATAAGTGTCAGCACCTGCTTAAATCTCTATTAGCTGCACTGGTTTCCTGAGCAATCATTTCAGTCTGCTGAAGGATGACATGAAACCAGAAATACCGTTTCAGTAATGTGAGAAAAAGATGGTGCCCACCACTCTTGACATTGTGACAGGGCAGTTCTGACAAGCCCTAAATGAGAATGCTGCTGAAAGTCACTCTGAGGGACACAAACTACAGCAAAACTGATTGGTCATTCAG
The DNA here is from genome assembly GCF_037038585.1 of Patagioenas fasciata. Taxonomy (NCBI): domain Eukaryota; kingdom Metazoa; phylum Chordata; class Aves; order Columbiformes; family Columbidae; genus Patagioenas; species Patagioenas fasciata. The sequence goes on from NC_092520.1 coordinate 90,134,251, forward strand.
AGTATCCCTGATCTCATCTGATGTTACTGTGCTGTACACAGTCATGCAGACAAAGGTTTACCACACTGTTGAGACTTATAAACTTCTCATTTCAAAACAATGTTGAATGAAGTGGCATTTATCTTCATATAAGAAGTATCTCATCAGGCCCTGTAGTCATATTCTGCATAAACTTAATTAAAACAACTATGTATCTTCTTGTTTGTATTTACTTGCTTCATATACACATAAAGATAAAAGACCTGTAGTGTTGGATGCTTTCCTCTGAAAAAAATACATAAAATCCCTCACATATTAATTTGCAGCAGACAATTCAACACCTCATTGCAGCCAGTGGCCTTTCTCACTAATGCATATTTTCACCAGTTTAGTGTATGGTTGCTGGAGAGAAAAAGTATTTATTTTCCAGAGCAAATGATGCTGTCTGGTTTTAGCCAGTCATAGATCTACTACAGCGAACTTCTCATTTCCTGCATAGACATCTCCTCCACAAACTGTTTTTGTTATGAACCATTCTTTTACTTGTTAGAATTTAACTAGAGGAATTAGGGCTGAAAAAATATTTTGACAAAACAAAAACAGGTTTTTGTTATCTAGAGGGAACCACTGTAACAATAAGCCAAACAAAATTAGACTTCGCTTATATTGCAACCTTCCACCTCACTAACCCCATTCACTGTGAACAAACTGTCCCTATTTTTTTTTCTGTCATAGGCATTATCCATTCATTTTTCTATAGTAAGATAGCCATCGGGCAGATACTCAGAAGTGACTCAGGAACAATGACCCTACACTGAAATACTGCTGTCATGGGTGGTGTACACAAATTTATTTTTAAAAGTTCTCCCTGTCAAGTCTTCTACTCCCTACACACAAAAGGCAAGGAATACCTTTGAACATTTAACATGCAAAACTAGGAGAGTATATTATCAACACAGAATTCTCCTGAACCCATATATTTAGTCTAACTACAGCAGGAGTTAGCTCTTCCCCTATACAACATAGTAACGAGGTAATACAATGCATGTCCCGAGATAATACTTTTTCACACAGTATGTGAAATATATACCTTCTATATTCTGCATTAACTTGGAATGAACTAAAAGGCTTCCCTAGTCTATGCAACAGATCCCTGTGCTATAAACCCCATTTCTGCTGATATTTAGAAAAAAGAAACCCGGTGACATATGAAGTACCAGAAATGGCAACAACCATGTAACCCATATGAATTTGGGAAAGTCCTAGGGTATATCTATTCCAGCCACCAGTAGTCAGAATATGTCTAATAAATTTACAAGTTGTAGTAGAAAAGCAAAGATCAAAGCTACAGTGACCTACAAAAAGACAGTAGGAAAGATTCAGGCTCTGTTGAGCATCTCAGTGACAAGATGATTAACACTAGAAAATATACATAATAAATGGTGCCATTCTAATAGACATTCTCAGCAAGAACATTTTGGTCTTTCTAGGGAAGAAGCTCACTTACTAAGAGGGGAAATAATTCAAGAAAAAGATATAAGATGATCATACTTTTAGTTGTGTTTTTGTTCCAAGCATACTGTTCTGGAGATACCTGGAAAACAATTACAAAAATTTGTAGTTTAATGTTGCTGGTAGGTTTCGCAGTTTTACTGTGTGTAAAGCAATTCTGACTTTTTTGGGTGGAGGTCCCTGTAACTATAGGTGCAGAGCTAATAACCTCTCTATGCTGATTCTGACCAAAGAGACCATTTCATCAGGTTCTCTTTCAACAGTGGCCAGGAGCAGATTCTGAGGAAAAGTGTGTAAGGAAATAATCCCACCTGGGTGAGACCTTCCTTATTCTGGAAGACTGCATCTCTGTTCACAGGAACCACAGAGTAATTTACTTACTTTATGAATCACTCTTTACTTCCAGCATCTTCTAACCTCACTGATGACTGAGGAGTCAGGTCAGAAATATGTATGATCCTAGAGCTTAACAAGCTACAACTACACACATAAAAGGACAGAATGGATGAAATATTGATGTGACATCTTGATGGGTTTGTTAGTGCTCTTAATATACCTGACAAAACTGCTCCAAACCACATCAAACAACAAATTAAAGTACTAAGTTTGGGGGTTTTGCCTTTTTTTTTTTTTTTCTTTCTTATTTATACCTGTATGGTCCTATTTGCTACCATTTAACATTCTATATAGATGTTGAAACTGGAAATCCAGGGATAAACAGATGATGAATTGATTTTTTATGATGCCAAAATCTTTCTGAAAGTTATATAGATGTTTTTGCATTTTAAGGCTGAATAGGTTCATCCCTCTCAGAAGATCAATGGTAGGAAGCAATGGTTTCCCACTGGCTATCAGATGTGTAAGCTATTTCTGTTTTTCTACTGCATAATATTTTTTGGTCTGTAAAAGCTGACATTGTTTATGGATGTATCTATTATGTGGCAACCTAAATTAATGTTTAATTTTCATTTTTATTTTGCTTTATTCAGCATGTTTGTAGCTATGTTAGAATTCAAAAGCAGAACAGACCACATCTAAATTCACATCCCTAGCCATCTGAATGGCTTCTTTCAGTTCATACAGTCCCATGAGGGTACTCCAAGTACTTCTTTTTTTTTTTTTTTTTTAGCTTTCATTTCCTCCCACTTGTCTTCCACTTACACAGAAGGCTATTTTTTTTTTTTTTCTACTGAAAATGTCAACATTTATTGCCTTGTTGGGCCACCCCTGAAGAAACAAAAGTTGACCCAAGGTGTCAAGCCTGCACTCTCCCTTTTCCTGCTCTCCCTCCCTCTCCCATAAATTAAAACAAAGTTGAATAAATACTTTGCTGTGAGTCTCTGTCAACATTTCCTTAATCCTTCTCATACAAAATTTAAATACATAAAGAAAAGTCTATCAAAAATCTTTTTGTCACCATTTCTATGAACTAACTTTTAGTTTCATTATTCATTATTTTAATATGTGATAGCCAGAGTCCTAATCGTATTTTTTTTTTTCTACACAGCATCTCAAGCCACTCAGCCAGTGAATCTATCTGGTGTTCAAGTCTTGCAAGTCTGAATACAGAAATCTATATCCATGTATCTTATTAGACATATGAGAAGCATACAGTTCCCTCTAAGACATGATGCAGTAGCAACTCAGTGTTCCTTCTGTTGGAAGATCTCCATCAGCTAATCCCCATGTGATAAGATACTAAGCACATGACAAGAAAATGCTGAATATGCAAACAGTGATTTTATTCGCACATGTATATATACTGTTCACCTGGGAAAGGATCAAAAAACTTTCATGAAAGAAAACAAAAAGGAAAGGAGTATGGTAGCACTTGTGAAGGTACAAGTTATAAAGAACCAACGAATACACTTGGTCATTAATATGGAAATTATTTTTTCTAATAAAGAACTCTGCAAACTTCTTCAGTAGAGTTGCCTTTCCAACTCTGGAACATTTTAAGAAAACGGAGTGACAATATATTCAGCAATAGAAAGAGAGGAAGTGAATAGACTTTAGAGGCCTGCAATGTTTTAGTAACCATTTAAGGGAGAATCAAGGACCAGTTGGTGTGGTTCTGTCAGTTTAGTGCATTCTGATGCTCTCCTGCAGTTTGCATAATTCCAGGATTTCCCTTGTGCAGAAGGGCCAACCATGGTCTCCAAAAGAATAGTAGTGTCAAGGAGTAGAAACTTGGAACACTTTTTTATTTGAGTGTCGCTATTTCTACACAACAGAGATTGGTCTGCTGAATGCATTTGAAAGAACTAACTTTGAAAAGTGCTGAGTAATATTTGGCATATCACGCCAATTCTTTTTACCTGTGCAAATTGTTTTAAAGCACTAGGCTGCAAAACTAAGGGTAGCATTTGCATAGAAGTAATATTCTGTCAAGTACAACTAGACTCGCCTTCTCTATCTGTAGAATTTTGTCAACCAGAAAAGTGCTCCCTTTGTGTATAACCAAACATTTTCATTACAAAGTGTTACTACGCTACTTCTCCTGACAAATCTGTGAGCATACAGGCTTTTTAGCAATACATGGACAAACAATACCACTGAAACAGGAACCAGCTCGATACAGCATCCTATTGCACGCTTTAATATTAATCTTCTGCACACATTGGCCCACAGATGTCCAAAAAATTAATTTGCGAGAGAAGAGAATGCTCTTTACACCGCCACAATGCAAAAGGCACAGACTGTTTCATACCTGAAATAGTTAAGCTCTTCATTTCTGTACTACTATAGACTATTAGTTCAGGCTCACAGTTCACCAGCAAAGTGATTTGTGTGCAATCTGCCCAGCTCAGGTGTTAGTTAGCAGTCAGGTATTTAGCAGGGACTCCCAGTGGAGACCTATAAAACTGACCAGAGTGCTGCCTCTCCATAATAACCTCTTTTCAGAGCACAGTCAGGAAGGCTTCCTCACTATTCATCAAACGTGTGTGTTTATCCTGGCAGCGCTCTTCAGGACGAAGACCTGTTGGCTGTTTGAGCGTGGTGCATAATGTGCTATGAAAAGGGAGTTCAGAGTGTGAGGCCCAAGTGTACTCTGTAGGCCAGTATTTTTGCCACGACTGATGGAAAACCAGAATTGTCAGGCCTGGGCTGTGATGTCAGAGCTATATTAGCCTCAATGAGTCATTCTATCTCAAGCAGAGCCTTCCTCTGTTTCCTGGAAGCTCCTCTCTTAGCCTCGCGCTACGGCTTGCTTTCAAACCCCACCCAGATCACCCAGCAGCAGGCACGGTGAGGTGACCAGGAACAAATGCCACAGCATGGGCCATCCATGCACCTCTTCAGAAAACCTGAACCTCCAAAAATTCCTCAGTGGAAATCTTGCAAAAACACAATTCTCTGACCTTGTATGTTTGGTATCTGCCAGAGATTCAGCTGGTAGCCTAATCTTATCCTCACACTGTTTTATTTCAACACCAAGAAACTGAAGAAAGTTGTTGAGAAGAGAAATTCACCCATTGTCATTGAATTTATCACCTTTTCTAATTACAACCAAGAAAAACATTAAAAAATACTCATATTTTCAACTCCTATATTTCAAGTTGGTCTATTCTTTAAGGCCATCTACCCATACATTTTGTGAAATAGAGGAACAGTTCTATTATGCTTTGGCAACCTGCCATAAATATTTTGTTTTCTTTTGTTTGGCTTAAGATTTCTGTCACCATGTCTCTGTCATACTGTAGGTTCACTGTAAGCTCTTTCTGTCTTGTCCATTTAAAAATACTCTTATTCTTAAAGGCCTATTCCCACGTGTTTGCCAGTCCTTGAAGAGAAGATTTGAATATTATTTGACAATTTGAAACATGGTTGAAACTTCAAGTGGACACTCAAAAAGCCTGAAACTTACTGAAACTGTGCAAAGAAATACTTCTTTTAGCATAATTGATAGATCTGAGTGCCTGTGTGCCTCCCTCTTTTCCTTTCTCCTTATTTTCTTTAATAGTGACGAAATGGAAAGAGGGAGAAAAGGAAAAAGGAGATAGAACTGGGAAATTAGAAGTAACTAAGACTTGGAAATAGCAGCTGTTTTTTAGGAGAAGTCAAAAAACCCCAAGTAACAGAAGACTTCTTCATTATGCAAAACTTGAGAAGATTTACTGCAGCTGTCTCATGGGGTGTTCGCACAGTGTAGAATGGACAAAAGACAGAAGGAAATGAGTAACGATACATGCCATCTTTTACATGTTATCCCAAAGCACTGGGATCTTTTGTCTTTTTTCAGTTTCTTTTCATAAAAATTTGTAAGTTCTGTGTTTAAATTTGAGTTTTGGGTTGAATAAACCTCAAGACTCACAGCGAAGCATAGCAAAACTGCCAAAATTTTATGCAGCTGTAAATCAAGCCCACTAAGGATTTTTGTTATCACCACCTAAAACAATAGGTTGGCCAGGTTCTCTTGAAGTGTGACCAATCTATCTCAAAATTACATGAAAATTAGCAATTCTCTAAAATTAAAAAGAGTTTTGTCTAGACTTATTTCACAGTTATGATGAATGTAAGTAATTGCATAACAGGAAACTAAGCAGTGATGGTTTACTACTCACTCAGCATATTTTCCCCATTTTTATTTACAATTGAGTTAGACTATAGTAATCAACAGAAAAGAGACATTTTTCAAAACTACATGGACCTTGTCTCCGTTTATTCAGTCTGAAGTTAGTAGGCTGACTCAAGTGAAGAAAGATGCTGTAGATCTGATAACCCATTTTCCCACTAGTGCATTTACCAACAGCAAATTAAGTCATGGCAGTGGACTTGTGTTCAAATCCATAACTCAGAGCATTTTTACTGAATAGACAGAAGTTTTTTTTTCTACCACACTATCCAGATGTTCCTCCTCTGGAAGTTCTGTTCTACATGCATATGGCTTTTGGTTTGGTTTAGTTTGGTTTGTTGGTTTGTTTTTTTGTTTTTTTGGTTTTTTTTTGTAAATAAGTGCTTGTTTCTTTTAATAAGGAACAAGTGCCTTCAAACCGTGAACTAATTCGTATTCTCCCAGAATTGGTTAGGAAGCAGCTGTTGCAGTCAGGTATAGACTTGGCTCTCAGGTTCAGCTCTAGCTGTTGTCCAGTCTCATCTACAGAAGGAAGCTAAATATTACAGACCCAGGAATATTTCTACACAGGATATTTTTGTGTGTTGCAAGGCATAACATGAATCAAACAAAACTTCAGCTCTACCCATATAGTTCGTAAAGGTAAGTCCTCTTGATGTAAATAATATATTTAAGTGCTCACTAGTAAATTAGAAAGAGGACCACATGAACTTATTTCATCAGTGCCAAAAGTACTATCTGCAATGTTGACAATTCCCTGTCATATGTTTTTGGCTTGAATTTCCAAAAGTACTTAATGAATTAAATTTTAGACTTAGAAGTAGGTTGGTCAATTTGTAAAGTTTGCCACAAAGGTCTAAAGTACTATGCTTCAGTAAAGCTTAACAATATAAAACCCGTTTGCCTCATGTTGTAGTAGCCTATCCGTATACACACACACAAAAACATACAAACAAACAAACAAAAAGTGAGATGCTTCTGTGAAAGATTTGGCCTTATCTACATTTCTATGAGTATCATATACCTATCAGAGATACGATTTCATTCCATTTGAATACTTGTGAAGATCTAGGAATTACACACAAACACCTGTGTACTGCATTTTCTTCAGGATAAACTGATGAAATGGTATTGCACTGTATAAAGCTGTTTTCAATAATTCAATACATAAATTTAAAAATATATAAATCTTTGTCACCCTTCTAATGTTACCCTGAAGGCATTAATGATTCATACTGAAAGCTCTTTGCACAATCAAAAGCCCAAACAGATCTTAAAGTTCCTGGACTTATTGTTGCCCTATGTGGTATTAGTTATAGGCTATGCAAAGAAAATTTGTGAATTGTTATTCATGCAACATTTATAGCCCTGAAAAATAGAAATAATAAAAGCAGAGACTCTGTCCTTATAACTATAGGTCACCATAATATTTCACAGAGTATTCCTGGAACTAAAACCAAGACACTAAGGAAATTCCATCAGCTGAGAAGTAGTAAGGGAAAACATCATTTTTTCCTCCCTCGTAGGAGAAAAAGCCAAGTATAAGGAAATGCCTGCCACAGTGGGAGAAAGTAGAATTAAAGTTTTTTTATTTTGCTTTGTTTGTACAGGATTTTATGCTGAACTAGTAAGCTTCTAGAAAACATGGATATATATCAATTATCTGTATGAGAAACTTCAATTTCCATCCCCATCTCAATTTAACAGGGAGTATATTATGCATATTTTCTTTTAAAATGTGAAAAAATTATTGATTGTTCTAGAGAAAACTCCTAAATAGTGGCCTGCACACATGGACTTTAATGTGATGATAATTGAGGCCAGTCATATGTTTCTTACAAGGATGAATTTATAGTTTCATTCCATTTGTCAAGAAAACCTGATGAACATGGAGTGAAATCAAAGTCTTACTGAAACTGTCTACAAACTCTACACTTGTTTGAAAGGGAGCAGGGTTTCATAGTATGTTCAGTTCCTCCATGGCTTCTCTGGAGTATTTTTCTACATTAACAGCAGGATGATCACTACGGAATACAACATTAGAGACCAGGAGGTAGATCCAGAATGGGTTTTAGGTATCTGAAGGGAGACATGAATTCAAACCCAGAGTTGAATTATATAGCTTAGTTACTGCCTTACTTGGGAAACAAATTGCCAAGGTGCCACAACTGGCATCTTTAAAATCCTTCAGCCACAGGAATGCCCTGTTAATGTTTCAGCATCTCAGTTGCAAAGCTGTTTGTGAACAACACAGGGCATAGATCATATCTAAGCATAAAAAGTCTCCAGAGAACAGGCATTTCTCTTCCAAAAGCTTCGACCTTGTAGATGTGTTTAGAACATGTCTAAGCTATGCCAACAGGATTCAGGACAAAATTCAGTCATAGTTGCTTCTCTCTTAAAAAAGAAGGCAGTCGAAGGAACTGTTGTTACTGTGAAGTAGGAGATCATGAAGGAATGGAAAAATGCTCCGATTTGACCTGGAACAGAGAGTTCTTAGAGAGTACAGTGAGGGAGCAATTCCCTCTCCTTCCAAAATACACAGTGAGGAAACCTCCTAAGCCACCTTTTCAACTTTAAATGTTTAAGAAAGTATTAATTGCTTGAAAATACAAAAAATGTAGAGCAAGCCATCCGCTCTGTTATTTGTTAGCTGTAGACCAACTGATAGAACCATAATGGAAAAATGAGTTTTCACTGTGTGTTCAAGTGGAAACAATAACTGTGGATCACTGGGGAGGAGTTTTGCTGTGGAGGAAACTCATGAAATCCATTAACATCTGTGATAATCCCAGACTGATTATGATGACTGAGGGGCAGGGTATTCCACATACTGTCAGGAAGACTTGATAGGACTCATTCATCCTTTCTAACAAATTCAATAATAGTTGTAGAGTCTCTAGTCCTCAAGATCACTGCTTTGTTTTCAAACTGAATACAGTTTGCAATTTATTCCGATCACATCATCATATTGTCATGTCCCCTTTCTGATGGACTGTGACTGTAGCCCTTCCTGATTGTCCCAAGTGTAGGTGAGGTTCTGTTGAATTATCAATATAGTCTTTCTACTCTTGACTGATCAACAATAGTTCTCATTGATTCAAAAAAGTCTTTTATTAATTTTTTATGGCATTCCTACAGTATCCTGTTCAAAAGGTGTATAAAGTGTGTTGTTAATAATGTGTATAAGACTGGGATTTGTGGTTGTTTGTTGTTGTCATTTTGTTTATTGTTGTTGTAATTTTGTTTGTTGTTGTCCTTTTGTTTGTTTCTAAATTTTGTGAGCCAGTTGCATCCTTTCTCCTTTCTTCATTAAAATGTAGGGGTTTGGCTTGCACAAAGGAGGCTGAATAAAGCTCTATTTAGACAAAATGGGAATTAAAGTATTCTGTAAATATAGGAAAAACATGCATGTTTTTATCTAAGAGAACTCAAGTCCAAGTTTCAAAGGACATTGCAACTGTTTATGTATTAACTTTCAAAACTCTAATGATAAAAAGGCATTATTATTGTACGAAAATTATTTGAAGATTCCACATAGATTGCTCTTGTTACTTTTCTGTTATTTTTTATGATGATTTAGGAAAAAAAAACCTAAACAAACAAAAAAATATCGTTATTATAGATAAAGGATACATAGGAAGAATTATTTGGTGAGGGTTCATTAGTGAAAAGGAGGAATTAAAAAGCAACAGATCTAGACTGCTAGATAAATTGGGCATTTTTAATACTGTCAAATATGAGTTTTCAGATGAAGACTAATCATTTTAGATTTCAAGCCTTTGGCTGTTTTCACTTTCTCCTGGCTTTTTCCCTTTTATTTGACTTGAATTTCCATTTTTCCTCTTATCAATGCAGGACTTCTGTTTGTTTGGTTTGGTCATTTGTAATTTTCTTTTTTATGTTCCTTTGCATCTAAAGTCAGAAATCTTGATATAACAGCTTGATTGATTTTTTATTTATTTATTACTCTTTTATCTTTTTGGTCTTGTTCTCTGTATTAAAGAAACATATAAACGATAAAACTCTTAAAAACCATTATACTACCGGCTAGTTTCTGAGATTAAGAATTAAGAAACTATGTTAAATTCATAGAATAAGTCAAGATGAAAGTATTTCAAAGATATGAAACAAACAAGGAAGATAGTGTACTGGTTTCAGTGCAAAAGAGTAAATTTTCCTCCTAGCAGCTTGCATGGTGTTATGTTTTGCATTTGTGACCAAAACAGCATTGATTGCACACTGATGTTTCAGCTATTGCTGAACAGTGTTTACAAAACATTGAGGCCATTTTTTCACACAAGTAAGCTGGTGGTGCACAAAAAGTTGAGGGAACACAGACAGGACAGTTGACCCCAACTGACAAAAAGCTTATGACAGTAGCAGACATGGCTATCTTCAATCTTTTCTAGATAGCTGAAAGAACAGCATACATTGATAAATGAAGTCCTGTTTATCAAAGGTAACTCTATCTCTGGTATCTCTGGGTAAAGCTTTTTTTTTTTTTTTTTTTTTTAAATGAGAATGTATACAACCGACATCTCTTATGTTATCACTGAGAATGAGGAAAGATAAAGCCTATGTTAAGAGGCATCTTCAGAAGACAGTCAAACATTTGTACTCTGTAGTTCTGTTTTATTTTGCGTAGATTTTGGGAAATGAAATACAGAGTTTTGGTAAATAAGCTTTTTTTTTTTTTTTTTCCCTTGGGTTAAAACTTTCATCATATGGTTTTTGATTTAGCTTCATCTCCTCAGAGCAAGTTTTTAAAATAAGCAAGTAATACTTCACAACCATTCTTAGAAACAAGAAAGCAAAGCAAAAAAAAAAAAAAAGAGGTCACTACACTGAACTTATGGCTATAGATAAGAAATTAAGATTCCTAAGTACAAATACCTCCAGTTTTAACTCACACAGAATTTATGATCCCAGAGAGTGCTGAACTCAGCCAATGGAAACTTCAAGTGAGAGCACCACACCTTTTACATGTTGGAACCAGTCCAGGAAAAAAAAAAAAAAACACAACCAATCTACCAAAAAACAACCACGAACACAATCCTGTGGCATATTGAGTCTTTCTAATACAAAAAGTAAGAGAAAAAAAATAAAAATTTTTGTTTGGTCACAAAACTGATTTTTTTTTTTTGTTCTCTACAATGCATAATATAAGACATGATGGTTCTTCCACATACAAGTCTGCTTTTCACCAAAAAAGTAATGTACTGCAGAGAAAACAAATACAATATCAGCAGCTTGGCACATGTCCACATCTGACACCTTTGTTTCTGAACTTAATGAAGAGTATAAGAGCAATATAGCCTCAGAGAGGAAAAGAAGAAATAGAATGCCACTATGGAAGGAAAATGGCTTGCTTCTTGGGTTTTTGCCATCTTAATATACGTGAGCCAAATAGAACATGATTTTGGATTTTGTGTATATTATAAAACATATGGGTATATAAAAATAAAGTATATATAAACAAGAAAACATTTATGACTTAAAACGTTACAGGATAAAGAACTGTTTTTCAAGTGTGTTTTTTACAACACTTAGTAATAATACAATTTCTAGGACTTGTCTAAGAATCTCCGTCCTCTCGAAGTACAATTTAAGAAACATGTAATACTATAGTCATAGATTTTTTGTCTTATTTTGTTTTCTCTAGGTAAGTAGACCAACAATTGTAAACAGACTTAAATGCCTAGTGTTCATTTCTATAAGACTAATATACTTCACTTCAAATTGTGGAAATTGAATACTAGAAGCCCAATAGCAGTCCATTAGCATACTGAGAGCAAAATAGCATTATTGTTATCTCTGGGAAGACAAAGCTTCTACGCACTGGCAACATGAAAGGGACTTAGGACATGCAAATACATGTCCGAGACTTCAGTTAAGGCAGAAAAGACCATGAAAACATTATCAAAAAAACAGTTGTTGCTAATTTTGGTGGGGTTTTTTGTGGTTTGTTTGGTTTGGTTTTGTTTTTATTCTGTTTTGTTTTGGGTTTGTTGGGGAGCTGGTTATTTTTGTTGGGTTTTGTTTGTTTTTTGTTTGTTTGTTTCTGGGTTTTTTGGTTTTTCAAATGCAATACAAAGCCAGGTATCAAAAACCGAAAAAACATTGTTTCATAATGTTAGTCTATAATAAGGTACCTAATATTTGTTGACAAATGCAATCTGATGTGATTAATAAATATTAAGGTCGTGAGTCAGCACTTATAATACTTTCAAGATACTTGGAGAAAAACTGATGGCAAAAAATAAGTCTTCCCAGGTATCAGCAAAGGGTGGCAAATCACTGGTCTCTGTTGTTCCTTTCTTAATCTTTAATCTTTCTTCCTTTGAAATTTAATATCCTTGGTTCCCACAGAAAACAGGTTATTTTCCCCTAGCTAGCTTGGGAAGAGGGGTATAGTTAATTAATGTCTTAAAACAACAACAACAAAAAAAAACCTTTCACTTTTGAAATAAAAAACACAAGTCAGTGAGGTGTAGTTCATGGATGCTGTTAAAATAACTGGTTTTAATACAATTCATTGAGGCTTCTTTTTGTTTTGAGTTTAACTGTGGATATTCACACATTATGTTGCAAGTGCTAAGTCAACAACATTTTGTTCAAGTAGTTTATATAGACCTTATGGAGTATCTGCAACACAAGAAGCTGCCCGTGGGCACTGATTTTATCTTACCTGCATATTGTTCTCTGAGTAAAACATAAACAATTTTAATGCAATTTTGCCCATTTTAGTTATTATGAGGAAATGATCTAATTTTAAGAAGTCTCTTTTTATTCCATTTTGGCCTCTGTCACATTCAACTAAAGAATAGTGCAAGTCCTATTATGCAGACCCATGCAGTAACAAAATACTTATATAATAATGTATTAAAAATTACTACCCATACTATGTCCATAGTCTGCCTTTCATGCTTACTCTGAATACAGAAATAATCTGAGGGCAACATGAAGACCATGTTAAGGACAACCCATTTCCTCGCAGCAACTATCTCGACTGTTTTCTTGCATGTATTTTGCCTTGTATCCATGACCCTTGTGCCTGCATGTCCTGGGAAATCCTGATTTCTGCTTTCTTTCTCTCCATCCTCCAGAAACACTTTCTTCTTGGTACTTCTCTGCTGCTCTCCATTTTGTGACACCAACCAAGAAGCGTTTTCCTGAGGCAAGCAAAAGGAGTAGAGGATGAGAGTTGACGCCCCCCGCAGCAGCAATATGTTGGCAACGATCTGGATAACAAATCATTTTGAATGCATGGGAATAAAAGATTGCTTTATCCATGAGTATAAACATATTATGAAAAGAGAGCAAAAATGAGAGGAAGTCCTCCCCTCTCACTGCATTTTTGTTACCCTGCCTTTGTTCCCCATTAGTATACAAACCCCAGCTCCACTAAAGAGGCTACTTCCACTTGCTTCCTTATGTCTGTCAGAGAACCTCAGAAATTAAAAAGAGATCCAAGAAAAAAGTTAAGAGGAGGTCCTTATGCAGATGAAGTTTACCTATGATGCAGTTAAAATTTAGCTCTCATCCCTGGCTGCTGCAACTGGTATTGGCCTGAGTAACCATCCCCCCCTCAAATTCCAGGAAAGGGGGAGGCTTTTTAAATCATGGTGCTCACACCAGGGGTCTCAGTGAGAATGCGAGAAACTGCAGAACCGAGACATAGAATGACAAGGATATTCTCCATTATTTCAAATATTTTAGTAATTTTCATTAACATAAGAAAACTCTTAATGTGCAACTTAAAGCTGCACTTGGAAAAAGTTCATTTATTCAGTGCAGAAGATTTGCTTTTGTAAGAATAAACGTCATGCCAGAGCCAAGCCAGTAGGGTCTCCTTGGAAACATTCTGTTTGAAGTTTTTATTGGTTGCTGATATAGCATTTTTTGCTCCATAGTCCAGGAAAAATGAATCTATACATTAATGAAGAGAGTAGAAAGACAAAGTCAGAAAATAGAAAGCTCTGTGCATGCATTTCATCTTGTTACAGCAATTATGGGATTACAGGTCCTGATCCCACTAGGTTGTTTTTCATGGTATGGTTAGAGTTTACAATTCAGCTAATGATTAGCTTCAAGATTTGTTATTCGCACACAGTAATAAAAAGCTGATCTGAATTGCTGAGGTCTGGCTCACCTTATGGTAGGAAAAGAAATATATGAAAATAAAACAAACTGCTGACGAAGAAAAAGAATAACCCCTTATTCTTTCATCTTAAATCATGAACATTTCAGACAAAGTATAAAACAGATTGCAGAACATTGTGTTTTTCTGGGAAGAAGGATATGGCTCTTCCTGCTGTGTTTTTGTTGTTGTTGTTGTTTTTTCTTGGTTTTAGAGTAGAAGACCTATTTATTAGTGACTTATGATCATCTTTGAAACACCATTTTTACACAAAGGTAATGAAAAATTCATTAAGAGTAAAAAAAAAGGGTGAAAATTTATGTATTTTTTCAGTGCATCAGAACAAAAATTCATACACAGTAGAATCAAACCATCATCTAACTTTGCCCAGGAAAAGAAAACAGGACTCTTGAATTTGGGCATAAACCTGAGCTACAAAATCTCTGTAGGTATATTGGTTTATATACAAGTCATTGCAATTCTACATACTTCTGAAACTCCAACTCAAATCAACCAAAAGCTTATAGGTAGGATGGGTTAGCTTAAAGATTTCTTCTTCCTATGATTTTGCAGTCAACTTGGATTTGCACAATAACTGAAATCCATACATGCATTTTACAGTGAGGGCCATTTTTCTCTGTTGTGTATGTACATTTTTCCCCCCACTTCACCTGAACATAAACATGAGAGAGTTCATCTGCTCACAAATGCGGTTATTATGGGCCAGAGACCCTTATTCTGCTCTGTAGAAGGTGTCTAGAACAGACTATTTGCTCCATTAATATCCTCTCGGCACAGGACCCAGAATACTTTTCAACATCAGATAACACACTTAAGCCTGATTTTGCTGCAGACATACTAGCCAACAGCTGTGATTCCCTCTGGTCTGCTGTGTCCATAAATTTACCAAAACTAGGATTATTTGAATTTGTCTGCTTACACAGTAATAATTCTATCAGGCTACTTTATACAGTAATAAGGCAGATTAGAGGACAGGAACTCTGTGGTGTTTCTTCTATACTACTACGAGATACATCCAAGAGGGATATCAGAAGATGGCATTGTGAGAGATGCATCTACCTTACAATCCAGGTACATTATTGCAGATCCTATAAGCAAGCTTAAACTAGGTTTGAACTACCCAATCCGAATACTTACAGCTCTATAGATGTAGCAACAATATGGGTTTCATTCACTGAACAGCTTCCCCCCTGATGGACATGTGCAGACAAAATTAAGGCCTATTCTATTGTGATCATTACATATTAAGTACCACAGAAAGGCTGTTAAGGCCAATGCTGGCATGACCTCCAGTTACACTTCTGGAAAAAAATTCAGACTTGCCAAAGGATGAGAAAGAGATAGAAAGAGGGACAGAAAGGTAAAGCTGCACTTATGCCAAAGCTTCTGATCCACTTTGAATAATCACAGAAAAAAAAAAAAAAAAGAAATTGCACAATTTTAGTTAGCTCTAATGTTTCTGGGTATTTAAAGCTATTATTATTTACTTTGGCTCATGCTCCTAATTATATTCTTGCTTTGTATGAGGACAATTGTTTCATTGAGATAACTGCTTTCTTTTGCGTCAGAACTGTATAATCTTTATGAATTTATAACAGGAATGTATAGAGTACTGTAATGTATACACTTGCTCGGAACTTTGTCATTATTTTCTGCAATGGCACATGTAAGAATATGGTCAATTTTACAGAATAAAATGAATTTCAATGGAATCAGTGTACTGTGATTATATTAAAACTCTGACAAATACTCCACAGTGGTATACATCCAATGACCTATACTTCATATTTCCTTAATTTTGAGAAACGTATTTCCGTCTCAGTGTTACTCACCTACTGTATATACCTCTTTGGTGTCCTCTCATTTTTATCATTGGGATCCATTTACATGAAGAATAATGAGTAACTGAACAAAACCATGAGAAAGGACCAGTCATTTCCATGTAAAAAATAAATCTCACAGAATCTTAAATGTCTTTAGGGGAATTTCTCACTTTGGGTCTTTAGGCCAGATTTTTCCAGGCTTTTCTGTACCATTGAGATTTATTGCCATTCAGTAAAAGGGGTTTAAGAGATTATATTTGTTCAGGAAGTTTTGCTTGCATAGCTTGTCCTTAAAAAAACACAGTTAAAGTACAGTTCTGTACAACTGAATTACCAGAGACTTTCTCAAGCTCACAGTTTCACAGACATGTAAAAGGAGCAACAGAGATCATCAAAGTAAACATCAAACTTTACTTGTGAACACTTCTGAGGCTTATCAAGGATGCTGTCTTTCCTCTGGTACATGTGCTCTTTGTTCTCAACTCTCTGTTCTAACACTCAGTTCTGGTGGAAAGCCACCGCTCCCACCTTGCAGACACAAATACCAGCCCTTGCCATTCAGGCAGAAATGTGTGAAACAGTTACATGTGTGTATTCTGTCCCCAACAACTGTCTTAACAATAGAACAGCCGTCAGGGAATCCACGGACCCACCGTAGTCCCCCACAATGAACAACCCTTTAAGTGAGGGCCTCAGAAGAAGTGGTTTGATCCTTCAAGAAGGTATTGCTCTTTGAAAACAGTTATGTGCATGGTATCGCTTTAGCTGCTCACCAAAAGTTAAATTTTTCATCATTACTTCAAGTAGTGGAGTGCACTGAATTCTAGGCTGCTGGTAATACAGGTAAAACACTCAAAGTATTATCCTGTGCATTATAATATTTCTGTTTCTTTAGACTTCCTCCTCAGGGGTACAGAACCTGAGGATACTTTTACAATATCTTTTTAATCTTCTAAGGCTAAAATATGTCACATTTCAATTATTCGGCATGTATTTTAATATCTTCTGTTGATTTCTGGCAAACCTTAGAAACAAGGGCTGTAGAGAAATCCTGGTGTATTTCTGTTAGGGCTTCAGTTACAGAGAGCTATGGAAGACTGCAGTTACCTTTCACTTGACAGGGTTCCATGAAATGGCAACAGCAAAGAAAAGTCAGTTGTTCCAGTTCCACAAAACAAGCAGGGAAGAAACATCAATCCTTCACTCTTTAAATGTTTCTCCAAAAATGACCCTGACCTAAGAGGGATTTTTAATTATATGCAACATTTGAAAAATAAATAGAAAGCTCAAGGAAAAAAAAAAAATTCTTAAGGATCCTATTTTTTGACAGAATATATGGAAAATATTTATTTTAAGACAGAACAACAGTCACATTCTTATTCACAGCCTTTATCCACAAAATGGAAGACATATTATATCTTCTTACACCACACAGAGGTTAAAACTTCACTTTAAACTGACTCTGAAAAGAGCAATGCTGTGCATGTGAGAGTGTGCTGCTACCAGTCCATACCTTTTAACTGTATTTCTTTCTTAAAGATCAGATTCTTCTATGGTAATAGATGTCCAAAGGTAGTCTTAACATAGGGAGGGAGAGAGAAAATGAATTATATTGCAGGTTAATTGTTTTACAGAATTATTTTACAGAACCCTGTATATAAAGTTTAAGAATGACAGCTTTTAGAAATTGTACTTTCACATTGCTTTGCCTGTTCTGTATACTGCGTTTTGGGATAAGTTAGTGCGAATAGAGGAGATTTTAATCTCTGCATTGCCTCAATAGCATAAAATACTAAGACAGATAAATTTACGAATTCTGACATTTATAGGCTTGTGGTTTTAAAAGTAGGTCATGTAAGGCACAGAAAATGCCCTTTGGCAATTTGGAGTGTACAACGCCAGAGCTTTTCTTCTTTTAGTATAAATATCTTGAAATAATTCTACTGAGTGATAGATTTTTTTAATTCTAGTTTTTATTTCAAATCTTAAGAGACTGATGTCTGCTTCCCATCTGCATTTGGGAATAATTTCATACAATCAGACAGTATTTTCAGTGTGATCATTCATCATGTTCAAGATTGTGAAGTTAGAATTCAAAGAGGAAATGAAAATGTATGTCATAGGAATAAAAGAAAACCTTGATAAAGACTTAATTTTATTTTAAAGAAAATTTCTAACAGCATTAACAGTCAGTCTATCTTTATTTTCCTGATTTGATTTTGCTTAACTCAGATTAAAGAGTCTTTCTCAAAATGTGGTATAAAAAAATGCAGACATGTAGAAGTTGAAACTAAAAGCCATTACCTTAACTTGAAAAGTTGCAAGAATGGCAACAATTTATTCTATGTCACTTTAGATTTATACAAATAGTCCAAATAAACTCTTCTGGTCACTTGAAAACGCTGTGTTCCTTATAAATCGCCACATCACACGAATAACAGTTGGAGCTTTGGAATTTACCTCAGTGGAGCCAGGATTTTAGCACATATCCCATAGTTGTCTAGGGCAGAATGGGAAAATGATACTGCAGTGTTAAATCAGCTGCGAGGCTTAGACACAATTATCTATTATCCCTCTTTATTTTTAAAACATTTACTAATTCTCTGTTTAACAGAAGAACTGCTGAGGGTAGGATTCTTATGACAATAGATTTTGACCAAAAAACTCTACTCCTCTCTCTCATTCCATCTGTCAGACATTTTCACATTGCAGTGAACTACTTGAAAAATAAAATAGGCCATGAACCTTTTCCCTGTACCTATCCAAACCCTTGATTTTACTGTAACAACTACATACTGCAGTTAGGATGGAAAGCATATCACCAGAATGGTAAGTTATGAGCATGAAAAACTCAAGAAGGGCTGAGATTTGAAAACATGCCATTTTCTTTTAGCCTCCTGTTGAATATAACAAGTTTTATGACAGTCCTATCTGAACAACTGATCACCTTTATACTATTTATGTGGAGCACAGTCACAGATGAGCCTTTAAATAAACCTTTGATAAATTCTGCTGAAATTAATATCAGATAGGAAGTTCCTGAAAATGAGTGGAGTCCTGCAAGTTTATGAAGTGTCTGGTAGATATACTGGTTTGGATACAGAAAAGGAAAGGTAGGGAGTTATTGCAAACATGTGTGTGCAGATGACATAAACCTCTTCCCTGTCCTCTCCATTTCTCTGTCTCCCATTATCTCTCTCTCTAATGCTGCTGTGATCAGCCACCTCTCTGTACTTACACAGCAAATGCTTCTTTCCTCTATCCACTTCTGTCTTAATAATTACTTCTTAAAACAGTCTTGTCTTTCTTCATTTACTCATCGGTAGTTCCCAAAGCAGATTATCAATTTTATGTATGAACATCTCTGTTTCTGACTTTGCAGTGCTTGGACCCTGCTCACCACACAGATACGTGTACGTCTAGCTTCAAATATTCAGCCTTGCTGAGCACAATGTGAATACAGATCAATGAAGATGACAATAGGCATAAATATTTGCAGCATCAGAACCCAATATTTCTAACATTGAAATAAATAAACAAACATCCATTTCACATAAGCATGCATACCTACCCTTCTGCCTCAAAATTAAAACCTTCTGGAATAATTACATGGGCGTTAATTATGTTTAGATACACATGGTGCTGGCAGTCAAACTGGAGTCAGGCTAGGTTAAAGATGTCTGTCTTGGTGAAGATGTGCAATATTCTCCAATGCCAATATGGGTATACAGGGTTTTTTAACTGTCTGTTGTAATCCCATCTAAATATTTGCTTTAAAGAAAATTTAGATCGAATATTTCTAGTCTCTTTTCTACATGGTGAGCTATTAATTCATTATTCTTCTAACAGTTAGGGGGGACTATTCTCCATGTGAAAGGTTAACTGGTTTCAGTTTTCAGAACAAATTATGATAAATACCTCTGTCTTTTAAATTTACAAATCTCTGAAGGGAAGTCTAGCATAGACAGCGCCACATTCCAAACATCTTGTATACACTAGCATGACTGTCTCCTGAGATTTGTTCAGTGAAACATTGTGAAGAGCTTCTATTACCTCTGAAATCTGATAGGTAAGTCAGCCATGTGATATGCCTATCATGAAAAATGCTGTCACTTGAAATTATGAAGTCATTATTGCAGCTGCACAAAAGGTTTAATATATACATATTTAAGGTTTCTAAGTGGATTATAATTACAGATGTCAAGCACTTCAGAATTCAGGTTGAACCTGTTCATATTACCCTTACAGGTAATTGAAGATGGTAATTTCTTATTGTTGCAACCTTATTTTATTTCTAATGCCTAACAGACAAAGCAAAATAACATTTTTGACAACTCCTTACGAATGTCAAACATCTGGGTAAATTTGAATTTTAAAAAGTGAATAATTTCTCATTTCCAGTTTGTAAAACATTTGAGGTAATCTCCAGGAAGTATTGAAGTCCTCTTAGCCACTGAACAAGTACTTTAGAAGAGTGTATTTTCAATCTAGCATAAGAATTTCAAGTTGTTTACACATGGAGGATTTCAGTTGCAATCTGGGAGTGGCTTTGAAGAAAACTGATTTTCATGGTAAAGACAACTCAAAAGCATTCTGGGTAAGTACTTATAATATTAATAGCATGAATGAGTTAATGTAGTTTAACCTTTTTAACATCCTGAAATAATATTACAGAAAGCAGGAAAACAAATTCAGTGCAAGGACAATCCAGGTAATATGTGCTATTTTCCTAAGATCTGTAGGATGAAAATTGCATTTTGAAAGACCTAGGTAAATGACCTTCAGCTGTTTTTAGCTATTTTCTCTAACGGCCTTCATTTAAACGATTGTTACATAAAATTTCTACATATTGTGACATTATTTATTAATTAAATAGATATCTGTATATGCTTACCAAGTTATCTCCAGATAACACTACCAAGAAGTTCATCTACTCATCATCTTCCAGACAAATAAATCATAACTTTTGAACATGCTAGATTGCAGATCTGAACCCTGGAATATCCTTGTTTGAACAGACACAGTTCCCCTGCCTTCACTAATAGATTACCTTTATACTAAAATTCATTATGGATCCAGAAAGAGACGACAGAAAATTCTGTTCAAGTTGAACTCATATTATTCAGTATTTTGTGAAGAACTGTACCTACCACTTCTAATCCTCATTAGATGAAAACTTTGCTTAGGAAGAAAATCTGTTCATGTTGAGTTAAATAGTAATAAGGAAAACAATGCACTGGATACCCAGGCGAAGTTCTGAAAATGAAGCCCCCCTCCTTCTAGCATGATCCAGATCTTTTAGCTAACATGACTGTGTTGCCCTATTGTCACAGAAGCCACACAGTCTCAACCCTGAAATTCTCCCTGCTGACTACACCAGAAGTCTATGTTCTTCTCCCCGGCAGATCAGTGTGCCAGCCATCTGAATAACCACTGTGGTGGTGACAACAGGAGTATTTCTTTTCTCTCAGGCAATGCCTGCAGATGTTAAGGAAGTGAAGGACTGGGCTGTCAGGTCCCTGCCATCTAGGGGCTTCAACCCACCTCTTGTCCACTGTAGTAAGTATGTGAGCCACATGTTCGGATCATTTGCATGAGCTGTTTGGTAGCCATGACCAAAAAAGTGAAAAAAAAAAAAGGAAAAGCAGCAGAAGGAAGAGTAGTGTCAGTCTAACTGCTAGAACGCTAAGTCTAGACCTAAGAATGGGAGGGATAGAGCCTTAAAAAGCAACTAGGTGCCTTATGACCAAATTTAGATAGGGTCTATATAATTATGGAATAATTATAAATGTGTATGCAAGAATCCAAAGGAATACAAACAATTCAGATTGTGTATTACATACCCACAGAGTCAAAAATTGTCTCTAAACAATTGATCCTAAAACATAAGGGGAGGAGGGAGCAGAGGGAAAATAAAATGGAGACCTCCACAATCACTTAGTCAAGCCACCACAGGAGCCTCCAGATTGTGTAATTGTAGCAAGACTTAGAAATATAGATTTATGGAGGTAAATTAGTATTTTGTCATTTACATAAATATAGTTATTGTTCAAGGGCAAACATATAATCCTTTAAAATATTTTAGTGTCTCCATTAAAATAAATTTCCTATTATTTTTCCAACAAGGGACAAAAACGTGGCTCTACTTTGACACTAATCTTTCATGCCAAATTATGCAGCATCTCCAATCTCTGATAGATAGAAATTAACAAATAATTCTTACTGTTGTGGACATCAGAGCTAAGGTTTTGCCCGCATTTTGCAAGTTAACACCTTCTACAAAGGTTTGTGACATGGGCAGAAATTGTTTAGTGAGTGAGGGCCAGGTATGAAAGGAAAATTCTGATTTGTCTTCTTCTGAATGTTCAATTTAACTCTTCAGAAAAATGAGTAGCTTGATTAGGGTCTCTATCCAATATGGATACAAGGCATAGTCTCAGGTCAATGGCATCTCCTGATGTTTTGGTTTCAATTTTTTCCTGGCTCCTTCGCCTGGTCTATAACATGTATCAATAGTTTATAAAATTTCTAATCCTTTTATTATTTCTTCCCTTGAATCTGAGGTTTTTCTCTACCTAACTTTAAACAAGTTTAGTAGCTTCTTCACAGAAGACCTACGTTTCATCTGTTTTGAATTTAATTTGTTTAAAAAAAGTATTTGGAAACATATATGCACACGCGTGTATGTAACATCTATTAAAGTAACCTCATGTCATCTTTGACCTGAATTAAATGTTTTAATCATGCTTCAGAACTCGCAGCAATGCAGAAACCACCTTCCTGAAGATGTTTGACTGGATCTCCAGCTAGACCACTGTACAAATTCTAGGGTTCTTCTGCAAAGGAATACTTTTAAAATTAATAGTTTTAGGATCTGAATTAAACTGCAGAAGAGGTATCATAACCCACATCATTCTCTTAAAGCCTCAACTTCTGCATCTTGAAGAAAACTACAGAGCCTTTCCTTTCATCAGAAACTCTCCTAGATGGCATATGTGACCAGGTGCCGGTGGCATTTAGGAAAAAGAGGAACCTGTTGTCTCGACCCTCTCATCTGCTTTCTCAGGGAAGAAGGTCCTTTCTCTTCCCACACTGTCTAGATATTCTCTTTCTTTTCAAAGAAAAATATTATGTCTCACAGAAGTCTATGGGAAAGACATGATTTCACTCTTACTTCTAAGCACTTCACACAGAATCATGGGCACTACATGGAAGTCCAAGCATCGTCTGTAACAAAGCCACCCACGGGAAGGATGAGAGAAGGTTGCCCATGACCTAAAGCAACTTTCATTACTGGGATCTCACTAGTTCACGAAGGTGCTTACAGTCAAGATGCTCAGTTTTCTACACCCTGAAAGAGGTGGACAAAAAAAAGAAGTGGCCAATGTTTCCTTAGATCACTTCACATAAATATTTAACTATATGCAGAAAGGAAGAATAATAGACAGACTGAGTAAGCAGGATACAATCTTTGTCTTACTACCTTGGTCAGAATAGTTCGATTGGAATATGCAGTCCTCAAAACAGGAAGTAATTAAGGAACTCTGATAACTTTCTTAGTTGACAAGCAAGGACAAAATGAAGTCTTTCAAACCTATCAGCAGGAGTGGTTTAAGATAAAAAGCAACTTTGTTTGACAGATCTCATAATCTGTGGATCACCAGTGCAAGTTACTCAAGAGTCTTGAAAGTTAAATGAGAGAGTTTAAAGCACTCAGCTCAGGGTCACGAGTTGTTAAAAGCTCTCTAACTTGAGTAGAAGTATCAAGAAAGGAGAGGCCTGAGTTTAGCAAGCACTGGACATAGATGGAAGCAGATTCTGAGCACTCAAGTAAGACTGAAAAGGGCAGTGGCAAAGACCTGGGAAGAAAGCCTGTTTCTTGAGATGATGGACTCTGCCACAAGCTGTAGAATAAGATATATGAAATATATATAACAAACTATCTTGACAGATGGCTAGCAAATTAGAAAATACTCAGGCATAGATACAACAACTGATGCCACAAAGTTAGTAAAACTGTGCTAAAAATCATTTACAGAAAAATCACAAAGGACAACTCAGTCTCACAGCACAGAGATAAGATTTCTGTGGAAAACAGAGAAACATGCCCTGTCCAAAAGGCATGATATAAAACAGGGCTACAGCTTATCACTTTAAATAAAAACGCAATGATAATAGTAATCACTAAAGTTTAGTTTAATTGTTTAATTTTGTTACATCTTGGCATTTCAGTAAACATCATGCTGGAACACTCATGGTGTTCCCAAGAGTTTTAAACCTTTGTTTCTAGTATTGTAGCTTTAACCATTTTTTTAAAGTCTTTTGAAAGCAACAAAAGGGATTGTAACTGGTGTTATAACAGGAAATGTTACATAACATGTGTCATTGTATATTCATGTTATATGAATTACAACTTTTTTTATCGCCTGCCAAGATACAAGGCACCTTAGGAAATGTATATTGATAAAGTAGATTACCTTGGCCCTAATCCTGCCTCAACCACATATCCCTCAGCCCTGCCTTGAGCTTCATTTTTAATTATGGTTAATAAGTATGGAAGATACAGAATAGTTATGCCATGCAATGCAAGAGTAGGCCTCCCATGGAGTTCAATGGAAACTGTTTGCATATGTCAGAGGACAGAAATTGGCTCAATATGTTTAATAAAAATCCTTTCTTCTGCTCTCTCCCTCTAGGCAGAACCCTGTTTGCAACCCTAGTATCACTCGTGATTAATAATGCACATGTGTTAAAAATGAAAACTGTCTTTCTCTCTATCATGTCTCTGCACTCATCATTAATAATTAAAATCTTCTCCCTCTGCCTTCTTGCCAGTAGCAGATTCTCAACACTGATCCTACTCTTATGAGCCATAAAAAATATATCTAAAGTTAAAATCATCTTCTCCAGCTGTTGAAGTCTTTTACCATCCGGTTTTCATTTTCAGTTCCTGGAAATATTTTGGCGGCAGATGTGACTCCTCCCCTATGCATCTCTCAATCTGAGTGTCACTCCTTTGAGCTGATTTTAAGAGGCTGTTTTAAAGCAGGAACAAACTAGAATATTCAGGAGGTCAAAAGTTCCTCTAACACATGCAACTTGAGCCCTCAGATTAGCAGACTGTGCAAGAGCAAGGTAACCAGGGTAAGAGGCAACCTGGCAAAAAATGGGCAAGATCACAATCTTAATGCCAACCTATATTTTTGCCACATTGCAAACTGCTGTCATGAACTCATGGCTTTTCAGCTGAACAATATTTTTTTGTTGACAAACTCCTCTCTTCCAGGCCATTTGTGACAGGTGAAATGTTGTCAGTCCTACTCTTTTCTGCACTCACTGTTGGTAGCTCGAATACTGCTAAAATAGAATCTTTGAATTTCTGACTATTTCTTCTAGGGTATATATTGAAAAGTAGAGATGGATGATTACTGTTATAAAAATACAGAAAATGTAACTGTTTTGTCAAGTGACCGGACTCCTGAACACAAATGATAGGTGTACTTTGTCCTCCATTCTGGAGAGAATCACAAACCAGGAATTAATGACCTCCTTGGGTGCACAAAGCCTAAACAAGGGCTTGGTAGATGCAGGGCCCTCCGTGGATGTGAGAAGGAGGAATGCTGATCAATGGAACCCAGGGACCAAGAAACAGCTATTAAATCTACCACAGCCAAGAAAATGAAGACTGTTTAAATAAATCAATAAAAACATTTTCATTTAATTTCACCCCGTAGGGCTCAAGGAGTGTATTCTATGACATTTCAAAAAAAACACAAAACACCTTGTGTCAACAGTCAGATTGTGCTGATACTCAACAGTGCTCATATTTAGTAGCAATAAAAGTTACTAAGACCTCATATTTATTTCTACAGTGAGTGCTCTGATTGTAGATCACACAGTTACTTGGACTAGTGTGAAACTAGTCAACACAGGTGTTACATTGGAAACTTTTTTTTAAATGAAGATGTTTATACAGGTTCCAAAAATGACAGTGCTGTCTTACTATGCCATGAAACAAACAAAAGCCAAACTTGCAAACTGAGCCAGGCAACAACAAAAAAAACCACAACAAACATTACACACACACAAAAAGAGTAGACAAAAAACAAGCAAACTGTTCTGCCAGTCTCTAGATTCGCAGAACGAAATATAGTAATGACCTATTAGAAGTTTCTCAAAAGGTGAAGATAATTACTCTTGAAATATTGCCCGGGCAACATTATGAAAAGTGTGAGATAGTGACAGAGAGAGATGCATTTGCTTTGGAAGAATAGGCTGTCTCCATAGGCCTACTCAGATCCAGGAGAGATAGACCCTGAAGAATTCCTGGTTTGCCATTCACGGTTTTTCGTAAGTGATTGTTTGAATGAGTTATAGAATCCAGAAACTGTAGAGTTGCTTAGGTTCAAAAAGACATTTCAGATCAAGTCCATTCCTTTGTTGCAAATAGCATTTTGACCACTGACTGCCAGTCTCCCTATTCTGTTGGGGAAGGGAGCTGTAGGATGCCAGCATGTCATGCGAAACTGGAAGTCAAGGTGGGACCCACATTAAAAATGAGAGAATTACATGAGTCACGTAACCACTTCAGGCCTGAAACTTCATAATGAGGACATAATGAGGAAGAGAAAAAGTCATAGGTACATCCTGTTTATGGAAAAAAATCCTCTATACAGTTCCTTGTGAAAAAAGCACATATAGTAGCTATGAGGGATTGATAACCCTTCTAGGGTATTTCAAATCTATAGTAGCGATGCATAATTCTGTATAAACTTTATTTTGCAGGAGGATTTAAAATACATACAGATTTTTTGAATCCTACTTTTTATATAGGATTCTGTAAACCCATCTGCCCCCCTTACTGCCCAATACACCAGGTTGAACTGCAAAAAGAAAAATTGAGAACCTAGTCCAGAGGAACAGAATTTGTGGTCATTTTGACTGTCTCAAAGGGATTTATTTGAGCTCAGAATTTGGCCCATTATACCAAGTGTAGTGTGTTTGGAAGAGTTCCTGCTGGCTGTCACATACCATATAGCTGTCTGAGCTGAAAACTGCAAACATTAAAATGCATTTTTACTACTTGAACTTTTAAAAATTAATAATAATAATGATCATGTAACATAACAAAGAAAATTGAAATTATTCTCTAAAAATGAAAACCTATTTTATAATCAACTATTTTTTTTTTATTTTGCCTGAGAAAGTTACTTTTATCTTTGTTTTTAGAAACAATATTAAGCAGTCCAGTAATGTTTAGTGCAGACAGCTATTTGAAACTAAAGATGACAAGTCACATTTACTATGCAGTCAACACAATCTCCAAGGAAAGATGCTTCTCATATAAAATGCAACATTTAGTTCAAGTTCCAGGAAGGTGAAGTTTTATTATTGTATTCTTTAAAAACAACATGAACCTTGTAACAATTAGAACTGATTATAATCAAGTTCAAGGTAGGTGACATTTCTCATTACCTCCTCTGAAGTCTTTGAATGTCTTTTGTCTTACATTGGTTTTCTTCCATATGCTTGCCCCAGACTTTACATGGGGATGACATTTAGTATTAGGCAGGTCTGAATGTTTTCATGGTTGAGGTTTTTGTGGTTTTGTTTCCTTGTTTGTTTGTTTGTTTTTTAATGGGATAATTTGCCACTGCACCTTCCTAGGGAAAAAGCCTTACCTCAAGGTGTTGTAGGAAACAGATACCCATCACATGTGCTAGGCTATCAAACAAATATTTTACAAAGTTTTGTTAGTTTTAACACCAATATTCCTCAAAGCCAGTCTGTTGATTTGTCAACAGTTAGCAGTATTATTTTGCCAGTCTAATGGTAGCAAATAGAGTTCCTGACAAGCAGTCTCTACCTTTAAATAAAATTATAAGTGCACACTTTAAGGATATTTTAAGCTTCAGGAACGTCCATTTAATTTTAAAAGACCTGGGGTAGTATTTATACACTCAGTATTTCCACTCTTTTAGGAGTCCCTCACCATAACAAGAAGGGGACACCTGCTGGAAATAAAAATCAAGGACAAAAATAACCACTGGTGGTTTCTGCGAAGTTGTTGCTTGCAATTGTAGGAATCTAACTTATGTGATAATTTAATTCCTACAGCACATGTTCTTTATATTCAATACTGATGTCTGCAAGGTTATTCATCTTGTTCTGCTGCAAAGTGCTCTGATTTAGATTCTTTTTCTTGGGAAACTTTTCAGTGCATTGGGTAAAGGTCCCTCATTTCAAGTCCAAATAAAAGGTACACTTCCTAATCACCATACTCAGCTGTTTTCTGTAAGACTGACACCTAAAATCTTGCTTTTTCATTTAATGGTTATGTTTGTAATAGTATTAGTTCCATTTATAGATATAAGCAGAAAGTATTATTTCAATGAAGTAATTTTTTATATCCTGGAAAATAACTTTGAAAAAAAAAGCAGGCGGGATATACGCAGGGTAAAGAATAACAATTTCAAGGTACATGGAGATTCCAAGAAAACCAATTTCCAACATCTGGCCATTTGCTCTGAAATAACAAAAAATAAATTAAAGTTACACTAGTAAGGACAATAACACATTAGCAAACATGTAACAAATAAAGTACATTATTTTGCTGATGGTGACAGTTATTTTATAAAGAGTTCACACATCCTAATTTTCGGTAAAGCAGATTCTTACTGCACAGTTTACATCACTGTTGATGCATTTTGAGGTAATGAAATAGTAAAACTCTTGTTATTTAAGTTTCAATTTAGTAAATACATACTTTACACAATGATTTGGAATACCCACAGATTTAAATCTGAGCTCAAGCTCAAGCACTGTTACGAGTTAGCCTTTATCAGAAAAGCAGTAGAACCGAGGAGGAGGAAGTTAAATAACAAAAGTGTTTGAAGATTTTTTTACATACTTTATACAAGGCAGACATGAACGTGAGAGCTCTTGATTTGCTTGCTTCTTCAGTAATCCTTTCATGATCAGGTGCAAGATTAGAAGTGAATACTATGAAAGCGGAAGTTAGCAATAGGATGTTATTCCATTGAAGATAACATGTTTTGTCAGCTTATTGAAGTTCATTACATTGTATCCTGAATTAATACAGTTCACTGAGGCAATCAGAAACAAAATAATGAGATTTATTTTGGTTTTCCCTAATGTGTATAAAGGATGAGACTAAATCTACAATTTAATCACAGAATCATAGAGTCATTTTGGTTGAAAGAGACCCTCAACATCATCAAATCCAACCATAAACTAAAACCTAGCATCAAACCATGTCCCTAAGAACCTCATCTATACGTCTTTTAAACAACTCCAGGGATGACGATTCAATCACTTCCCTGGGCAGCCTCTTGCAGTACTTCTCAACCCTTTCTGTGAAGAAATTTTTCCTAATACCCAATCTGAATCTTCCCTGGCACAACTTGAGGCCATTTCCTGTCATCCTATCACGTCTTACTTGGAGGAAGAGACCAACACCCTCCACACTACAACCTCCTTTCAGGTAGTTGTAGAGAAGGAGAAGGTTTCCCCCTCAGTTTCCTCTTCTCCGCGCTGAACAGCCCCAGTTCCCTCAGCCGCTCCTCATCAGACTTGTGCTCCAGACCCCTCACCAGCCTTGTTGCCCTTCTCTGAACTCTCTCCAGCACCTCAATGTCTTTCCCGTAATGAGGGGCCCAAAACTGAACACAGTATGAAGTAGCTATCATGCATCGTGAGTAGAACTGAGATGCCAGTGTCCAAAACTCAGATTGGGACAATATGCTCCACTGCCTGTCACAAATCCAGATGTGTTTGACCTCCATTGGGCTGAGGTCCTTGGGACCTGCTTGATGTGTCAACCTAACCAGACCCCAGCAAGGCACTTCTCCAGCCCAGAGGATCAACCAAGTGAGTACCTTTGAAACACTCTTAGCACATATATCTCCGAGCAGAGCAGGTCTTCCTGTGCAGTCATTGCCTTCTCTTTATCACAGTTAGTAGAAAATAAAGTAGTATTCGGGTGTCTTGCTTTTTATATACAGCAAAGAAAAGTTGCACCCCCAAAGTGAGACATCAGACTTCACACCTCTGCAGGAGGGATTTCAACCTTTGCCACCTGCTCTCCAAGGCAACATCCTGGCAGGAGACTCTGTGAGGCAGGGGAAGATTCATCAAGCTGGCTCCAGCTCCAGAGCAGCTTGTGTATTTCATATGAATCAATTACAACCATGGTTGCTTCACAGCTTCTTTTGATGGGGCTGTATTCATATTTATATATTTGTGTATTTTTAAATATGTAAACGCGACGCTTGTTACATATGCTGGGGAGAAAACACTGAGAAGCTACCTTTTTTGAAGCGATCAGAAAGGCATCTTAGTGAACAAGGCTAAAAAGACATTTAAAAAAACCAGGGATTAAGGAGTTCTTCCACCACTGTAAACAGTACTTACACGCTAGCTCTAAAGACATGGTTCTTATTAGTCCCAGCAAAACATAAGATTTAACAAAAAACAAAACAAAACAAAACAAAACAAAACAACTATAACATAAAACACAGAATTGATTTAAACCAGTAACACAAAGTATGCACTGAGTCAGTACAATCCTAGCATTAATGAAAATGTTTCAAGTGGCTGCTGTTAACACTGAAGGAATAGTCCAATTTTCACTCTACTGATTGTTTCTTTATGCACACCCAATGATGCAAAGTCTTTTCAAGAGCAAAGCACTTTAAAATACTTCTACCGAGCCACAGTTATATTAAAACCTCTGAGGATAACTAAAAAGTCATATCCCAAACCCTTTTTTTCCCAGTTAATGTTATGCTTATTTAACATATTTCAATTTAAAACCTGAAAGGGAGCAGTTTCTCTACACTGAGCAGATTCCCATTTACTCTTATCCAGAGAGTATATACCTGGAATATATCATTCACTCCCACCTTTTCTGTTGCTATAGATAACATAAGCTGCAGTGGGGGAATCAACTAAGATAAAAACGTCAGTGCAATTTTTAATTCAACTTTTAAAAGCAGTTGTTGCTGGGAACCTTTAAAACTCTAAGACAACCTCAATTAAAAAGAGAAGTCTGAATACTACATACAGGTTTGTTTGTTTTCCCACAAATTTCAGTAAACTAAGTCCTCTGAATAATTTTCTTAATATTTTTAAAAGATGTGTTACACAGTGGTACTGTACAATGGAAGAGGAATTATTGTTTCAGATGAGGTGTGTTGAAAGACCTAGGATTGACGCAGTTGGCAGCCTTGGAGTTTGCCTTCTTATTACTACCATCTGTGTCAACTTCAGTAACCATTACAAAGAAAAAAAAGCAGGAGTGCTTTCTTGTGTACGTGACCCTGTTTACGTGCAGACCTTCAGTATCTGTAGCTGAGACTGGAAGCATGCTCATTCTCCACTAAACATAGTGAGAGATTACAATGGCCAGATAGCAGTTCTGTTTATCAGCTTGTAAACAAAATTCAGTGATAAAATTGTGCTTTTCTACTTTTCCATAAATCTTTCCTCTGGATTTTTTTTCCCTACCAACTGTCATGATGCTGATGAAAAACAATCTCTTTGCCTTTTTGAACCTGATGTCTCTTACGACAGCAATCTTTTATAAAACCTAAGAGAGCAGTAGAGTAGTGCTTTAAGGTTTTTTTGGGATTTTTTTTTTTTTTTTGTAAAACAGAATCATGCCAGCTGAAAGTAAGAAAAGAAAAACTGCTGCACCTAATATGTGAAACAGTTGGCTTATAAATAGGCTTGGAAGCAGCCTGAATTATTTCAGGGAAGTTAACTGGACTGTAACCAACTGCAAGTTTAATATCCAAAAGAATACTGCTGATACTGGTTTTTTAGATTCGTTTACTCAGTTTGTAAGAAGATGACATAATTTGAAGTCTTACTGGGATAATTGCTGAAGGGTAATTTGTATGCACCTTTCAAACTAGAATTTAAGGAGGTATAACGCAAGATATACCTAACCCTGTCCTGCTTGCCGATATTCCAAATGTGATCATTTTTCTTCCCTAGCTTCAAAAACTTGGGTTCAACTCCCCATAATTTCATCTTGCGTACAATCAACCTTCGACAGAAGAGTTAATGGTCAAGCAAAGGTTAGGTAAATGGGGAACTGTGAGAGCTGATTGTCACATTAGCACTTTTTTTTCCTTTCTGTTACAGTGTTATCTGTCCTTTCTGTCTTTCCCATTACATTCTCTTATAATCAATCCTCAAAAGAGGACTGATGTTTCTTTAACATAGTGAATACTTGTACTCCTAGAGAGTTACTTAGGCAATACTGAAACGGAGGGTGCAGTGGTGGGGGAAGGAGAGTTATTTTTATCTGAATTCCATTCCCACCCAGAAGAAAGAATCTGATGTGTGTGAGTTCAGAAGGGGCATCCTCACATTGCAGAGTAATCTCCTGCTACAGAGTAATCTCCTGCTGCAGAGTAATCTTGCATTATGGACCCCAGTTCTTAATGGGGCAAATTGTTTCCTGTCGCACCCAAATCATTTTTCCAACAGCAAATATTGCTGGGTGTTTCACAGAAAGAGAGAAAAAGTGACCAATTTTAGATGTGTCTCAGATGTGACTGTATGGTACATCATAAGAAAATTCTTGTAGTAAAAATGCTGGTAAAAACCACTAGTAAAGACAGTATTATTTGGCTCTCCAATTCAGATATGTTCAGGTATATATTGTGGTGGTTTAAACCAGAAGACAGCTAAACACACAAGTGTTCGCTCACTCCCCACCCCCCTGGTGGGATGGGGAGAGAATCAAAAGAAAAGGTAAAACTTGTGGGTTAAGATAAATATATTTTAATAAGACAGAAAGGGAAAAGTAGCAGTAGTAGTAGTAGTAGTAATAATAATGGAATATATAAAATAACTGATGCACAATGCAATTGCTCACCACCCACTGACTGATACCCAGCCAGTTCCTGAGCAGCAGCCCCCAGGCTTTCTCCCTAGTTTGCATACTGAGCATGATGCCATATGGTATGGAACATCCCTTTGGTCATTTGGGGTCAGTTGTCCTGGCTGTGTCCCCTCCCATCTTCTTGTACACCCCCAGCCCCCCTCCACTGGCAGCACAGTACGAGAAGCTGAAAAATCCTTGAATTGATGTAAGCACTGCTTGGCAACAACTAAAACTTCAGTCAACATTATTCTCATTCTAAATCCAAAGCACAGCACTGTATCAGATACTAGGAAGAAAATTACTTCTATCCCAGAAGAAAACAGGACATGTGTATGTATATATATATATACATACTTTATTTTAACGTGACCATTGACTTTGGTGAATAATTGGTGAAAAAATATGTCTATATAACAATATGTTCAGAAAAATTTAGATGAGCCACAGTTCCATTGAAATGGCAGTGTTACTTCCTAATCAAGGTGCACACTCTACTTTAGTAATTTAAGTCCTTTTATAAAAGGGGTTTCCTTTGATTTCTAAAAGCTCTGTTATTTCTACAAGGACATTAATGAACAGGAACTACCAATGAAGAGCACAAGGAGCACCTAATTTTGCTTTTGCACATGTGACAGACTGAACTATTTCCACCTCAGGAGACCTGAAACTAATGAATATCAAGTACCTGTAAAATATCTGTGTAAGAAAAGGGAAGCACATCCTTTGAACCACACTTCAGCTTCATCATTTCAAAAATACATACTTTGAAAAAATTACATTTTTTGTTGCATTCATACATTTCAGAATAGATATAGCAGAACATGAAAACCAGATGACACACAATGCCTATTCGGAAGGACAGAATTCTGAATTTGACAGTTAACTTTGGACTTACCTAGTGTTTTACAGGTGGATTTGCTTGGCTACTGTAAACCTTTATTAAGTAGGGAAAAATGAGACTTGGAGAAGTTACACAAAGCCCATCATGAGAGGGGAAGAAAAAAAAAAAAAAGAAAAAGAAGAAGAAAAAGAAAACAAAAGTCTGAGATCCAAATATTAAACCAGGAATGGAACAGGGAATATTGGCTGTCAATAAACATTTCTGTCTCTCAAAGTAGCACTTGCCATTCAATAAGTCTAAAACACAGACATCTGTTTCAAGTGTCTCTGGATCTTCAAAAGGCAAGTCCAGTAAATGACAATGCAAAGTATTATATCTTCAGATCCACTGTGTATTATCCGAAGATTGTATCTATTTTGTGTTTGGTTTCATGTTCACATATTTTATCTTTTCTTTTTTTTTTTTTTTCTGTACAATGTTCTGAACTCCCATTCCCCATTATCACATAAGAATTTTTAGCATTATTTTGCCATAATAGCCATTCTGACTGAAACACTTTTAGAACAGGTGCTAGAATCTGTTTAATAAGGAAAGAAGTCCTACCAAGGAAACAGAATTTCCTCCTGAGTCCACTGTTTTATTTTTTGGCATTGCTTTGTGGTAACTCTTGTCTCATTACTGTGTGTCAGAGGCATATGATGAATCTCAGCATTAGCCTGACTATGAAAAAAAAAAGGGTAATGTCTTCTTTTTTGAGCAATGACTGTTCAGACTGTGCTTGATATTTAACAGAGTAACCATCCTTTCATGATGTTTCATTAACCTTAAACAATGAGGAAAAAATGCCTAGAAATGTACATTTCATTCATAGGTGTGGTGATCTCTGGGAGGAAAAAAGAAAAGAAACATTTCCAGTTCTGTAAATCAGCCTGACAGAAGCAGATGGAACTATATCCTACCTCTGATAAAACTATTATCTCCATTGTTAGGGCATTTCAGGACATCTGCATAGTTGAATATTATTTTTCTGGTATGTCTAATGCGGTGTTTACAAGGAAAAATCAGAAGCACCTTGCATTGCTGTGCTTGCCCCAAGCACTTATACAGATCTAGTAGCAAACATTTGACAAGTGCTTGTCCATGGGTGACATTATGGGAAACTCTGCTCTCATCTCATGGTGGGAGGCTCAGCAGATATCCAAGATAAAAGCTAGAGTAATTATGGCAGGCTTTGCTAATGGCACTCCCTGTGAACCCTACTAAAATAATGGACAGTCACAGGAAAGTTGACACAGATCCTTGGAAAGCTTCAATCCAAGACACCAAGCTTTGTAAAACTGTGAGTTTTGAAAGTCCCCTTGGAGAATTCAGCTACCAAAACTGCTGCTGCTGCTTCTTCCTCCTCCTCCTCCCCTTCTTCTTCTTCTCCTTTCTCTTCTTCCTCCTCTTCTTCTTCTTTCTTTTTCTTCTTTTTCTTCTTTTGCTTCTTCTTCTGCTGCTGCTGCTGCTTTTGCTTCTTCTCCTCCTGCTTCTTCTTCTTCTACATCTATTTATTCTTACTCCCTGTTTGCTGCAAAGACTGTGGTTAGTGCAGGTCATGCAGTGGATGACCACCGCCATCTCAGTCAGCATTTCAAACACGGTCTCAAGAGTGAAGCAGTATACATCTCCCCCACCTTACGTTCACATATTATTCTGTTTGCTCTCTTCTCCTTTGCTTATGTCAGGGTTGTCCATTGACACCTGATAATTGCTGGAAATCAAATTATCTTCAGGAGAAATTCTACAGTTCTCTTCCACAGTGGATCACTCAAATAATTTAGAATTTGATAGGAATGGAAAAACTTTATATCCGAAGTGGATTTAAAGTAGTATTCCTGTCCAAAGAAGACTGTTCTTCTTTTCAGACGAATTCCCGGAAATACTACATACCACATACTCTTCGTCAATGCACTATTTACTACATGCTCTTCCTTGCTATGTGCAAAGCTGATTTCACTGTTTAATAACTTCGATAATTAAAATCCTAGGACTGTTTCATCAGTCCATATTTCCATATCAACAATCTACATCCCAGAGAATCCTCTACTCCTTTTCAAGTGTTTTTTTGCTTTCTTGATGAAAATAAGTCCTCAGATAACCCCCAGTTTTCTTCCCTTTTCCTTGTCTGGAGGCAGCTTCAGAGCTGAGAAATTTCCCATTTTCTGGCTAAGACACCTTGCCCCTAGAGTAAACTCACATGCATATGGATCTCCTAGAGAACAAGAAGCAGAAAAATGGTAATAAAATGTCTCTGAAAGCTCTTAAAGAAAGAGAGGTCTGGCATAAAATTCTGCTGAGTTGGAAGCTGCGGGTAAGAAGCAGATGATTTTTTTTTAACAGATAAGCAAAAAGATGCAAGCATAAGAATAGAGGATACACCAACATGCAATAGTACTGCTTGACTGAGTGTTCCTATTATAAGTATTTGTAACGATACATAATATCAATGTAGTAATGACTAAAGGAAAAAACACAATGTACACATGCAAAGCCCATTATTCTTTAGATACAAACTTGATGATCCTTCCTTTACTTCTTTGCCTACATTTCCCAGAACATCTTTGCCTATCTACATTTCTTAAAACTCATATCTAGATTGTCAAACTGCATTCCAAACAGCAAAAAAAAAGAACATTGGATGATCGCATAAATCTATTTTGAATTGCACAACCAGACCCAGACACCCTCATTTGAAATACCAGGTCTGTATATCATGCAAGATATTGCTGAAACTTTGAAAAAAGAAAAAAAAAATGCTACAAAGGTAATGATGTAACAGAGGATCTTTTTTTTTTTCTTAAGAGAACTATAAACAAATTTATTGTATCATCAAAAGTAATTAATATGTAGTGCAAGGCATTTTAAAAAGAGATATTTTGTAGAAAATTTTGACCTAATTCTAGTTACTAGGCTGCGAGTTATCTCTCTCCAGAGATTCCTCACAGGTCTTAAATGATTTTTAGAAAGTGTAGAAGTGTCATATCATCATTCAGCACAGGTGTCAATTTTGTCAACTTAGAAGTGCAAATTCCATTTGAGAGAATATCCATTTCTCACATTTTTTGACAGATTTTTCTTTTTTTTTTTTTATAAAGGAAGTAATTTTCTTCTCTCTTTTTTTTTTTGAGGGAGGAACCACATCCATATAAAGAAGTAGTAAATAAATTAAAAAGGAAAATTTATTCATAATTGTGCACTACTTTAGTTTCCATTATGCACATTTTACAAGCATGCTCCTGTACATCTAACACAGAATACTGAGAAATTTTATGAAAGACTAAACCTTAAATTGTAACAGATGTAACAGATGTAACAAAAACACTGCTCTAGATGTTACTAAAAGAAATGCAAGATTGTCATGGGACTCTCTTTCTATACAGATTTGACTCTTCTAAAATTTTTTAATTCCTAAATTAATTCTTTTTTTTCCATTCTGTTATTGTGGTTTCTGATTCCCCCATTAGCTCTGTATGAGAAAGAGGGAAAAAACATGTCACTCTCTCTTAACTTTAGACACTTTCCTTATTTTCTCCACAGAGTGGGCATTTGTTAATGCTGCCAGCAATCCTGCTCATCAGAATTAGCTAAATGGTACACAAGAGAAGTAAATACGGACCATGAGATGAGTAGGTGGGAAAACGTGTTGTCCTGCCACTACCCAGACTATCTCACTAAATACACACTGAAAATAAACATTTAATGGTGGACTAGGTAGGTATACAAATGCCAATGTGCCTTTTGTCAGCCATGGTCTCTGACTCACCTGTAGGTTAATTACAGATCATTTGTTTGTGCTGATAATTATTACATCACACATTTCTTCCATCATAGAAATAGCAATGGGGTTATTCCCTGAAAGGTAATTAAATTACACGTTTCCCCATGTTAAGTATACAGTAATCTAATCTACTATCCTAAGGTGCCTCCTATGAATATATTAAAATCAATATATTAGTTTTACTTCTCAGAAGGAGGAATCTTAGTATACCATACAAGTAAAAGTACCTGGGCTGGTACTCAAACATGTAGCTGTTCAGACTGGTCTTGTGACAGTCATAGTCTGGCTTTTGAACCGTACTGATTCCTCCTGAAAAAATAGTTATGAGTAGTTCACCATTTTAATCATGTGTTATTCAAGGAAAGTCTAGAAACTTGAAACTGGAAAAGCAAATATTTATTTATTTTGGTCATATAGATATCTTTATCATTGGGAAAGGTCCAAACTGACAGACTGTTCCTCAGAGCTCCTATTATTTTAACCTACAGAGTATATGAAAATACGCTGGAACTAATCACTCAGATGTTTTATTTACCTGCTGAATAAAGTTATAATACAGTTTGGTGATGTCAAAAATCAATTAGTATTCTAGAAAAATTAATAATAAGCAAAGACTGAATAAGTTATCTGTCCTAGGTAACTTCTATTTAATTTTCATGACTTTTTCATTTTCTTTTTGTCTGTAAGATGGTGACACATTCAAATAATCTCAAGGGTTTCTCCTGGCTTTTTTCTTTGTTTGATAAATCATTCCCTCTTTAGGCTAAGTACACACCCAGAAAACTGTCTGTTGTTATATACAAATATACGGTTCATGTCATCACTTTTCTTTCGATGTGTTCAATTATTTTCTAAACAAAATTAGTTTTGTGAATTAACCATCAATATGATGCAATTCGTATCATTTACAGAGACATCCACTAGTCCAATTTATATTTTCTTAAAGTCCATGACTTAAAAGTATCCTTCAGTCAATAAGTGAGAGAATTCCAGTATTTCAAACAACACTGAAATAAGGTTTGCTACTTAAGGATACATTACAAACAGAGTAATTGCTATTTTTCTGCCTAAATCACTGTTTTCCCTTTGGTGCTACTGAAAGGAGAATAGGTAACTGGGCTGGGTAGACCCATTTAGCATCTTGGCACTGTAAATCAGGTCAAGAAATGAAAGAATCTGAAGTGAAACTAATTCATTCCACTCCTTCTGTCCATGTAACCACTGGCATCCCTTTGCATTTCAGGACTGTTATCAGTTTTAATAGATGTCAATTGGGCCTAGATACCCTCGCAAATATTTGACTCTAAGTGCAAGTTCAGTTCACAAAGATCATTAAAACATTCATAAACCAGAATAGAATCCACTATTGGAGGCTTATCCAGTTCAGCATTTTCTCTTTTTGTCTCTCCCTACTGATTTATAATTTAAACAAAGAAGGGAACAGAAGCCTGGAGCATCCAGATTTTCTGGATTTAAACCAGAACCAACTTGGATTTCCCATTAACTGCTGTGTTATAGGGTCATCCCCCAACAGTGTCCATGAAGAGGGATAAATAGTATCTATTGATGAATTAAGACAAATAGGACAGTGGGTTTTAACTAGAAAAGGTATCATAGATTTTAGAAGGCCTAAAAGTAAGAAAAATTCCTTTTAAGCTTGAAAGAGTTAATGGATTAACTAGCCCATTTGTACAAAAAATGTATTCTTGTCACGGAAATAAGAGGTGGAGTGCTCATGCCTTTGCGTATCACTCAGCGATTACACCTCAGGAAGTATTATCTCAGCTGGTTTGGGCCATCCCACTTCCGAATGGCACTTCCTCTGCAACCTCCCATCCTTTCCCTGCTGTTTTATGTGGAACTCACCAGCTCTGGCACTTTCTTTATTTATTTCTCCCTGAGGGCACCAGCAGTGATTGAAGTAAACAGCGTGGTCTCATTTCCAATGTACATGCACACCAGAGAAAAGGCTGGAATCTTGGCTTCCTTCATGGAGGCTGCTCCCTGCCAGACTGTGAATACAAAGACACTTCAAAGAACATTTTGGTACTGTCGGAAATTCCCAGTTTGAAAGAGTCTCTGGCTTTTAAAACACTGGTACCCCTAACAAACAAACATTTCTCCATTTTTACCCCCATATTGAAGTCTGCAAGCTGTTCTTAAAGCACAACTAAGTGAAAAAAAGAAAAAAAAGTATCTGGACTGTTGTTCTAGACATTCAGTAATTAAAATGGCCTAAAGGAGGACTTTTGCAGCTGGATGTAAATTGAAGCAGGCCTGAGCCTATACCAAAGTATGCTGGGGTAGAGTATGCCAGGATGTTGAAGGTAGCATTCGGTCAATTTTGTCCTTCTGTCTCACATTTTGTACCATGTGGAATTTGGCTGGATCTACCCAAACAATTTTGTCATCAGCTGGTTGCAGCCCACTGCTTCTTAGATGAGTTTCAACAAACCCCAACCTGATTTTAAAACAACTTCTGGCTTTATACCAATACTGGCACTCCTTCCTTCCCTTGTAATATGTCACAAACAACAGCTACAAATCTAAACATCAGTACAGAAAGTTCACAGATTTGTTTTTTATTTTGGTCGTTCCATTCTACAAGTGTCTGTAGGATGAAGTTTTAAGAAAAATAGCCTGGGTGTGTTATGGAATGCACTTGAACATAGTAACAAATATATTTTTTTATAGTGTCTGCTGGAGTTACTCTGAGGTTTCTTGTTGCTTGGGCGTCATCCACTAAAACATTTTGAAAATATAATAATTTCTAAAGAAAATGTAATTTAGTGCAGTGATACAGTCATTATTTTCATGTTGAGTTTACAAATCATTTCCCAACACATTCCATGTTTCAAAGTAATATTTAGCATATATAAATGTTTCGTGGTGTTCTATTTTTGTATTATGCTTCTGTGTTGAAAGTGAACACTGTTCTCAGTTTTTATCTATATGTGCAATACTATCTCAGATTAAACATATTAGGTGAGGAAGAGCCACAAAGTTTTGAAATAAATATTTCCAAACAGATCCTTAATCTTGAGAAAATTAACGGGTAGTTCTTAATAGATCCCACTAAACAAATCAGTTATATGGTTGTGAAATGACATCTAGGCTAAATACGATTAATTCAGTCTTGTTTATCTTTGAATAATTCATGGGTAAATACGGAATCAAGTCTGCTCCATAATCCTAAACATAAGACAAATACATCAGCAGTCTTTCACTAAAACTGCAGGCTGCCAGATGACATCAAACACAGAGGTGGTAGGGTCTTCAGTTTGCCAAAAATATTCTTGAGAGAGGATGGCTATGGCCTCAGTGCTCTTTTCATATCTATACAAACACCTCCTTTCCCTTCAAACTTGACTAGAACTCTGTGAAGCACAAAGTTATGTCTGTTCAGATCTAATTGTACACTAAGGGTCTTTAATAATTCATTTTCCTAGTCAAGCCTGCAGGGCAACTGTAAACCAAAAATGTTGGTGGTTTGGAGGTTCAACTCTAGGTCCAATATCAGAGGAAAGGACCTGTACCTAATCTAAGTTGCATCTCTGAAAGATGTGCTCACATCTGATATTAAAAAGCCATGTTGGTTTACTCACTGTGGCCTACTATAATGGTATCAGGTGGAGTTTTACATTGATAGATGTGGAAAACAACGTTCAGACATAAAACATAGGGATTTAGATGTAACCCTTTTCATTTAGGCACAAAGACTTGCATTGTTTTAAGAAACTGAGCTTACCTTATTTCTGACTTAATTGACCTGTGTTTGAAATGTTACCAAAGAACTTCTGTGTCAAAAAAAAAAAGAAAGAAGAAGAAGAAAAAAGAAAAAACAAACAAAACCAAAACAAACAACCAAAACTGTTCACACAGTGCTGCACCCTTCCATTCCAAACAGGACTGCCATAAAGAAAGGAAATTTATCTCGAAAGGGATAGAGAGGAGGGGCGGGGGAAAGAATTTTTTTTTTGGATGAAAGTGCACTTGCCTGGTTTTAAACAGCTTAACTTTGATCCAACCTTCAAAACCCCAGTGCTTTTACAGTGTCTCTATTCCTCTTCTTTAATTCTACTTCACAGTCAGGGCACCCTGCCAACGAGAGGAGAAGAGCTCAGCACACAGTTTCAGTGTTCAGACTTGGAAACTCAGACTTTCATCTCTCAGAATGTGACCTACTGAAAGAAAATTTTGAGCTGATCATTTGTAACATAACCAGAAAAACAAACACATTGGCAGATACCAGGAGGAGGAGACTCTCTTGTACAAAAGAAACAGCACTAATACACAAGAATTGTATCCTAGAAATTAATGAGAAAGAAAAAACGCTGCACAGTACTATTTCTTGGGCTTTCTCATGTGGAGAAAGAAGCTGCTGTCCTGACGTAGGCTTGAGGAATGGCTTACAAAATATGAGTAGATTTGTGCTTGCAGTGAGTTTAAACCGCCTAAAACTTCATCATTGCACATTTGGAAACTGGACTTCTGTGTTCAAAATGTATATTTAGAAACCAGGAAATATTATACATTTCCTGGCAGCAACATCATCTTTTCTTTTGCTCATAAATATATTCCTCCAAATTCAGACACAGTGACTGTAAAAGCTGGTGTCACCCTTTAATATTAATGCCAGGAAAGATGATCATGTCAAAAAATCCCTCTGTTTGTCAATTTGTTTGTTTTTCGTAGAGTACTGGATTCTCAGCCCAGCTCCAGAGCTCCGCCAAAGCAACAAAGTAAAATCAAAACCCCCAAAACTGCATGAATAATTCCTCTTCATTTGTTGTTACAGAACGTCAATTATCAACACACACAGTTTTAGTTCTCTGAAAATTAAAATCAAATATCTGTTTTTATTTGCTTCTTAAATCTGTGAAATGCTTTGACTGACCTTTCCCAGTATTCCTGCCACCAGTATTGCCACTTGTTGCACTAATGGCTGCAGCAGAACTATCTGTAAGCCAATGAAATAATGAAATAAAATGAAGGCTTGAAACCTGCTTGAAGACAGTTCTTGATGAAAAAACTTATTCCTAGATCAAAATTAATGTCTTTTTTCTTCAATACTAAAAGCCAAATGTGGTTAGGAAACAAGCAAGCAGGCTGTCAGATATTGCAAGTAGCCTGCAAGATTCACACAGGGTTTTATTGGCTTCAGCAGCATGGCCTCAGACATTTTGAGATGACAGTTAGCACTGCACATTGCCAGCTTACAGTTTTGTAGACCCTTAGCACTCCACCTTCTCCCTTTGAGACCCAGCTTTTACTCAAATAATTTTTAAGGCACTGTGTGTGGCAGCAGGGCACCAATCTGAAGCTTCGCTGACAACTATCAGTCTAGAAGAAACATAATTTGAATATGTAAATACATTTTAAGGGGCTTATAAAAATTGGATTATAAAATATAAAGTCTATTCCCTATATGCTTTACAGTAGAGAAGGAGAGAAGTGTGTGTGTGTGTGTATAAAAATCGTCATATAAATAAAACTAATGACACTTTAGGCTTAAGATTTATGTAATAGGCAAATTACACATGACAGAAAAAAGTTTATTCTCTGAATTCCAGATCTCCTCCTTCTTGGAGCACACGAAAAAAAGACTAGATGTTTGCACATTTTATCATAAGAAGTGTCTTGGAAGACAATTTCATTTTATTTTTACTCAGCTTTTTGAGACAACAAAGCCATTGTTAATAACACTAATTATAAATTGTTTATGTGCATTTTATATATACAGCAGCAATCTATGTGTCATCTTTACTATTTGTTCAGACTGCAAATAGGAAGTCCCATATTTGCTTAAAAGATGGAACTATCTGTTTCAGCGTCAGAAAAATCTCTTGAGAAAGTTTACCAACAATTCAACCAGCTGTTCTTCAACTACATTACTTAGCAACTAACTTAACATGTAATTTAGAAGTAGTCTTTAATTTAGTGGCATTCAGGAAACTTGCTAGGACAATAATCTGTCTAGTCCAATATACAGAAGCTTACTGTACTAGACACTAAAGCAAACACTATGACAAACTGCACTGCCACATAACGTGCTGAAACAAGTAATGATAAATCCCCCAAGTTTTTATTTATCTTCATGTTTTAGAGAGAAATTAAGATGTGTTTTTTCTCAGTTCTAAGGCCTTCTATTCATTTGCACAATGAAAAGTTTTCTAAGTTTTTAATTTAGGTCAGAGTAAACTCTTAATGGTGTATTGAACCAAGATGAGGCTATTAAGCTTCCTCTCTCATTTCCTAAGCCAAGAGCCCTGGCTCAGTGCTGTCATTATAAATTTCAAGTTCCAAAATTAGTAAGTGGTAAAGGTGAAAAAGGATGGAAAAACAACACACCCATCATTCATTATTCATGGAGTGAGATCTAATATTGGATGAGAAAACTAACAAGCACTTTATACCTAGAGCTGACTCGACTGCTTCTACAAAATGCACAGAAAGGGCAATTTACATTAGAGCTACAGCAAAGATAGCTCCCACCCTATAAGCAAAGCAGCTCCCTCTTTGCCTTAGCATGCAGAGCTGGTGACTTCAGCTGATGAGGGACCTCTACCAGATCTCTGCAGGGAGACACCAGGAGAAACTCTGCAAGTGCAGGTATCAGGTGTTAATACAACAGCAGCTCACTTGCTCAAGTGTCTGGCCAACACCAAAGCTATTAATTCACAGTAATGGTAAAATGTCCCCAAGCAAACTTCTTCTTCCTGACATTGAAATATTTTAACATTTTTTTGACTTAAGACAGCAGTTCTTTAGTAGTAGAAATGAAGCATTCAAGCAAAAGGAATATTACAGTTTGTTTCTTGGTAAGCAACAATATATTCTGGGAAAAGTTAGTGGGTGTGATGGAGGCCTTTTCCTAATCTAGAAATGAGATTTTGTAATCTGAAGTCCTTTCTTCTTACACAATAAACAGGCTTCATTAAAACAACAAGTGAAATCCATTAATTTCATGCTTTCCTTACGTGCTGCTTGGCTGCATTCCTTTGCTTTTATCATGA
This sequence comes from Patagioenas fasciata, assembly GCF_037038585.1. Classification (NCBI taxonomy): domain Eukaryota; kingdom Metazoa; phylum Chordata; class Aves; order Columbiformes; family Columbidae; genus Patagioenas; species Patagioenas fasciata. The sequence continues at coordinate 90,178,900 of NC_092520.1, forward strand.
GCAGTAATTCCGTCTCATATACAGCTCTCTTCAGCCAGTGAGTTTCCACATAACTATTGTGGGACTTGAGTGCTGTTTAGCATGGAACTAGCATCAGTTTACTCAGCTTAAAATAACATTTTGCTAGAGTTTAATAATTGTAGTCAAAGGATGTTTTCTTTGTATTTCAGGTAGTAAAGTATTAATTTTTCTTCTTTATACTTGAGGGGAATTTTAAAAGCTAGGTTCAGAACAAGCTAATCCTTTGTGTTGCTGGGAAGATCTGAGGTCTGTTTAAGAAAAGAAAAAAAAAAAAGAAACCCACCATTCAAAGTCTTCAAGACTCTAAGTCATACCTGTACTGTCAGAGCTGCAGCTTAGTACAGAGCAGAGAGAGTAGAGAACAGGAGGCAGCCCATAAAAGAACCATTGTATGGGAAGCAGCAGTATACAATTATGCATTTATGGAGGATTGACTGTTCTCTCAATTTTTTAATCAAGCTTTGTCTCAAAGAACGGTCAAATATCCAAGCTGCACCTTCTCTTTTCAAGTACATCCTTCACTTGATTCCCAACATAATACATCCTTCTTTAGAGACACACCATGCTTTGTTTTATTAATGAGATCACCTTCTCTTCTTCTCATTCACCACCCCCAATGCCTTGAAGTTGGCTTCTTTTTTAAGCTATCAGAATGATTTCTATTGACATTTAAATAAGACATTTTTTTCAGGACTCTTTATCAGCGTAAGAACTAGTGACTAAATAGAGATATATTTTTTAAAGCATTTATTTTTTGTGTCTTGCCAAATGATTATATTTTATTAGATGCACATTGAAAGTTATAAAAAAAAAAATAGCAGAGGGGAGGTGTAATTGCTTTCTTGGTTTGCTCCGAACGTTTTTTTTCATAAAGCAAGTGTGGGAGAAAAAAATGTGATGAGTAAGATCTTCCTTCCACAGGTGCTGAGTACCAAGGTATCTTCATTACCACAGCTTTTTCAATTGGTTTGTTTGAAACTGATTTTCAGTCTATGTACAAATGTTTTGTAAATCATGGGTAAATTTTACATATATTGCCTAATTACACTATCTAGCTACTACCTTTGAATCCACCATTTTCAACAAAGACCAAAAAATACTTTTTCATCTGACGAGGCTTCACATATTCTGTCTTTGATTACAGGCAGAGCAGAGAAAGCAAAATTTCAGTAATCACTTTTTCAAAGCACAGCCTTTAGAAGTGTCAAGAGACAGAGAGTCTATCAAACACCATACGATGTATCTGTGATTACAGCAGACCATAAATCCAGGCTTATTGACTGTCACTACCTAGGTCAAAATGTTCAGTTAAGCACTCTTCACTTTTGCTGTTGTCTTCAACTTTGATTAACTAGGTTAAGCATTATGCTTTTAGTTTCAGCAGCAAGAAGCCTTAATTAAGACTTAAGAATACTTTGAATTATCTTAGGATAATTCTTAGGTGGCCTCTTCTACCTTAACTTTCACTCTGTCCTTAGTTTATTTTTCAGAAAGGAGGGAGATTTTACAAATGCTTTGGTATGCTTTAGAGTTCAATTAAAACAGAAACCAGGTTTTTACTTTGACTCGATGATCCTGAGGGTCTCTTCCAACCAAAACAACTCTATGATTCTATGAAAACACATTATCCTTTCTAAGGAGCAAGATTTGCAAGAGATAATAACTTCTTCTAGACCAGCTGACACAGCTGGAGAAAAAAAAGAAAAAAAAAAAAAGAAGCAGTTTTTCAGCATGCATGGCCTTCATGGCCTTCTTCAATTCTGAAACATGAGCAGGAGTCTTGTGAAGTAAAAGGTATTGTTCAGTTGAGTTTTGTTAAGTTTTTCCCCCTCCTACTGGAAAGATTGCTTTCCTGTTTTGCCTTCAACATTTTATAATATTTTAACAAAGCCGTATATGGACCAAGGCTCTGTGCACAAAATAACTCATTCTTCCTTGCTCCCCTTGAAAAAATGAGTCTTCAATGGGACATATCAGCACCAGGCCAACATGGCTTCCCTGAGGGAGGCAAGCCATCCACATGAAAGAAAATTTTAGGGAGCTGTTGCTAATTTCACACATCTTAAACTGCAATTCTTATCTGATTCAGCCAAGGTAAATAAAGGTGCAAATGGACAGTAGGAAATAGCTTTGTTTTCATTGGAGCAGGAATAACCTGAAGTACGTTTGTTCCTGAATAAAGCAAACATGGCTATTGATTGAGCCCAGCTCACTCAGATGATTCAAATTAAGCATTTAGGCTGTGATGTTCATATCTCAGTTACAGAAACACAGGCAGAAACTATTCTGAGAGTTTGTGTGCAATGCTGCTTATATTACTCACAACTATGCATTCATGGCAGCTTTGTAAGAAGGGAGCTCTGAAATAACTCAAGCATACGATTTTAAAGACACAAATATAAGTTGTTAATATTTTTTTGTTTTGTTTTGTTTTGGTTTGGTTTGGTTTGGTTTGGTTTACAAGAGGGCAATGAAGGACAAGACACTAGAAGACCAGGACAGGGGACAGAGAGAAGAGGCTGGGAGAAGATGCCAGTGAGAGCAGTAAACTGAATGAGGGGTTGTACAGAGACAGAAGAATTTGTAGCCCTAAAGCATGTTTTCTTCAAAGCTGAAATGAGATGCAGGACTCTTGAATCTCAGCATGCCTTACTATCAGCATACATTTGTGAAACTGAGTGAGAAAAGGCACAGTTCATTTCCCTTTAAGGTCTGTGCTCACATCTGTGTTGAAGAGTAAAGACGAAAAGCAGAGTTTCCTAGTCTAGATCTGGAGTTGCCAAATAACTAGAAAACCCCTGTTAGTCTGTATGCCTTCAAGAAGTTTATCAAAAGTTACGGAAAAAACCCTACCTGTCTTATATTTCTTCTGCTTGTAATAGTGTTTATTTAAATAGATATTATTAGTCAGATTTTTTTTGAGTGTGAGTTAGATATATAACCAATTGCCCTGTAAAATAATATTAATATGTTCTGTTTACATATTCTTGCTGTCACTACATGATCTGCTGTTCAAAATACTCCCTGTTTCAAAAAGGCTACAGGCTCTAGGTCTCTAAGACCAGTCTCCAGAAGAAAGTTTTAAAATATTAACAGGTAATATTTATGTTTTCATATATACGATCTTCTTTTTTCCATTTTTATTTTTGCATTCATAGACTACACATTATAAGAGACCCTTGCTGCTTTTCTTTGTTTCTACCAAAGTTACCATGGACTGGTTCGATGCTTGAAGTTAGAACAGATGTGAAGGAAAGAGCATGCAATCTCTTTTCTTAGAACAGAAAGATCTTTTCAGGGAGTTTCCCTTCTCAGGAATATAGGAGTTATTTTCATTCTAGAAATGATTGACTTACCCATTTCATGGTGCATGTATCAACTGGAAACAATTACCTTTTGAAAGAGGAAGGTTTCAATTTTAGCATGAGTGAGCACCATCTGTAATTTAGTGCCTTCAGGCTGCCTTAAGTAAAAAGTTCAATAAGTTAAAGCCAGGAAAAGGGAAGAGAAGAGAAGAGAAAAAAAAAAAAAAAAAAGGAAAGAGACTTCAAATGTTTCCAGCAAAAATGGGTCTTTTAGTCTTTTGTTTGCACACATTTGATTATGCCCATGGGATGGTTGTAAGTGGTGCTCTTTTTTTTATCATTTTCAGAGTTTGTTTGAAGTGTCTGTGCTACACCACCATGAGGATGTAGTCCAGATGTCATCATTTTGAAGTTCAGGACAGATGATGGATTACCCTCAATGCTGTTTATAAACAGAGTGCAAATGTAGAACCAGTGTAACAGCCCGGCTTGCCTTTCATTTTAGAAACATTAAAATAATATTATAGTTTTTTGTTCATTCAGAAGATAGTTCTAGAAATTCCATTAAAAAATATAATTTCACAGAAGAAAAAAAAAATGAATATTCACATTGAAACAGTACATCCATACACAAAAACCCTTTCTTTTAGGAGCTTCATATATGGCATTTCAACAACAGCAACACTGCAAAACATGTCAGTTCTGTTAGAAGAAATATCTCAAAATGTGTTCTTATCTGAATCTTATCTTAACTAAAGCAAATAAACATATAGTTGCTCTGCAAAAAAAGGTCTGGAGATATTAAGAAAACAGACTTTCTGACATGGTTTCCAATCCTACTGTTTAGAACAGGACTGGAACTACTGTTTTTATACACACAGCATGTTTTTCATGTATTTTAACACTTCTAATCACCTCCAAGACCACCAGAGCTAGAAGATTTATTTTTTTCAGATAGATGTGAAACAATTGAACTGAATTGTATACAATCAGGTAAAAGGGCTTTTTCTATTATTTTTTACCTTAATCTTGCTCTATGATGTGCCATTTACATGCTTTTGATAGTTACTAATTTTTACGATCTGCAGGATTTCTCTGTTCTTTTGTTTGCACACCATTGTGTGGCCTGATGTACTCAATTTTCCAGCAGTTTTACCTGCTATCTGTCTTAATATTATTATTACATTTGCATTTAAAGATGTTTATCTCATTACAACACAATTTGGTCTTTTGCTGGGGCTTCATGAACAATGTTGTTCTCCCTGATATCTCTAAAGCCGGAGCCTCTTTCAAAGCAGTAAGAAACATGACAGAATAGGCTCAAAATTCAGTGCATAATTCAGTCGGGGTCATCCATAACTTTGGCAAGAGGACAACTGTGCTTCAATCATCTCTCCAGGGTGATAACAATGCACAAGAGAACCTGTGTGAGAGCACTGCTTACAACAAAAGCGTCACACAAGGTCCCTCGCTATAGAACTGCACAAGCCCCATGACAGTTTGCTACTGGCATTTAGAAGGGAAATGTTACAAGAGAGGATTCAGTTAGCCTTGTCAGTGCCAAAACAATTTGTAGCACAGAGCTGGCTTGCTTTCTCAGGTGGGCTGTTTCCAAGTTAATGCTTCTGAAGGGAACCAGGGAGAAACTGAGGATTTCTCTCAGAAGCATTAACTTCTTAAAGAAAATACGTAAAGGTTAAAGTGGAAAAATGAAAGGAAACCATTTTTAGAAGATAGTTCTCATTTTAGTACATTTTGGCTCTATAGTAGCTTACTTTTCATTAAAATCATGCACAACAGGCATCAAAATAATTTTTAAGTCATATCCTACTGGCTTTCAGTGAGAGGTAGTTTCTAAACTTCCAAGACATCTGTGAAAGAGTATAAGATTACAATCTGAATAACACCTTACAGGGCCTACAATGAGTCCTCTCAACATTTCTTACATCCTTGGAACACATGGAAGGTGAAACTGAAAAGACAGCAAAAGACCTTGCATCAGGATTTTGTTGTGACTTTGGAACATGTTTCTTTCCTCTGAAGTTCACAGTGGTAACACCATTCACAGTAATCACCTTCAGTTGCCACAACAGGCATTATTCTTACTGTTCCAACAGCCTCCAGCTTTTATGCATACGCAGCACTCTTCACTTTTTGTGTTACTTTCTAGGTTTACATCAACTGTGCTGTTATTTCTGCATTTTATTCTTCTTCAGATTTTCAAATGTTAAGTTTACTGCATTAGACTGGGCCTCTTGGTTTAAGCAGGAGTAGCTCCACTGAAGATTTAAGCTCCCATTGAAGTGTTCAGTAAATGCAACAGTAGCTACAGCAGTAGCTTTGAGAGCCACACACGTTATGATCTGCTTCATGCTGTTTCCTTCTCAAACCAGGTAAAGTGACTGTTTTCTTTTTACAATTAGTCAATACATCTGTACAGTTAGATAACATTTTCATGTAAGTAAGACTATGGTGTTTGCAACTGTTGTCGCCATCATCATACGTTCTGCCAACAGGGAAAAATAATTCACATCTTCAGATAACGGAGATAAAGCTTTTATTGTGTGAAAGCAGTGCTTGAGTTCAACAGCATATTTTAATCCTTTCATCACAAGCATCTGAGAACAGACAGCCAGATGAGCACAGTCCTGTTAATATCATCCCTTGCACCTCCTGATCGAAATCCAAGAAGAATGAAAACAGGGAATTTTACCTACAAACACTAGCAGAAAGTTTTCAAAGATGTTTTGAATTCAGAAAAGAGATGAAAATGCGAGGATTATCTGTTGCATTAAATGCATTTTTTTTGTATCTGTCAGCAAGTGTGAAACAGTAAATTAAATGAGGCACTACTAAATGAACTAGACTGCACACATTTTGTGGCTGAGGCATTTGTGGATTTCTTTAATGGCTGTTTTTAATAGTTTTTACTCTTTTCACCCAGTTCTACTCTCAGCCCATGTCCATTGACAGTCAGTCATGGATCGCCAGAAAACACAGACTCTCCAAGAGCAATACTATTTCCTTGATGTCACTGCACAGGTAAAATGAAAGTGGCCAAGACATTCATTGAAGCTGTCCTGTACAATCAGGATGCTTTACTTCCAAGTGTTTCTGTTTGCTCTGTGCAACTAATGCATGAGAACACAGGCAGTTCTGAAGTCCTCAGTGTTTTCTTTTAAAGTACACCATGCCTCTTCAGACTGACCAAATGGGTTTTTTCACTATTGATAAGTACTGGAGCATTGCCATCAGAAATCTTGCTGTTCATAAGAATTCTTTCACAGGCAGCAGATAATCAAAATTCCAAGGATATTTTTAGTAGGAATAAAGATATGAATAATCCTCTCACATTAGTTTAAAGCCAGTAGGTTCATTGCGTGCCTTCTGATTAGTTAAGATTCCCAGAAGGACCAAATTACAGCTTACAATAAGAACAGCTAAATGCAAGTAAAGTAAATGCAAAGATGTTAGATTGACAGTTCAGAAATCTGTCCTCTACATTTTTCTCTTTACAGGATTAATTTAACAAGGTGGGTTTTGACATAATCATTTGAAAGACAGTGTTGCATATCAGGAACCCTAGAACATCCTCAGAGAAATTAATCTGGGGATATTACTCAAGAGTAGAAAATATCTATTGTAACCTTCATTGTACTTGTGACTGCCACTACAGTTCATTTTGACATTTCTAGCCCAATGTATTTAATATATATATATATTTATTAGAAAAGGCAAACTACTCCTGTTATATCTAAGAAAGAAAATAGTTTGTGAGTTTAAAATTAACTCGCTCAGCCCTATTACATTCAATTGCACTTCATGGTTTCTGAGTTTTGTTACTTATAACGAAACAGCCTAAGTCTCAAAGAACAGGTTTTATACTATTTTGGAAGACACACTGTCATTCAGTCAGATATTCCTTCTGCTTAAGATGGGGCCAGCTCAGCTTTCTATATCGCTTACTAAAACACTCTGCTGGTTTACCTTGCTAGATTAATCTTTCCTTTTTCTAAGAGATGGATTAAAGAGATTAAAGTTATGACTTAATTAAACTTTCTGCCAATTAAATGTTTATGGAAGAAGAAGAAGAAAATAGAAACCAGATTCCCTTGGTCCCATTCTAACCTCTGTCAAGTGCTCATTACAGTGAGTCCCATTACCCGTACAGTTAAGGGGTAGCCTGTTTTACCACTCTATAAAAAGAAAAAGTTCAATAATCAGCTACATATATCAGAAGACTGTTTTGAGAAACTAAATTGCAACTAGCTTGCCTAGATTAAACATCAGCTCCTACCTCAGTTTCCCTGGTTTTGGCCCATATGGCTACTGACATAAAAAAATATTTTTACATTAAAAGAACTAAGGAATACTGGATCTCTTCCTTACCACAAAACATGAAGCTATAAGGACTACAGAAGAGATCTACAGACAATAATCTGCTAATACATTCCACTTGAGGATAATTTTGTGAGTAGGTTGCAGATAGTACCCTCATTGATCAGACGCAAAGCAGAAGACTGAGGTGGATATTGTCTACTGCCCCTAATTCGTCTTTCTTTTTTTCACCCCACAATCTCAATCCAATACTAATACCCCCCAGTAGGTTCAATTCTAGCTTCTTACATTCTCAAAAATCATCAGTTTTTGTATCTCAGCTTCACAAGGCAAGAGCCCAGAAAGGACCCAAACACGTTCTCCTCTCTCAAATCCAGTCCTGAAAACTTTTTTCCACCCCTCTTTTCCTCACACCCTGTAAGTTAGGCCACTTACTCATAAAACGTTTTCCCTTATTAGCTGTTTTCTTAGCTCTTTTCCATTCTAAGTGATAGAAATGTGGGCTGATGGTTTAGCATAAGATTAAACTCATCTAGTCATGTGAGAAAGAATCAGCTGAGCTCAAAACCTTGTCAAAGTCAGTTCATGCAGGAACAATAGGTGCATTTGATAAAACTGTCTACAAAAAACCTGTGTAATTATAGTATTTTTTTAAAATGTCAAATTATACTATATTCAAAAATGTCAAACTACATATATTAAAATGTCCAAATTATTTGAAAAAAAAGATGACATTTTGCAGAGTTGCTCAGGCACCTAGGAAAACCAAGGATTTTACTGAAAAATTATTTGGAGTCTTCCCTGTTGTTTTGTATAAACTCATATCCTAGTTTAATTTAATTTTCCCTGTCTTTCCCTTTTCTGAGTTTATTGACCATTCTCATATGTACTGTAACACCTTGAAATTAGAGTCTTCCCAGAACACAATAACAGGTTTGTTTTCAAATGAAGCAGGGAAACATGTAAGCCTTAGTTTCTTTTACCACCTAATGTTCTCTAATTGTTTGACTGACGTGTAAAAAGGACCAATGACAGCAATAAGCAGAGACATCTCTTTCTCCAACAATGTCTTGAAATAAAAAAAAAAATCCACATTTTAAAAAGAGGGCTTCTAAAACTACCCTGCAGCAACAGGTCTGTACTCCCTGTGGCACAAGGTACAGGACCTCATTTCTGGAGAGAGGTGGGCTGTCACTGCTGAACTCAGCACTTCCCAGGGGTAAATTCTGCATATAGTTTCTTTCCATTTGTGAGTAATTTCATTCTCTTCTGAGGCATCTAATGTTCTTCTGCAATGTTAAAGAGCCTGGGAAACCAACGCATATTTTCTGAATTCAGTATCAGTGTCAAGTATTTAAAAGTTCACTTCTGCAATGCCAAACACCACTAAAGTCTCTCTCTGCATCTGGCCTTTCTCCTCTTGTTGAAACTCTTATGCAAATATAATTCTGCTGAACTGATTGTCAAAAGCTGATGACAGATTGACATGAAGTCAATAGTAGGTAGATAATTTATATCATAAGTGTGGAGTGACAATTTTATATTAAGAGGTCACACTGAAGGTAAAAGGCATAAATAAAGATTCAATAAACAAAAATGTTCAGGAGATTGTATGTTCTTTTTCTTCCTGATCTACTTAGATTTATTGGCAAGTCTACTGCAAAATGAATTTATTTTTGTTATAATCTGTGGTAAAATTAATGCTATCAAGCATAATTTCAGGTATTTAATTAGCATCATGTGCCATGTAAAGAAGGTATTGGACTGTGTTAAAACAACCTGCATAGTCAAAAGATATAAATAGAACAAGGGAATGCCACTTTGCCTTTGAAAGAAGGTTTTAATTAATTTTCTAGAACATATTACAACAGGTAAAGTGAAAATGCAAGTTAATTGGAATATTTTCTTCCTTTGAAACTCTGTAGTAGTCTTATGTGAAACTCATGATCAGAGATGATTATTAGATTTTGAGTAATATTTCCAAGAAAAGGATATGGGAATGAAGGGGAATGTGAAGGAGACGAAAAACAAGGCAGGCATGTGAGGTTAAAGTACCTGTCTGAATACATTGGGGTCACCATAGTTTAATAAGGTTTCTTTTCCAGAATTTGAAACGCATCTAAAAATGGGCGAAAAATAGACCTGTTGAATATTTAGTAGAGTCTTAGTATTGTACTAATCAGTGTTGCTGGGCATGTTTTGTTCTTCCATGACTGTTAAAGCTATAACAAGACAACATGTTCTCCAAAACTTTGAATCTCTGGAATAAGTCTCCTCTCACCCTTTCCTCACACCAGAGCAGACCAAGGTCTCAAATCATCTGATGAATATAAATATTGCATGTGTAAAGACAGGATCACAGAACCACAGAGTGTTAGGGATTGGAAGGGACCTCAAAAGATCATCTAGTCCAGTCCCCCTGCCGGAGCAGGAACACCTAGATGAGGCTACACAGGGAGGTGTCCAGGTGGGTTTTGAATGTCTCCAGAGAAGGAGACACCACAAGCCCACTGGACAGCCTGTTCCAGTGTCCTGTTACCCTCACTGTGAAGAAGTTTCTTCTCAAATTCAAGCGAAACCTCTTGTGTTCCAGTTTGAATCCATTACCCCTTGTCCTACCATTGGTTGTCACCAAGAAGAGCCTGGCTCCATCCTCGTGACACTCACCCTTTATATATTTGTAAACATTAATAAGGTCACCTCTCAGTCTCCTCCAAACTAAAGAGACCCAGCTCCCTCAGCCTTTCCTCATAAGGGAGATGCTCCACTCCCTTAATCATCTTCTTCTGAATAGAGTTAATGTCCATTGCTACTTGCTAGTAACAGTTCAGATGGCACGTAAAAAGCCTTGAGAAAATGGATAACATTTGTACATAATCAGGTGCATACATTTATAAATAAATATCTGAAATTCATTGTCTTTTACCTATAAAATGTTTTAATGTTAAGAAAGGCCTTATATTCTAACTTTTTGCATACAAGAAATGCTTGAAAATGTGGGACTGACTCACACTGTCCTAAGAAACAGTTATTGATTATAAGGTAAAACCATCTCCTCAAGATGTGGCAGACCTGTAAAGATCCAGACAGGGATGTGATGAGCTCTTGCAGTCCTGCCATCCTGGCACAGGACTCTGTCCTGCCCCTGTGTGTACAGCCAGGCAGGAACAGTTATTGTCTCAGCTTGTGCTCTCACCTGAACACCAGTTCTAACTCAAGCTGTTCAAAGCAAGCGTGGGTCCAGCCTCTCACCATCTGCATTTTACCATCTGCCTGATCAACAGCAACAGCCTCCGTGTAAGAATCAGAAGGAGAAACCAAGTTTCTGCATTTTGACTGTTGCAGTTCACAGTCAGATATTTTAGAAGAAACCCACCCTAACCTGTGAAGTAATTTTTTTTTTTTTTTTTTTTTTTTTTTTTTTTTTTATTTTTGATTGGAACCTCTACAGTGGGGGAGAGTCAGTCTTCAGGAAAAGAGTGTATGGGCCAGAAATGACTCGAATAGGCACAACGAGAGTTATCTGGAATAACAACTTCAAGACAAGTGAACCATGCAGTTACTGAAGAGCAGGGGAACTCAGGACATCTCCTCTGTCTCAGCAGTACCCTCCCTGAAACTGAATCAGGAGGAGCTCTGTTGCTATGAGGAGTTTTGGAGTTTTTCATTATGAGTTTAGTGTTATAAAATACTTGTATGTATGTTTGTACAAAATAAAGGAAACCTCCGCAGCCACTGTGGACATGGCTTGGTCCAATAATGGTTTAACCGAAGCAGCATGTTCGTACATATCTCTCGCAGAGAAGCCGCATCTCTCAGATCAGCTCTCATCTGGCACAAGAGCAGAATATGGAAGATATTTGAGTTGTGATCTTGCGTCATCCACAAACTTGATATATTGACAGGAATTATCTTGTTAGAGGAGCAGGCCACAAAATCATAAATCTTGCCTTGTAGAGCAAATTATGTGCCTGAAGAAGACTTTGTGACCTATCTTTCTGCCCTAAGGGATCCCATGTTTGGTCAAAACATCTACTTTGAACAGATGCCTGCATGTTATAGTGTTTTCCCCACCCTGTTTCTTGAACATTTTGATAGTGTGTAATTTTTTTTTCTCATCACTTAAGATTTTAGGTTGGAAAGTGGGAGGAGGGGTAATTGCATCTTTCTATTTGTAATTTCAGACCAATTTTAATGCTGATGAATTTGACAAGAGGTCTATACAACAGCAAATATAATACATAAACTTTTTTTCCCATATGTTATATGAATTAACATAATACACACTACTGGAGCTGCTAATCCTTATTTGACTGCCATTTCCAGGCCTGAAAAGGTATATAGTTGTGGAATTCAAAAGTGTCTGATGTTTATGAGCAACCTATATATGGCATTTTACACTGTATTTTTTACACAAGAAAAAAAATAGATTTTTGTTCTGCAGATAAAGATGTTTCTGCAAACACTGAGTTACACAGAGTGTGATTTGACAGACCTTATGTTTCCAACCTTTTAATCCATCAAAATGCAGTAACAGGTTGTTACCATTGCATTATGTATGCATTTCAATTATTGTAAGGAACTAGATTTTAAAAAGCTAATTGCTTTCCTATTCGCTGTTAAGTGTGAATGATGAGCACAGATAAGCCTCCCAAATGATTGCTGCACAGACAAGCAATTCAGCTGCCTGATGATAAGTCTGGAAATTGCAGAAAAGGTATGACTTAAGTTTCTCCTGCTGCTTTTGCTCTTTGTGATCAAAAAAATTATTCTAAAGTTGTGAAGGCACTACGGCAATGTAGTGCAGATTATTCTAACATATTTCTCAGTAAAGTAATCCCTTCCCAAATGATTATATTTATATGTGGGGACAAAGAACATTGGCATAGTTTCTACACAAATTTCTGAACCTCAGTAAAAAGCTGTGATTTTATTTACATTAATTCTCTCAGTTCAGTAATTACTGTTCACCTAATATTTCCTGCTGTGGAAGAGAGGAAACTAGAATTTTATCATCATCCATTAATCAAACTACCCTTCTCACTTGTAATATTTTTTAATATATTGTTGCAAAACAAAATATTACCCTTTGCCTGAGAACTCTCAAAGATTATTCTGCTCTAAACAATTGGTTTTTAATTTAAAGAGTCTCATTTAACTTTTTTTAAATATGAACATTCTTAAAGGATGTTTGAGTTAGGCTTAGTTTCCTATTTAAGCTACAATCTTGCACCACCTCATTTACCTCCACACAGGCCAAGTGATCTCAGTGGGAAACTGACCAAACACAAGAGTAGGATTTTAGGAATTCTAATCTGGGATCGAAGCTGTTGTTTTATTTGTAGTTTTAAAAATTTGCATATACTATTTTTCCACTCTAATGGAAATAAGACTTCAGTCACAATGGATAAAGAAAAGCTGGCATTTAAACTGCAGAGCCTACCACACACAGCCGACTTGTTAAGGCTGGGGTAAAAATATATCAAGTCTTAAATTTAACCTCTAATTCTAGCCTCTCTTCCTCCCCAGCTTCCCTTTATTATGTGTTTTAGTTCTGTATTTAATGTTGAATTTTGGACACTCTGTTGCTTAAAGCTAATTCTGTTGTTTCACTACAATATGAGTTTCATTGTTAATGCTGACATAATTATATAAAATATGAGAAACAAAAAATACTGTGAAAATGTATATTACCTTTTACATAATTTTTAATGATCCTCGAGAACTTATCTTCTTGACTAGTCAGATCTTTTATGGGTCTTTTCCATAACTGGATGCAGTCACTCCACATTCTGATTAATAGCACACTGAAGGGGATTAAGAAAACTCAACCTGTTTAAAACAGCTTTGGTCTGACTCACACATATAGATGCAGTACATTCCTTCCATCCACTCATTGGCGATAACTGTTTTTAACCTACTTAACAGATCATTTAAAATATTTTATGAACTACCCCTGTAAGTTTTCTTTATTTTTTTAAATAATCATGTATAGGAACAACTCATAATTTATACATACAGATATATTATGAGTGATATAAATAGAAGCTTCTGTATCTAAAATTGTAGCCGTAAGGATCTCTGTCCTACCACTAGTAAGGAGCTCAACGTGGAGGTAGCAGGTGAAAAGATTTTGTTTCTTCCTTCCAGTGAACAAGAATTTTAAAAATAAAGCACAGAAGCTACACATTATTGACAATCAAACCAGTACATAATGTTTATGCATAAAGATGACAAGTTCATCTTTCTTCAGCAAACTTATCTACAGCATTTATCCACTCCTGAGAGCCTGACTGTGTTACTGCTGTTGCATTTGTCTGTCACAGAACATAATTAAATCCAAAATTCTTATAAGAATACATTTTCAAGTTGCACTTTTTATCAATTCAACATTACAGAATTTGGTTACACAAAGCAAGCCAGAGTTCTTTACGTTTTGCTCAACTAAAAGATACCAAATTAGCCAAAGAGAAAGGACTAAAAGCGCAGGCCACTAGCAGTGCATGTGGAGACAGCTATTGCATCATACTGTCATGCTTGCAGTCCAGCTTAGAGTAAAAAAAAACCTGCTGGTTAAATTTATGAGGCAAACTAAATGTCCACATAAGACAGAAATTATACTTTACCTCCGTGACTGTGATAGCACTAGTACTGGCCATAAGTCACAGGTATGAAATGTATTAATAAGGGAAATCCTTTGTTGATGATTCTAACAGATGAATTAATTAGGAGCAAGGGAACTGATGAGGTCAATGAATACCTATAAAACAAAGCTAGAAATCAATGTTAGAATAGTCATTTGAATTGCTACTCCTCTCTGCATAATAAAGAACAGCTGTTCCTGCCCTAGATCAAAAAAAACAAAACAAAACAAAAACAACAAACCTATCATATTAAACAATGTCAAGATACGGCTGCAATTTGAAGTAAGATGGATGGCAGGTGCTCAAAACATAGAAATTTGCCATAAGGAATGGAGTTTAATAGCATTCCTTGATCAAAGGTGAAACAGGGAAAATTAGATGCTGGTAGAAAAGAAAGCATGGTATGCTAGAAGTTTATTTTTTGTAGCATCTTTTAGAATCTCAGAACAAATTAATGAATACTAACTATAAGGCTCCTTATGTATATGTATCATTGAAAAACTTGCAGACATATGGATTCTACCTGTACACATGCAGGCCAGAATTAAGCACTATTACTTAGTGGATTCTATGTCCTCCACAGGGTGGTGGTATTAACAGGTAGAAATAGGTAGATTAAGTGATTTATGTGACAGATTACATCTGTGCTGATGGCAGGAACTAGTATTTTTTGGGATCCAGTTTCAGGATGGGAACAAGTGCACTTTTCATCTCACATTATCTGCTGTGGACATTTGCCCCAGAAAAGCACACAGGGTGGGCAGAGAGCTGGAAGTGGACATCAGCATGTTATGACATAACGTAAGGTCCGCACCATTTGTCTTACATCTCAGTATCACAGCCAGCTCCACCCCTTTGCACACCCACATCACTTGCATGCCTTGGCCACACCAGAGGTGGTGGTATAAGGGCTCATTCCCAGCACTACCACTCAGCCTCAGTCAGGTGTCTGCCATACAGAGACTAATTGCCCCTTGTTGGTCCTGATGTACTTGGGGACATGGATGAGGCTTCCAACTCAGGGACTTTTCATCATATGTCATGTGCAGCTACTCTAAATATTACATTAATGGGAGGTAGTGTACTGTTCAATAAAATAAAAAATTGGGAATTCCATAATTTCTTACTTGATTATATCTGTTGTTTAGCAGAATAAAACCAGGACCTTAGATTGCTGCTCTAACATCTTCTTTCTCTTTAGGTGAAAAGCTAAGGACCATATGTAGCTCTCAGTTATACTATGATAAGTCTTCAGGAGTTCATTTGATTTGCACTACCACCCTTAATAGCACAATTTGAATCTAGTTTTAAAATGTGTTAGCCACCCTCAGATCAGAATTGTCACCCCAGACTGGCCTTACTAGTAAAATTTCATAGAATCACAGAATGGGTCGGTTTGGAAGGGACCTTAAAGATTATCTACTTCCAATCACAACTGCCATGGGCAGGAACGCCTTCCACTAGATCACGTTGCTTAAAGCCCCATCCAACCTGGCCTTGAACACTTCCAGGGATGACATCTCCACAATTTCTCTGGGTCACCTGTTGCAGTGCCCTAACACCCTCACAGTGAAGAATTTCTTCCTTATATCTCATCTAAGTCTATCCTCTTTCAGTTTAAAGGCATTATTCCTTTTCCTACCACTACATGCTCTTGTAAAATATCTCTCTCCAGGTACCAGAAGGCTGCAATTAGGTTTCGACAGAGCCTTCTATTCTTCAGGTTGAACAGCCCCAAGTGTCTCTGCCTGTCTTCATAGGAGAGGTGTTCCAGCTCTCTGATCATTTTCGTGGCACTCCTCCGAACTTGCTCCAACAGGTCCATGTCCTTCTTATGTTGGGGGACCCAGAGCTGAACACAGTACTCCAGGTGGAGTCTCACGAGAGAAGAGTAGAGGGGCACAATAACCTCCCTTGACCCGCTGGCCATGCTACTTTCGATGCAGCCCAGGATACAGGTGTCTTCCTGGGTTTCAAGTACACATTGGCAGATCACATTGAGCTTCTGATCAGCCAACACCCCCAAGTCCTTCTCCTCAGGGCTGCTCTCAATCCATTCTCTGCCCAGTCTGTATTTGTGCTTGGGATTTCCCAGACCCTTGTACAGAACCTTGTGCTCAACCTTGTTGAACTTCCTAAGGTTGACACAGGTCCACTTCTCAAGCCTGCCAGAGTCCCTCTGGATGACATCGCTTCCCTGTAGAGTGTCAGCCACATCACACAAATTGTCTGTAAACTTGCTAAGAGTGTGCTCAGTCCCACCATCCATGTCACTGTTAACCTTTAAATCAATGCAAGAAATAAAGAATTTCTTGGTAACTACTCAGCAGAAAATGAAAAAAATATATAAGACCTTCCTTTACATAAAGGAAAGATGTGTGGTTTAGATATAAAGGACATAGGGGCCATACTGATATCTTCAGTTTTGACATCTAAGCTGATACCTTTTCACATGTAATGACGATCTTCTTTGTGATTCAGGGAGATAAGCGCTGGAGAAAGTTTTTGGCATACCTTAAGGGTGGCACTCCCTGAGACAGGAATTTGTGTGTCTATCATATTTTCCAGGCTAAACGCTTTTGAAAACTAGAGGAAAATTTACTTTAGCCTCTACCTTCAAAATGTTGTGCTCATAAGTAAAATCTATCCAGTTTCATTTCTCTCTCAAAATTACTCAAATTCTGCCATTTTTACTTAGGATTAAGTGCAGCTTACTTCATTAATCATGCCAGTTTGTTTCCATAGAGTCAAATACAATACAAGTAAGACAGATTATGTTGCCTGTCCTCAGCTGCACTTTCTTCGGTTTTTTTTTCTCTTTTGAAATGTAAGGTGTGAATGCAGAACAATTGCTGAATGAGCTGTTTTGTATCCTAACAAAATATAACTAGTGACAGTCAAGTTTTATGGTATAAAAGGAAAATAAATAAAAGAACCATGCAGTACTTGGATTGGAAGGAACTACAGAGACACAGAGAAATAAAATGATCCTTTAGGGATGTACCAAGTAGACTGTTACACTATTTCATAATATTTCTGGGGAGAAAGAAAATTACATTCTTTCAGTTATTTTACTGGTATCTTATCTTTCCAATAAAATTTTAACAACAAAGGTAGTTTGTTCAACATACTACTTTCAATTCCATGGATACATATCATTCATATTTAAAATTCAGTGTCTCCTAACAAGATTTTTAACATATCAACTTACGGGAAACTGAAAGGAACAACAGTTTCGGTCGTAAATTTCAGTTATTGTCTCATCATCAACTTCGATGCAGTGACAACAATTTACATCACTGACTTTTTGTCGGTGTTATTCATTATTCCACTCTATGTGGCTGGGAAAAGGAGATGTTTCCCAATTGACTAAGGTTTTTAGTAGCCTCCCTTGTATTTTTTTGAGCTTTCCAAAAGTCTTTACATTTAGCTGCCAAAAACTGAAACCAAACTGAAACTACAATCAGCCACTGTTCCAAGCCTAGCTCCATTTCAATATCTCCTTGGGAAAAGATAAATAGAACAGCTGAAAACAGAGCTGAAGTGACTACAGATGAAGGACCAGAAGCAAGAGTGCCAGCAGTGTATACTCACTGTAAAATAGACATAAACTAGAGACTATCTCTCTCTTCTCTCCACCTGGTCAGAAGGTAGTCAGGGCTTCCCAAAATGCTGATTTGATGATGTGATTAAGCAGTTGTATGTACACAGATGATAACATAGTAGTTAGAAATTCAGAAAAGATAACAAAACATTAACACTTTTGAAACATTTTAGGAGTTGATTCTACTTTCACATTAATTAAACAATCTTAGTTTTGTCACTGCCATATCTGTCAGTTCTACAACCCATTCCATTTCAATTTCCACTGTATAATTAATATTGATAGGAAATCAGTCATATCAAGTAATTAATCATGAAGATATCTCTAGTCTTGATAACTATTTATTTGCTGATTTCCCTTATGCACAATGAAGTTAAGCTGAAAGAAGCTAGATGACCTTTACATATATATATATATATGCTGAAGACTATTTAGTCTGTTCATATTAAGATGCTCAAATTCAAACACAGATGCCTCTGTTTTCAAATGTACTTTTATTATGTTGTCATTTTCACATCTTCTTTGTCTCAGAAGAGCAAGATTCCAGTATGTCCTGTTTTGATTTGTTAATAAAAATAAAACTAAATAAAATTAAAATCCTGTTAGACAGGAAATTTTGCAAATATGATACAGGGATAAAAAATACTCCTGTATTAATCAAATATTCCAAGTCCCATAAAGATGAACAGTTCAATCATTTAAGCAATATTTTCTCACTCAAACTGTACTGTGAGAATATTAAACATCAAGAAAACTTGCAATTGGTTTCTCATTATCTTCTCCAGGAAGGGACATGAGCTAAGCACTGTAATTGATATGTTTGTTAACAAGGGGTCAGTACTAGGTCCAGTCCTGTTCAACTTGTTCATCAATGACCTGGATTAAGAGACTGAGTGCACCCTAAGCAAGTTTGCTGATGATACCAAACTGGGAGGAAGGGATGACACACCAGAAGGCTGTGCTGTCATTCAGCAAGACCTGGACAGGCTAGAGTACTGGGCAGAGAAGAACCTGATGAAGTTCAACAAGGGCAAGTGTAGGGTCCTGCACTTGGGAAGGAATAACCCCAGACACCAGCACAGGTTAGCGGTGGACCTACTGGAAAGCAGCACTGCAGAGAAGGGCTTGGGACTTCTGGTTGACAAACAGGTTGACTGTGAATCAGCAATGCACCCTTGTGGCAAAGAAGGCCAATGGTATCCTGGGGCACACTAAGAACAGTGTGACCAGCAGGTCAAGGGAGGTTCTCCTCCCTGTCTACTCTGCCCTGATGAGGCCACATCTGGAGAACTGGATCCAGTTCTGGGTCCCCAGTTTAAGAAGGACAAGGAACTACTGAGGAAGTCCAGCAGAGAGCTATAAGATGATTTGGGGCCTGGAGTTTCTTTCTTATGAAGAGAGACTGAGAGAGTTGGGTCTGTTCAGCCTGGAGAAGAGAAGGCTGAGAGGGGATCTCATCAATGTTTATAAACACCCCAAGGGTGGGTGTCAAGAGGATGGGACCAGCCTCCTCTCAGTGATACCGAATAATAGGATAAGGGGTAACAGGCACAGACTGAAGCACAGGAGATTCCATCTGAATATACAAAAAAAGTTTTAACTTTGAGTGTGCCAGAACACTGGAACAGGCTGCCCAGAGAGGTTGTGGAGTCTGCTCTGGAGACATTCAAGACCCACCTGGACACATTCCTGTGCAATCTGCTCTGGGTGAACCTGTTTTAACAGGTGCTTTGGACTAGATGATCTCCAGAGGTTCCTTCCAACCCCAGTCATTCATTGATTCTATAGAACTGTGTCTTTCTAATACTAACTGCTAGTTTGCTTTTAGATGAGATGTATATATCCTTTTGCATAGCCAGAGCCTTGTGTATTCACTTACTGCTTTCTACAAGCTAGGAGTTAGCTTCATAATAGACAGTTATTTCTTAGTAGTTTTGCACAGTTTTGCTCAGAATTACAAAGAAATAATATCTCTATTCTGAACATTTTCCAATGAAGTAGGAGAGTCAAGGGAAAGAAACATTATAAGATAAACATATCAGAAAGGTGATCTCTGTCTCACAGCTTCCGCCTTTTTAATACAGACTTCCTTCTGAGAATTCAGTATCTATTTCTGGTCTTCAGCCAAATTTCTGTCAGCAGGAATGCTGTTGAGAAAGGCTGCTGGAGGCAAGAACGATATTAAATATCTAGAATTTTGATTATATGGACATTTCCACTTGAGGCAGTTCAGAACATTTGTAGCCATGGGGTGGAATGCTGTTATAGATTAAAAGCTGATTAAGTCATATGAAAAAGAGAGCACAAATAAATAGCCAGTTTTGAAAAAGGAAATAGTTTAGAATGGAAGTGTTCCAAGCTCCAGTACAGGCACAAACATAATTTGATATGCTAACACAGATTTAAAAGCTGTGATCACCACCATAACAGTATTTACTAGCAAAATCATGCAGGTTGGCATAAGGACAAGGAGAAGAAATACCAATAAACACAACACATTGTGTAAATAGGTGATATGGTGAGCCATGAACATTGTAAGTACATGTGAAAAGTTTAAAATTCTTAAATACTGATAAAACACATTTAGTGTCTCAGGACAAAAATAATCTAAAACACCAGCAGGTACCTAAATAAAACAGTCAGTTCATTCTTCATCAGAATCAGAGGAACGTTTTAAAAAAAGGAAATAATATAATGCTTTTCTTTTTTTTTTTTCCTTATCTCATTCCTTTTGATCCAAACATCTCCAGTGTACATTGTTGTGGGTTTATGAATAGTCTTTGTGTCTAAATACTGTGTGGGTGGTTGGATTACGTATATATGTGGGAATGGAGAAAAATATTCTCCTATCTGCAACACAGTTTAAAGGTGTTACAGTTCTTTATCAGAGCTTTTTGGAGTGTATTTTATACAACATTTTGCAACACTAAAATGGCTAAAATAAATGTAAAAATTAACCAGTTTTCATGAGTCTATGAGTACTTGGAGAAACGTAAAAGGAAGTAAAAAGAGATACAATCAGAGAATGACAAAAAACATGTTTCCAAAACCAAAAATAAAAGCCAAGTAAGTGTTCCTTTTTGGCCTCTGTTGTAACACAAGGTAGGGGATAATTGGGTTTTGTAATCAAAGTAACCTTCTCTGAATCTGAGAATGCTTTGGTTATATGGATATTTTTAATGGCACTAGAGGACAATATCAGCTTAAAAATTAGCCAACAACTCTATGCTAAGTATCAATTGTCAGTGTCACTAATTATTGGATGTCATTCTCATAACAGTATCATAACAGATTACACTGATATCATCCTGTACCAAAATACACCAAATCCGATGAAATATGATCAATGGAGGAATGACACAGTTACTTACTAACTGACAGCAATCTTCTAAAAAATCAGACAAAAATTATTAGCAAAATACTGGAAGAGATATTGAACTGCAGATAAATAGTCCCATGTCTTCATGACCAGTTCCAACCTGAGAGCTTTATGACATGATATCAGAGAAAAAAAGGGTTGTACTGTTTAAATTTCAGTTTTTAGTGGTGTGGGTAGGAAATGTTCTGAATTGTTGAAATTTGACGAAGACACCTGCTTAGAATTCTTGTATCTGTAGCCAATAAGTGTATTTCATTGCCATGGTTGCAAAAATAAATGCTGAGGAGCAAATGTGGTTAACTGAAATAAAATTATTGAGAAATAGAATGACACAGTGTCTGTATCAGATTAGCCACCAAAATACTTGAGCAAAAATGGATTAAACTGGATTAACTGATGAAGTTTACTGTCTTAGCTGTTATAGCAAGATATATGTTCTTCTAAATCTAAATTACAGGACCTGGGAGCAGTTCCTGTTTCCCTGATTAGGCAATACATTCCTGTCACATCTCTACTGCCACATTAGAGCAAGACTCCGTTATGAATCATCTCCCTACTGTAACTTCATTTTCATAGAAAGAAAACCTAGATGTGGGCATGAAGTTAACTGCAGCTTTATGAAGTTTGTCTGTTCTTCCTAATTCCATTCCTCTTCAATTTATCCTAGTGAGTCTTTTGACGCTTACTTACAGAAAATAAGCTACACAGTCAACGATAAAGTTACTCTATCATTAAAACTGACAAGCAAAAAGGCAACATGTTCAGATACTACACTATTGGACACAGTGGAATGTTATTGAATCTTTTTTTGATTTGTAGGTCCCCTAAATTTTTCCATTGATGGAAGGGACACTGTGCAATAAATTTAATCTACTGATAATAGGCTCTTGTTTCTTATTCGCTGGTGGGCAACAGGTTGAAAACTACTATGATTGGATCTTATTTTTGCATAACACATTATGGTGTAATTTACAGTTAACCTCAGGAGCACGCTGGACCTGCAGTTCTTGACAGGTATTTCACCATTCACTGCAGTTTTATGGAGAGTCAGATGTTTTCTTTGGGGGGCAAATAATTCAGTAGGAGTCAAGGAAAGTTAAGTTTGAATAATATGTATGTTTTGAGTCTGATCCAAAGTACACTGATTGTCAGAGGGAGTATTAGCCTACATATTCCTCTACTAGTAAAGATAACTTTTATAAGAAGCAATCATTTTAATGACTCAGAGTATAAATGAATAATATGAGGTCATAAAGGTATTTCCCCTGCAAAACTATCACTCTTGCATTGCTTGGCACTACGTATTTAGAACCAGACAAACTACTCTGCTATTCACTATAGCCTACAATGACGGAATTCAGTCTTACATGGGTGGTTATTATAATTATGTGTCTATATTATCTTTCTGTAAATATTTAGGTATGCAACACTACCAGAGGCAATATACCCATTTACATGGATCATTGAGTTGTTCTGGCGTGTGCATTCTTACACTATGTTCTTATTTACAGTTATCAGTCAAAAAAAAAAGACTATGTTATGCGTAATTTATAGTCGATGTTCTCCTCACATGGTTTTTCCCGAGTCAGTTCCTCAGCTCCTTTCATATCATCTAGGAAATCATTCTCAAATAAACTGTGATAAGCTTTTCTCTGAATAACTGTTATCCCACTGACTTTATTCTAGCTGAGGGAACCCATGCCTAGTCAAGCTTGACTACTGCTTTTACAGGACAATGTGCTACAAGCATGTGACACATGACTGAGGTGCTGCCCTACTGAAGTCACTGTTCAGTCAGCCTGTCCCTGACTGAGGACATTCTTGTTTTGTCTACTTGTTGTCTCCATATGGAGTCAGACTTTAACCAGGGCAGGTGCCTGACTCTCAGTGACTAGGAACTGATGCTGGGTTCCTTTGGGTACAGATATCAGTTATATATATATGGATGCCAAAATCGAACAGATATCCAAAGAAATTCACAGCTTCCTACATGCGGGTGTTCATCACTCCCTGTTTTCAGCTAAGAGAGCAGAGAAAGTGTCTGGCAAAATTCTACGCTGTTAAACATACCTTTAGGTGTTCCTGGAGCACTGTCTTGACAAAGACACGTCTATTCTTTCTCCATTAGGAGATACGATCTGCTCAGGAATTTATTTGTCAGCTATACAGATCATGCATCTGCTATATCTTGGCCATCATTGTCAATGTCTTACTGGATCAACAGACCTAAAAACTTCAGCCATGGTCAAAACACCTCTCCTCAGGCTCTGAATGTGTGTGTGAGGGAACTTCTCCAACTGCCAGGTGGGTTTTTTGCACAATATGAGTGTCTCATAACCACATAGGAGCACAGGAACTTAGCGACTTTATTTTTAGCTCAGTGAGCTCTCTCATTGACCATATAGTCCTGTCAGGACCACACCAGCTTCCTGAGTGCATTTTCACGTGCCTCTCAGTATTGGCTGTGGTGTTCAAAAGATTTCCCATTTATGTAAAATAATTAATTAATTGACAGAATTTAAGTTTCAGCAGATCCCATGAAAGAAAGAGTGTCTTTCAGAAAGTAGTTGATGACACTTTTTCTAAACTGATAATCAGACCCAGAATCAATCTATCAAAATCTAAGATGCAGCTTAGCGCAGGCTACCAGTGAGCATGTACACCTCATACAATCTGTTTAGTAGCACAGCCCAGAGAGTTTATAAAAGTATTCTGATCCCAATGTTACAAGATAAACAAAACAGATAGCTTTAATGGAAGAAATTCAGAGGAAGATTTAAAAGAAGTATTCTGTATCATTTTTCAGAACAGGATATCACTTCTCCTTTCACAGATTTATTTGTATTCCATTAAAAAAAAACATTGATAATTAAAGCAAAATATGATCTAGTGCACTATTACTGATTAAATGTATCCTTTGAGGATCTTTTCCAAGTGGCATAATTTGAAACTTAACATTCTGTTCTTTCTAAAAAACTCTGAATATTTCCCAGTATTTGCTAGTTAGAAATTAGA
Source organism: Patagioenas fasciata (assembly GCF_037038585.1). NCBI lineage: Eukaryota > Metazoa > Chordata > Aves > Columbiformes > Columbidae > Patagioenas > Patagioenas fasciata. Next base: position 90,203,206 of record NC_092520.1, read on the forward strand.
ATAAAGTTTAAACAGGACTTACAGTAAGCACCATTGTCAGCAACAAGTCTGAAAGGTCAAATCTTAATTTAAAAGCTAACCAGGTTATCAAAATATCAATGCTTATTTCCATTTCATAGGACATGCAAAAGCAACATCAAAATGCAGGCAGTATTCCACTCATAGTAACCCACATAATTGCGTTGTTTATATGTCTGTAGACAAGTTTAAGACTGAAAAATGAAAATAATCAAAGCCTCAGAGATTTAGGAACTTTATTTAATTTTAAAGACAATCCAGATGAAACCAGAGGTATTAGTAATATTGAAATCTGTCATTCAAGGGAAGTACTAAGCAAATAATTTCTTACGGTTCCCACCTAAATTGATTATATTCTATTGTTGTCCCAAAACCACTATGAATTACAGGATGACACTGGTAAGCCATGACATTGGAAGTATGACATAAAACTTTAACATGTGTTTTATGCGTGATCATGTCTTCTTCCTTCAATGACTTATGATCTCAAACATAGCAGCTATGCACATCATCATGCTTTTACACACTGGGGGGTTTCTGTTATTATTTTAACATTTCTAATTCTGTTTTTATTTGATTACCAAGTAAGCAATAATAAAAAGTGTGTAACTTTGTACAATGAGTACAAAACCTACAAATTTGATTCATGAAAGGATGATGTTAATTATCTGAGTATGTATTTTATGAATATTTGCATTACAATAAAATGTAAGGACTCTAACTAGAACAAGACCTCATTATGCTAAAACCTCTACGTACAAAATGGAAAAGAGACTCTAAGTTAAAATGTATAGAGTTTATAGCCTTAGTCACGTAAACAGAGCTCGCTACAGAATTATAATGTTTATTTCTTTTTCATTAGACATTTTCTCTGTAAGCAAGGTACTGCTAGATCACAGTGCACTGCCTGAGATTTTAAAAAATAATAAAAAAACCCCAAACAAACTTCATTTAATAAAGAAAACTCCTGGAGTATTGTTTTAATTTGGAAATCACTAAATATAGAAAAGCTGGTTAATGAAGAAAGATATTGCTCTGTGGCTATATATTATCTTCATACAATCACCATAAGCTGAAAGTAATTGCAAAAATCTTGTAATAGTTATTGAATAACTATTGAATAATAATAATTACTATACAATAGCTATTATAGAACAACTGAACTGCAGCCTAGGTTAGAATACAGACTTAATCAACATAAGATTTCAAAGAAAACATGGAAGCCTGTGCTTAGCTTAAAATATATGCAGTCTTCTGAAACTAACAAAATTGTTTTTTTGAAAATGTTTTATGTGTGCTTAGGCATTTTTCTGGATCTGTGCCTATTCCTTCAGAATTTCTTCTTTCAGACTAAACGCTATCTATGTATATCTTTATTTAGACTACTACTCATAATTTTTGTTTGTCTGTTTGTTTGAAATCAAGTTATCTCTCCACAAAGCCTAAACCCATCAAATGCTAAAAAGAAGAAATAAGATAAAACAAAGTAAGGAGACTGGAATTTCTTCAGAAAGGGCATGAATGGAGGAGGGGAGAAGAGGGACAGAAAAAAGACGAAACTGAGGGTGGCAACATTTTTGGGAATGCCCATACATCTAGTTAATAATTCCATTTCATTTTATGGACCCCAAGCTTGTAAAAGGCAATGTGAATTAGATCCTTCATTTAGTCATAGAAACCTGGAGTGTAGGAAATGACCCAGAAAGTGTGGAAAAAGTAATCAAAGGACCATTAGCAGTGAGTGGTTCTCTCTTGCCTAAAAAATTAAGGGAACTACCAATGGAGGAATCTGCCAACTTTGACCATTGATTGAGCTGTGGCTTCAAAAAAATGTATTTTAAGAACAAAGCAGGATGGGAGTATTAAACTCCTTGCTTGCCTACCTGTGTGGAAGAGCTGTGGTTTCCTGCCATACAAGGGAAAGAGGAACAGTGAATGAGGATAAACCTTGGCAGGATGAGGAGAAGAAATAGAGAATAAGAATTAATTCACCTCAGGGTACAACAATGGTTAGACAAATTCTGATGTTTTATTCCCATAACTGAAAAATATGTTGAGTAACAGCTTTAGGATTAAAAAAAAAAAAAAAAAAAAAAAAGTCCAAAACCCACCAAAGGAAATTGGGAATTAGGGGCTGGGCTGGATGGGCATTACGGGTTGGAGAAGATGCTTTACAATGAGAAAGTGAGAAGTTCACTCACTATTTTATAAACAGGAAGATGACTTACAATGTACAAGTGTCTGAAGAAACTACTAAATGTACCAAAAAGCTCTTTAATCCAGAAAGGAAAGGTCTAATTAAAACCAGTAGCTGTGCACTGAAGCCAGACGTTGAAACAGAGGCAAGAAAGCATCTCATCAGTGAGACAACTTCACAATAGAGGTGACAGGTTTTCTGTCTTTTAATGATGCCAGACCAAGACTGGATTTCGTTGTGGGCTCAAAGTGATATTAAAGTGTACATCAGTCAACAAAAAAAATATTCTAACCCTGCATTCTGTGATTTAAAATATAAAAGCATCTTACTGAAATGAAACCCTGAGTTTCTATCTTCTGTAAATTTACGTAGTCCAACTCTTTGGAATTCATTTTTTTTATTAAATTAAAAGATGTATGGAATGCATGGGGGGGAGTGCGGGGGTAGGGCAGAGGTCTTTTGGATACTCTGTGTCTGGTATTAAAAAAAAGTGGGAGAAAGAAAAGTTATGTCATTCCTTAGGACATGTGAGTGAGCCTTTCCATGCTCGGTTGTAGCTGGATGCTGTGAATCTCAGTTTCCTCAAATTATGTCAACCTCTCAACCAAATTCCATTGCCATGTGGTAATGAATGGACAGGTTTTTAGCCTGTAGTATGAGATCACAGTTTTCTCCTAACTTTAAAATTGCTATAAATTATCCATAAGCACCAAGACTGTTTGTTTTTTCAGTAGATGTGTTCATCCTTAAAGAATGTCTAAGAACTATAAATAACAGTTAACCACTTCATGATTGAACTGGTGGAATGAAAGCCAGAAGTCAGAAGTCAAATGCTTTCACTATATGCCATAAGCATTCCTTTCAATAAAATAAACTTGACATACTTTAAAACTTAAGGCACACAGGCTCAAAGACATACCAGTAAAAATCTAATGTGTAGACAATCTCCTCTTGCAGATCAGGAGTTTTTGGGAAAGTGCAGACCATGCTTCACAATGTTTACATGTGAAAAAGTGTAATGATTTTCACAGAGTTTTATCCTTTTGTATGGGCAGAGAAGCTAGCCATAGGCTCCTAACTTGAATATATCTCAGGACATGGACGCACTGTCTCTTTTGGCCTTTGCTGTCCTACCAGAAGATGTGAGCATCTCCAGCACTCCCAGAGCTCACTGAGGTAGTAGCTTATGGTAGTAGTTATTGAACAGACTTCAGTCAATAGCTGAGATTGGAAAGACCAAGTGTTTCACCTGTTCAAGATCAAAAGAGATTATTTTGACTGAGAAGGGTTAGACAGTATCCAATTTAGCAGTTTAGCTGGCCCTTTTAAATAACTAATGACTTCTTACAGGAGAATATTAAATCCAAACAACGGCAAGGAAGCATGAGAGCCCATGCTCATAAGCCCAGAGTTCAGGGACAAAGATAAAACAAATGCAGATGAGATGAAGGACTAGCTGTGTTCTCAATATTATATGTAGGATGTATATATTAGCAATTTAAGAATCCTGAGGTTCCAGATTAATACCTTATTCCCATTTATCAGGCAATTATAGGAGTGCCACGTGGCCAGGTTTGAGCATGATTCGAAGTGCCACGTGGTCAGGTTTGAGCATGGTTCTGTTGATTAGGCACTCTACCAACACCCAGTAAGTAAACAGATCCTGCACTGTAGAGTTTACACTCTGAGTTAAAACAGCGAGAGAACAGAGGCAGCCAGGAAAACCAGGGAAGGGAGGATAGAAGTTATTTACATAAACCAGCTCTGGAAGGAGTTAGCAAACACCTAGAACCAGAAACATTTTACACTCTCTGAAAGTAACAGACAAAGCCAGCTTGAAACAAAAGCAGAATATACGTATGTTCAGCAATTCGAGATTTAAACATGAGATATAGATCCAGACTATGGTGTTTCCTTTTATTTTGTTTTTCTTCAGAAGAAACCAGAGTCAGCATTCAAAATCAGTATGAAACATCAAACACTACAGCCCTTCAGAAAAAAAAAAAACTACCACCACCACCACTCTCTCACAAAAAGTCTGTTTCATGAAGATAGAGCAGGATGTTATTACTTTTAAAAG